>NC_135755.1:27070833-27395000 GCF_041903045.1 Epinephelus lanceolatus | reverse complement strand
AGGTGTCATGATAAAAGGTGAAACAGACATAAAGAGAGTAGACGTGGGAATCCCCAGGCAACTCACAATTACTTGATTAAAATTCAGGGGGCAACGATTCAATGATAAAACGATTATTGGTGCATCACAATGTATCAAAGATTTTGATTTCTATACAAGGTTTTTTTTTCTCAGTGTGTGACTACTTGCTACTTTTAAAACATAGCATGCTGTATTTGTAATGACCCATAATTAATTTAACAGATACATTTACTTGAATACTTTGTGGCTCTTGTTCAGGTCCCTTTTCCCCTCAACCTTAAAGCCAAATGCTCCCATACCTCAGGCTTTTAAACCAGTCAGACTGTATCCATTTGTGGTTGCATGCACTAATGTTTTGTGGGATATTTCTGCTGGTGTAGTGCCCAGTGAATGCATACTGTAATATTTCACCGGAAATAGTATGACATTAGTATGACGTACTATTGAATAGTAAATGGTCCACAGCCTTTTTATTTGAAAATGTTAACTGCATTATTTAATCAATTTAAAAGCACTTCACAGTCTCCTGCCTGTATGGGAATAGCAAAATGAGGGAGAGGCAGAGAGAATTTTTTCACCCACCCCTAGAGCAAACGTCTAAAGATAAGAGCGTGCCTTCATATTCCAGTCTTTCCATTAATGGACGCACCCACCGACCTGAAGACACACACCCATATCCTGACACACAGAACGGCAGCAGACAGACACACAGATGGATTGACAGGCTAATCGATTGATGACTTCTGTTGGTTCCAGACTCCCAATCAGTCTGAGCAAACAGCCACCAACTCTCTGCGGATCTTCTTATTGTGTCTGCAGTGTTTGTGTGTGTTTGTGTGTGTGTGACCTCGAAAAAGCCAACAGGTTAAGTGGATGCTGTCAGTGCCTCAACATGACCAAGCGACCTCTGACCTTATCTTAAACTTGTGACGCCCATCGCCTCCTGTCTGTCTGGTTGGTTTTGTCCTGGGCGAGACGGATCAATTACACACTCTTTCTGCATTTCATCTCATCAGTATCTATTAGTCGCTATCTCTTTTTCCAAAGCTCATCAGGTCAATTTTAATTTTCGTTTTCATCCTTTTTTCACCGCTCTTTTCTTGGAACATTACATCACCACATCAAAATTCAACCAATGATCATGAAGTAGACGGTGCCTTCTCTCTTCCCCTTCCCATTCTCCTTTACTTCCCCTTGAGCTGGTGAGCTATAAAATCAATACTGATTTATATGATAGACGATGGTCCCAGACAACAGTCAGCAATATTGAACAGCGAGGCCTCTCACAAGAAAAACTCGTCTAACTCCCTCCAGTTTCAATACATGAAGTAAAGTTTTTTCATTTATAATGCCTCCGGGAGTGTCCAGGTTTGATTAAAATACTAAAACGGCTTCACTTTAACTTTGAAATTAATAGAACAAGGGATAGAAAAAGTTAAGTGTACCCTCTGTGTCTAAATGCTGGAAAGTGTTCTCTATGCATTATAATTGGTTTCAACTTGCTTTCTATCAGATGGGATTTTCACGCAACAGAGGGCTAGAGGGGAAGGAGATGAGGGCAGGAAGCAGGAGTGAATCCCAATGAGTTGATGATATATGCCTGAGCTGTGCACTGCAATCATTTCTTCTAAAGCCCTCTGTAGGTAATAGACACTGAATGCTAGACACACTGATGCACATGAACTCTCTACTGAACACTTCAAGACTTTAACTACAGAAACCCTTTGAAAATAGCTGAATCTCAAGTCATGAATCAGCACATTTCACAAGATTTTTATGAACGAGGGAGTGAGAACAAGGCAGGAATGAATGACAGGGAATTCCACCAACCCACCTACAACAGCCCACCAGGTTGTTGACCTCTGAATGTCTTGTGTTTAAACTCTTCACAGCAGTCAAACTATGTGGGGCAGACACATCAGAACAAGTGATGGAGAATTAGGATCAAGCAAAAAAAAGCCACCAAGAATCCCAATCATGAAATCCTCCTGGGAATGCAACTGAGGGCATTCTGCTTGCGTCAACTCTGTTTGTGTGTGTGTGCGAGTGTGTGTGTGACCTTTGACATCTGACTCGGTTTGACCTTCACTCTGACAGGCTCCAGTCACAGGAGTGCCTGTGTGGGCTGACCATTCACAAACAACGTGGGAGAGTGCATGAACAACCATGTACGTGTGTGCCGCTAATGTCATTCTCAGACTCAGAGACAATGTCGGGGGCTTCATAGAGAGAGCATTATCAGCAACAGCGCATGAGAGACTAATGAACTTTGCTGACGAATGTAAGAAGTGAGAGAATATTTTCTGTAGGAGGCTGATGACAGCTGAGAATTTACTCCTCGTGTCTGTCTTTCATTCACTTCCTCCCTTCGTCTTCGTCATGTTTTACTCATTTGAAATTCTGGAAAACGAAATTCCCTCCTTTTTTTGGTTAAATATTCCACGCATTTGAGAAAAAAAGAAAAAGGAGGATTTAGAAGATAAGAGAATAAAAGGAAGGACGGAAGTGAGAAGAAAAAGAAAACCGGAGACAGAAAAATAACTAGGCAAACCAGACAAACTGTGGTGGAAACTTTTAAACTACTTGAGGTATTTCTGACAGCCAAAGAGAGATATAGATAGAAAGGCAGATTTTTAAAATGCTGCAGCTTTCCGTTACGCACTCAAGCTACGGCCAGCAAAGAGCTAGAGCTTATCAGACATAACTGAAGGAAGCACAAAAAGCATTTCTGATCTTCATTCCCATGGTACCACTCAACTCCACAAGGCCTTATGAACTACACGTAGAAGAAATAGAGGGATGAGGGCTGGAGAAGAATGACAAGGAAACTGAGAGAGAGAGAATGGGGTGCAGGGATGAGAGAGAGGAAAGACTGCTCTCTTGTCTCTGGATAACCACTTTATATTCCCTGGTGTGAGACAACAATGCAGCCGCAACCCAAACACGTAATCTACTGTAGTCCACATGTATTCTCACAGGCAAAGCCCCGGTTTAGACAGTTTAGTGGTTACGCTCTTCCTGGCCTAATCCCACGGCATTTCTCTGAAATGAAAGTATGCAGGGATGAGGATTTTGCACACCATCCCTCCAAACTATGTAGCTCTGACAACAGCATAAGAGCCCCATATCAGCATATAAAGTATATGTATCATGTAAAATCAGGACCATGATGGTGTACAATTTGTACTGAACATGAAACATACATTGCCTTAGCTTCACTGGAACTACACAGGTTAAAGGGATAGTGCACCCAAAAATGAAAATTCAGCCATTATCTACTCACCCATATGCTGAGGGAGGCCGTGGTGAAGTTTTAGAGTGCTCACATCCCTTGCGGAGATCGGCGGGTGGAGCAGACAGCACGCTTAACGGCAGACGGCACCCCAGACTAACGTCCAAGAACACAAAATTGAATCCACAAAGTATCTCCATACTGCTCATCCATAGTGATCCAAGTGTGCTGCAGCCGCGACATAAAAAGTTGTTTCAAAAAACGTCATATGAACGCTGTTTTTAGCCTCACTGTAGCCTGTAGCTCTGACTGTTTCTCTGTGCTCCGCGTTCACGTGTGCGCGCCTGCGCGAGACCAGCGAAAGCATGAGCTTTGCTCACCCGTGTTTACATCACGTGACACGTGCACCGCAGGGGGAGACAACGGTAGCCGCAGTCACTAAAAGATAATTTGCACTACGGCCTTTTAGCAAAGGACAGCCCAACATGTCTGAAGACTTTGAAATTAAGGAGGAACAGCATTTCTTTGTTGAGCCGTATTTGTTTGAGCCCGAGTATACGGACGGAACTCAGGCTACTGGACGAAGCAGCCACCACAGCTCATGAGCCTAACCCTCAGCCAGCCGCAGAATACCGGAGTCGAGCACTGGAAACCTGGTGGTGTAGTTGTTTCAAATGCAAAGCAATGCCAACGGATGAGGAAAGTCTTTGCTGCTCAGACTGGGAATTGGCGATGCCTGCACTTGAGAATCTGGACATCAGTACTGACGAGAGTGTTGCTCTTCAGAGACCGTGCATCACCGATCACCCTGAGCGCGCACACGTGAACGCAGAGCACAAAGAAGAAGTCAGAGCTACAGGCTACAGTGAGGCTAAAAACAGAGTTCATATGACGTTTTTCAAACAACTTTTTATGGCGTGGCTGCAGCACACTTGGATCACTATGGATGAGCAGTATGGAGATACTTTGTGGATTCAATTTTGTGTTCTTGGACGTTAGTCTGGGACGCCGTCTGCCATTAGGCGTGCTGCCCTTTCCCCCCGTCGATCTCCGCAAGGGATGTGAGGACTCTAAAACTTCACCAGGGCCTCCGTCGGCATATAGGTGAGTAGATAATGGCTGAATTTTCATTTTTGGGTGCACTATCCCTTTAATAGTAAGTATAATTTCTGAATGTAATGAAGCACATAATCACTTCATTAAGGGGGAACTATTAAGCTTTTTCATATTTTGTGCTATATTTATAGTGTTACAATGAAGGGTGTTTATATTAAATGTGGCCAAAGTTTTAAATGATGAGGTAAACAAATGTACAAGTAATCCCTGTGAGCATAAACCTCAGGTTCCCTACCATTCTGAACACTCCGTTTACAACAGTTTTTGCTACTCTGGCTACAATATGACATCATAGTGTGCCAAATTTCTTTATATGGTCATCTGCTCCAGGCACACTACTGCAAGTGTTTATATTACATAGCCTACACCGTTAAATGAAGCTATATGCTAATGTCAGGGAAACATGTAAACTTGGTTGCTAATGTTGGTAATTTCTTTCTCTGATTTCAAATTAGATTCCTGCTGCATCATGTTCAGTTGTGTTAAGAAGCTTTAAAGGCTTTTTGGTGATATTCCATGGTAGAAAGCCGGCTGCAAGTACACTGCTACATGTGGCTATATGCTAACCTTGGGGAAACATGTACACTTGGTTGCTAATGTTGTTTATTTCTCCCTGATTTCAGATTATATTCTGACTCAAACATGTCTGGTGGGGTTTAGCAGGTTTTACTGGTTATTTTTTATGATAGAAAGTGCCGCTGTTCTCCATAACAGTCATTCCCCTGGCTGCAATGATGGTGCAGAGATGCTGAGATACAGAAGACCTGACAATGCTGATCAATCAGAGCATGGGCTTTTTCAGGAGCGGGGCTTAAAGAGGCAGGCGCTAAAACATAGCATTTCAGACAGAGGGGGAATACGGGCGTTCTATCCTAGACAGTGTGAGGGAACATAAAGTGTTTTTGGACCATTAAACATGTCAACATATTCTAACAGAAACCTTAAATACATGGATGAACCTGAAAATGCGCATAATAGTTCCCCTTTAACACTAAATGAACAATGATTTTAATGAACTAAACAATGTGGCTTTTGTTTTTGGTCGTCAACTGCTTATTAAAGAGATCACAAGATGAGACGCTTTAGGCGAAACACTTCTCCTGAAGGAGACCCTGATCAGCACTTCATCTGAAATCTTTTTCTGAATTTTGATTCCTGTGCCTGTCCTTAAGTGATATAGCAGTCTTCTGTTACACCTCAAGACAAAAGGTAGAACAAGGAAATGAACAACCAAGAAAATTCAAGTGAACTGCAGACTTGATTTAAGCTTGATTGTCAAAAAAAGTTAGATGCTTTCTTGTTTGCTTTATGGCATTTCATGTGAAGCAACAGTTTTACCTCACCAGCAAAATTAACGAGAAGCACAGACCAGACCGCTGATACACAGACCCTCTGGCCCCACCCACCACACAACAGTATGTAGTGAAATCAAGTCGATAACTGTATTTTCCAGTCTGCTTTGATTAGTCTTTGTTATATGGGACTCCCATCCACCCACGCATAGTTCACCGCTAGCCAAGTGCAAATGTTGGCACAAACACAGAAAACTACAATGGAGTAATAAGTCTTCCATCACTGAGAGCTACTGGAATGAGAAATGTTTGAATAGAGATTCTGGTAAGCTCCTGTTGACTACAAACAAAGCAAAAGTATAGTTTTGGTGAGCAGGCAGGCAAACTGCAGGTGGTGCAGTGGATGGACACTGGGTGGCCTTCTTGCTTATATACATGCACCATTTCCCACTAGCAAAGCTCATCAAATCAGACAAACCCCATCTCTCCCTCACTGTAAATGGACCCTGATCCATGCAGTGGGTGCGCCGCTGGGAGCCAGTCCCTCCCTTGTGTGCCGACACCCTAATGAGTTTCATGTGAGGAGCATTAAAAAGGCTGCTTGAGAAACTGACTGGAGCTGGCAGAGGGGTACTCTCTGATCCACTCAAAACAGAAACATAAATGTAATGTAAAGCCAGGTGGAAGTATTTATATACAGGGTCATTTTATCATTAGTACTGTTTTCATGAATATTATAGCCATTATATAAGCACTATTGCTGTTAAACTCAACATTGAGGTTTTCATTACTAAAATATCTAGATACAAATGCACACTTTATGAATGTTTTGCAGTAGCTGAGCCAAATGTGAAATTGTTTGCAAAAGCACACTTATGATAAACTAGGTTTGTTTGTGATTTCTTTAAACTAAAATCCCACACTCTGATGGTAACTTCATTACGCAGCGGGTAATGACAGCCAGCAGTTTTACGACTTTTCCCCAAACACTTCACCAGCGAGTTGGAACAATTCCACGTCAGCCTAATTAGCCACCCAACCATTTAATATTGCATCTTACAAGCACGACAGACACACATTTATCATAACAGCAATGAGGCGGTGAAAAATTAACTTCTGCGTGATGCAAGACAGATGGAAAAACAGACCAAACTGACTTTGAAAAATAAAGGTATCCTAAAAACAAAACTTTCTTAACTCTGTATCAGGGTTTTGCCTTGAAGACGATGCCAGATGAAGACCCACATTCATCAGAAATTCAGTATTTAGTTTTAGAGGTAGCACTGTTATAAACTGACGTGTTGAAGAAGATGTAGCCTGTTGTTGGCTTAGCTGTAAAGGCGGGGCACCACCAAATTCTGCAGGATTCATCCCCTGGTGACTACACATGTCAGAAAGTATCTACATTATGTGCTTTTACATGTTTCTGAAGGCAGTGTGCATTGGCTTCAACACTTGGCTTTGCAGGTTGTCGCTTGGATATTACAGTACATGCAAACTAAGCTTGACACACACAAACAAACACACACATCACCTGAGCAGTTGCTCCTAACAACTACACTGCCTTACATAAGAGTCTCTCTTTAGTTATCACAACACACATGCAAATACGGAAATGTGCTCACACCCTGGTGAGGATGGTAACAACACATTTTAATCTGCTAAAAATCAAATGTTGTTGGGACTTTAGTCAAGATAAGAGTCACGCACTTAACATTTAGCAGGCAACCTCTGATATATCTGATGTAACTGCTGCAAAACATTCTAAGAGAAGGAAAACAATACAAGAAAGACAAAAGATTGTTGCATTTCTTAATCTGCAGTTGTTTTGTAAAAAGGCTGCTCTGTGGGGAATCATATCCGAAAGTCTCCCTCTCTGTCTCTCTCTCTCATTGCTGTTTGCTGGCGCTCATTCCAACTGTATTTGTTGTGGGGCCAGCATGCCACAGGCCACAGTTGCATAATGACACACAGAGACAGGGAGCTAACTTAACAGACACTGCATTCATTCAGCAAATGAGCCCGAATCAACAGCCAACAGTGGCTGTCTGAAGTAAGAATTTAGCTGCAGATCAATCACAGGTTGGAAAACACAAAGGGGTTAAAGCACAACAAGCTCTGCTGGAGAGTGCACCTGCAGAGCAACGCCCATTAATACAGTCAGGTGACTGGAGTACAGGCTAATGGTCAATGACGCAGCCTCTAAATCTTTTCCTCCTCGCTGCATCAGGGTGTAAACAACATCACATGGTAGAGAGGGAGAGAAATGACCCAGGGCAAATATTCAGGCGCAGAATATAAAAAGGGGAATGAAAAAAAATACAGGAGGAAAAGAGATAGTTATTACTCTGCAAACAAAGGGAGCGCATTCAAAACATGGACAAATAGAGATATATACACACACCCACACAGACTGCAATCCAATCTGCAAAAGGTCACAAAATAGCTCTGTCTGACTTCTGCCCCATAAGCTTCTTATTATTTTGCTGTGATGGATGTCTCCTCTCATTTTTCTGTTTTTCATTTTAACTGTCAGTCAGTTTCCAGAAAACAGGATGGCTGGAGTGTCTGTGCTGCTGATCCTGACACAAAGACGGAGCTTGTTATAGAGCTGGGCTTGTCTTGTTTTCAGTCTGACTTATAGCCATCTGAATCTGTGTCTGGTTCTTTTTTCACCCTTCAGTATGTGATGCACACAACCACTTTTCAAGAAAGCTGTTTCAGGGTCCTTTAAGAGACCCACAGTCTGAACACTGTCAAGCTCCCGCATCCACTCTGCTGAAGTGTCCCTGAGTAGGATGCCAGTTTCCAGAGCCACTGATCCTGACCCTTGCCATCTCTGGATGAGGGCAACATGAAGAGACAAATTCCCTACATGCATCAATCCCTCCAGCGGGGAAGCGCAGTTGACTGAACTGTCCCTTTAAGTTTGAAAGCTGCTACGTGTCTGGATGAGCCAACAGCCCGGTGTTTCTGCCCAGTCTGTGCACTTGTTGTTGGCGTTAAGCAGAACATGTCTGGCACCTGCTTGCTTCGCCAGCATCACCATTTATCAAGCCACAATAAAGATGGAAGGCAGCCCTTTGGCACACACCCCGGGTGCGTAAAACAGCAGTGCAGAGCAAAGGTTGACACAAACGCAGGTTTAAGTTTGGGCTGAATTCTGTTTTGTGCCAAACACTGCCAAAGCTTATCACACATCATTCTGGAGATACTCTTTGTGCTGTCCATGTGGTTAAATGACATGAGGCAACATTGCAAACTATGCCAAAGTTGTAGATGTTGCACCACCTTTATGTACGATGTTTGGAAAGCTGTCATCATGCTATGATGATGCAGGCATCTCAAAACACCTTTTTATTTGCAAATAGATATGAAGCAAATTCATCACACATCCCATCAAAGTGAGGACAGCCCCCCAAAAGTGGGAAATCCGCTTTTTAAAATATCTCTTTAGCTTCGATCATCACAAATGCTGCTCTCATGAGTGTTTGCTCTCGTCCGCCTTGGCGGTTGCACTCACCTCCCTGCCCGCCCAGGGTCGCTGCCCAGGAGGCTCCGGAGAGCAGGCATAGCACCGGGAGCAGCATCAAAATCGCACTGCAAGGACTCATCATGATTCGACTCCTGTCCTGCTCCAGGACAGGGGCGGAGGTCCGTCCGATCTGATTTCAACACCAAAGTCCCGGACTCGTGGTTTCAGCTGTGATGCATCCTGATCCTGATCTGGGTTTCGCAGGTTTCTCTGAGTTCAAAAAGGAGCAGAGCTCGGTCCGAGACAATGATAGATAAGTTGTGGGGTTAATTATAACTAAAATAAATGCTTCCTAGAATATTTTATTTTGCTATTCTGCTACAGGTTACTGCTTTTCCCGTTGCTACAATCTGCACAAAGCGCACAGAAGTGCATGCATCCGCTGAGCGCAGTGAAAGGGTTGTATCATATACTATAGAAAAGCGACATGCTGAGAAACAGAAGACACCTTATTGTAGTTAAATTTGTGGTGTATTCCAGTCACAAAGTGTGTGTCAAAGTAATCCAAAGTACCGTCCTCTCGTGCAGGAATAATGTCCAGTGTCCTGGGTTATAATAAGCTGAAGCCTCGCGCTTATCCCCGCTCTGTGCCCCGGTGTCGCCGAGCTTGTCCCGCTGCTACCAATAAAAAAAACCTTCGCTCGTCTTCAGTTTAAAATTATTTGCAGTATTTAAAGCAAGAAAATCACATTTCCGTCCGCAAAGTGGAACAAAATTCCGAGCGCGCGCTGTGTCGCTGGAGCTCGAGCGCTGGCGCGGTGCACAGTGATATAGAAGCGAGTGACCGGCTTGAGGATGTGCTGCGAGAACGCTCGAGCGCTGGAGCCAGCCGTCTCGCGCCCCGCCCTCCGGAAAAGGCAGCGCGAGTGCACACAACAGGTAAGGTAAGGGGTTGACGTCACGGCAGACAGGTGCAGACACCAAATATCCTCAGGAAACGCTGACAGGAAAGTGACTGATTTCAGACTTCTCAGTAAACGGAAGTGGTTTCTGAGAGGTTCTTTAGAATTAATTTCAGGTGTGGAAATGTCAGGCAGTGGGGTCAGAGAGTAATGGCAGGTTTCACTGTGACCACTGGACTATTATCCTATTGTGGAACTTGCCTGCTCTGTCATACAATGACATAAAAGCCTGTAGTGGTTGCAGTGAAACCTGTCATTGCAACAGTCCTAAAACCTGAAGGATACATTCAACTTTTTCGACTGATTTCAAAGTGACATTTGGCTATTTAGGAGTGTAATTGGTTGAAAACAAGCCAGGTTGAATACAAATTAGGTATTTTTCCCTAATAAATTAGTTACTTCTCTGTTAAGGGGACACATCCTCCTTAATATTTAGAACATGCCAATCTGCCCATGAATTGATGCAAAAAAGACAAACATTGATTTAGATAAATTCACCAGAATGACGCTCAAAATTTCATGGGGAGGATCCCAAACCCCCCCTTTCATACGATCCTCATCCTTCCCACCAAATGTTTAAAACAAAATCTACAGCCTTGGTCAAGCTATAAAACATAATAAGAGCTATTTGATTTATCCCCTTAATTTTGAATAGGATCAGCCCCTGAGTCTGATCCAGTGCTTTACTCTGGATTTCCCCATACTGACTGAACTAGATGACCTCCCTCATACAGTGTTTGGCTATTGTTGAAAAAGCATATTGGAACGCCACAAGAGGGCATTAAAAAGGTCAGATCACTATTAAATATATGTTTTCTCATCTCTATCCAGACATTGTGAATGAAAATTCAAGAAGAAGATTGTAATGTCTGTTTCAGGTTTTGAATATTATTCATTCATTACTCATTCAAAAACTCCATGTAAAGATTGTACATTTGAGGAGGCATGTTCTCTCTGCTCCTGTGGTCTGGTTTCCTTAATCCACCTGCCAGTCATCTGACATCATAGGGGGGGGGGGGGGGGCGGAGCCTCTAAAGGAAAGATGATTAAACAGTAGATGTGAGGTCAATAGTCTGCAGGACTTAACCACACTAATAATCCACCGGCAGATTGTCTTCTGCCATGTGCTGTTAATTTGTCTCGACGTTTACTTCTTAAGAGCTTCAAATATATAACTCAGTGTGACTGAAGGTGATGATGACATATTTGAAAAACTGCATTCTCCTTAACTGGGGAAAATGCTGAAGCCTGTGCTGCAATTCTAATATTTCTGGATTAACTGTGCAGCAGCCATATCTGCAATACTGAAAGCACTTGCCTTCCCGCTCAATCTCTCTTTCTCTGAGGAGGAGAGCCGAATGGCTGGCAGCGCTGACCGGCCAATTTCACGGGGCGGGGGTGCAGACATGTACCCCAAGTCCGGGACAAAAGGGAGGGGTCACAGAGGAGCATGGATTAAAGGATTTGGTAGAGGAGGAGGGGGGAGGAGGGGGACAAGGGTCAGAGGTAAGAAAGCGATGATAAAGAAAAGCCAAGTGGAGCTAAAAAGTGAACGGCGCCGTCGCTAATCGAGCCTGATTAAGCTCACACTGTGCGTGTCTCATCTTTATGCGGCCAATGACTTTTGAATGACCAAACATCAGTCTGCATCACAATAAACGTCTTCATCAGTTGGCAGTTGTGGCAGCCGTTTGAGATGAGGGCACTGGGGGAAACCCCAGGGTGCCTTCACCCATGACTTTTGGGTGGCTAGTATATTTATCAATGTCAGTGTGGAGGTCCAGATCTGGGTCAATTACTGTTGAGACTGACTGCAGCTGGGATAAAGCACAAAAGGAGGCTGCTGACACTTTAATTCACAATCTCTTTTACTTCTCTGAGCTGAACTGAAGCTTAATTGCTGCCCCCTGCTGGACAGGTGAAGCAAGTGCTATAAAAGATGCAACATACAAGGTGGTATAACAAGCAGACACAGCCAGAACAAGATGCACAGGCACAGTCAGATTGATTGAAGCCTTCATACCACTCCACACACACCGGTTCAAGCTGAAACACACATTTGCATAAACTGGGCATACAGATTGGCATAAATTAACCAGAAGCACTAACCAGAGAGGAGTATGGCCTTAAAGGGATTGCCACGGCTGCTTATCTGTCCCCGCATATTAATATTCAGACCCTGATGTAAGGAAGCTGCAATCCGTGACCCTGCACTCCTTCTGTTAATCGGTGTGTCAGTGTGCATGTCTGTCTATGCATCGTCACAAGTCTGTGTCCTTTTTTTTTTATTTGTACAGCGTGTGTGCATGCTTTCTTCTTTTTTTTCTTTTCTCTGAGCACATGCATGTGTGTGTGTGTGTGTAAGCCGAGGCCAGACGCTGAGTGAGGCCAAAGGTTTTATATATGTGTCTGGGCACGTGTGTCTGCATGTATGTGTGTGACTAATGGTTGGGGATCTCTGGTTGAAATGGAGGGATTGTTATGGGTAAAGAGGATGACAGAAAATAAAATCTGACAGAGGAAAGAGATGGAGAGAGACAGACGAGCTACCACCTCCAGCAAATGTAATTATATGGCTCAGAATCACTGAGCAGCTGCTTCTTGATCAGCTTTAGGCCAGGCAAACACACACACACACACACACACCCACACACACAGATGCACACACAGACACACACACAGACGCATGTGACATTGACCTTGTCCATGGACATCAGGGCAGACAGGGGAACAGTGACTTTGCTCAAAAAGATGAAAATATTGTTTGTTCCGAGAGGCATTAAATCTAGCAAATGTGTGACTGATCTATTAATTTGGTTAAGTAATGCATGCAGTCATGGATAATTCTGTTCTCCCACTTATTCAGTTACAGCTCGTTCAAGTGTGTGTGTGAGAGAGAGAGGGGTGGGGGTCAAAAAAGGCAGGGGACTTGTGCCCTGAGGAGCAGAGGGGCCACATGCACTCACACACACACACAGAAACACTCATTAAGTTAACAGCTTTCATTTCACTAATTAAACCCAAGATATAGATCGCCCTGATTTTTCAACTCCCTACCTCTCTCTCCCCGGACCCTCTAACCTCCCTCACCCCCACGTCCCTGTTTCCCGTCACACTTTTCACGTCTCCTGCTGCATCTGCGCACATTTCCCCCTCCATCCCTCTGTCTAAATGTGTCAATCAGGCTGTCAATCTAAGTCACCACATAAACTCGTAGAGCAGAAATCCTGTACAGAATGTGAGCATTTCACCCAGAGTGACTAAAACAGATTACAAGACGTGGGTCAATCCCCACCCTGTGTGCTGTTCACTGCTCCGTGTTTGTGTCGTGGCTGGCTTGTTGCCAACTGATTTACCCCCCATCCCTCACCTCTGCTGAGGAGGAAATGGAAGAAACCGCCCAAAACCTTTTCCTCTAATCCCTTCACAATGGATTCTGCTGTTTTATTGAGGGCGGACATGGTGGGGATTCAGGCAGTGGGTCTGAACTGCTGAGCCCAGGTAAGCCTGGAGATTTGGATCAACGCTAAAGTTAAAGCATTTGATTAGTTTCATTCCACTTAAATGATCCATGAATGTGGGTATTTTTGTCCAGGTTACTCAAGATACACAGAAGTATGACCTGGCCACTAGAAGGTTAATAAAGTTAATGATTTTACCAAATGAATGGTAAGCAGAAAAATCACTGAATCCATCATATTTAACTGCATATGTGTGACCAATAAAGGGATTCAACTCTTCCTGCCCAGAATGGAAAAGACAGTGAGACCACCTTCCACCTGGTCCACTAAAAGAGGGGATGTAGCTCAGTGGTAGAGCGCATGCTTCGCATGTATGAGGTCCTGGGTTCAATCCCCAGCATCTCCACTTCTTATCTACACCATACAAAGTGAGGATGCTACATGTTAAGAAACAAAATGCAGCTTGTTGCAAGCTGCCATCCATGAAATGCTGTGGCAGCACTCTGATCTGAAGCTGTTTGATTCTGTAGCAAAGTATATCCAAACTAAAAGTTGGTAATATTTCAATTTTTCTAGGCAAATTGCAGCGAGAGAATACCTGCAGCCAATTAGTAAGAGTCCTGTGACTCTAGCGACATGTTGACCTATGTTACAAAGAATTTCTTCCTGCCCAAAACACATGAACATGCCTCCCAGACGCAGAAAAACATAATTATTGCGGCAAACCACACTTTGCCGCTGCTTGTTGTGCTTTCAACCTTGTAGTACCTCCAAGGCGAATGAATAAGAAACAAGTAAAAAAAGGAGCTTTTCTTGCAAAAGGATAAGGCAATGTTGAATCTGCAGCGCTTTCTCTGTCTACAATAGCTTTTAACAGGCTTAGCTGTCCTCCAGTTATCCTGAGTGATCCTGTCATTTACTTCATACACAATGGCATTATGAATGCATATACAGAGATCATTGTTAACACCATGGTTGAGTTTTTGTTAGGTTTAAGCACAAAAACTACTTGGTTAGGTTTCATGGTTTTGGGTAAAATGTCACTTCCTTAAGGTTTGGGGAGCTTTGTCATCATGGTTAGAGTAATAATATGCAGTTGAGGTAAAGAACATGACACTGACTTACAGTTGTAAACAGGAAATCAACAGCTGTCTCTCCTTTTCAAATCTGGTGGTTTGTTGATCCCTCCATCTACCTACCCAAACCTTTTGCACCAGGATGTAGCTCAGTGGTAAAGTGCATGCTTTGCATTATGAGGCCCCTCAATCCCCAGCATCTGTAACCATATCAGGGTTCACGAGTCACTCCTTTGGGTCACATATTACAAGAACCACATGCAATCTTGAAGGGTGCTATAGGTAAAAGCACTCACCAATGCATTCCCTCCAAGGTGAATCAATTTGAAAGGTCCATTTGAGCTGCTCCTGCAAGGACGTTCATTTTTGTAAACACATTTTGTTTTGGATGCAATGGATGGTCTATATCAGGGTTAGTCATCCTTCAACTGAACATTGTTCATTACATGATAAACTGTGTATTATGAATACAGTAATATGAAACTAAAGTTTTGCTTTATGTCATTTTATCTTAAACTTGGCTCATCATCTATGTCCTGCTTTCCCCCTCCTCTCATTCATCCCTGCAGGTCCTTTCCTTAAGCAAACAGAGCACACGAGGCAGGATGAAATGAAAAAAAAACAAAGAGAAACAAAGAGATTCTTCCGTTCCTTTAAGAAAAAAATGTCAGGAATGTAGTAACTATGTCAGTAATAGCAATAATATTTCTAAAAGAATCAGTTTTGCTGTGCATATTTTTTCTCAACACTAAAATCAGTAAGAATATGAAACAATTTTCTACCTCTATACAGAGAGGACTCATCTCAGACAGGCAGCAATTGTTCACTTCATTTTGCCCTTAACTTCCATGAATCCTTCCTGGCTGTATTACATGTATGTCATATTGGATATGACATAATTACAAGGGGCAACCAAAAAATCCCTTGAATCTGCCCTGCAGTGTCTTTAAATTCATGGGTAACAACGTACCCCGCATTCACAAGTTGCATTAACCTGTCGACCCCGTTCTTTCACTTTTTCCGACGTGACATGAACACAACATGGCTGATGCTTCCAAGAAACATGGATACATGTTGAGAGGCCTCTCCTGTGTCTACAGCTGCACCTGCTGAGGTGTTGCAACACAATTCTTGGCAGAGGAAACCGTCTCAAATTATCATTTACAGTACATTGTGCATATTTTCAGTGTAAATAAAAATGTTTTAATCAGTCAAACATAAGCACATGTTTGCAGGCCCGTCTTTCATGTACTCGGGGGAGAACTGAGTGTGCTATCCATCCTTGTGCGGTGAATTAAAGATGTTCAAACAATGCTAACCAATCAATTATTTACATGTCATATACACAAGCACAATCTAGAGAGCAAACACATACACGAATGCACACAGACTCACACACACACGCACGCACCGTATCCTATTAAAAAGCCCTGACTAATTAAAGAGATCTTTTCAGCTATAATTAGCTATGTCTGTGGTACAGCTATTCTTTACTGTGAGCTGAAATTTAATCATTAGCTTCATCCTTCAAAGAACCAAGAAGTGCTTTGTGAGACATACATGCTGCTATTCAATAATGGCTGGTCACTTAAATTGAATACTCAATCTAATCATCTAATGAAGTGATTCCTAACCTTGACTCCTGAACTTGCACCCATGGGGCACATGGGGATGTATGGAAATATTGTGGAATAGCTCGAGTAATTTCATAAAATATAAATTAAGTTCATTATTAATAATCAGCTATAACACCTAAACACAGTGTTGCAACTACTGTGTGTAAACAATTGAGTACAGAATCTCTATAAACACATTCTGCATATGTATGCAGAATCTTTAGGTGGCAGGAAAAGATTTTAGTGGCAAGGTGTTCTGGGTGCCGTTTTTTTGAACGGCAGGTATTCAGTCCCTGTGGAGAGGCGGAATGCATTGGCTTCGATGCAACCTTGGAACCCATCACCTATTGTCTGTCAAGGATTAGGCTTTATATTACATTTTTTCTTTTTTATTTGCATTCATATGCAGATTTGTTCACAGAGTTAAGCCAAAATGACCGGCACATGGAAGAGGAAGGCAGACGGTAGCCGATGGGTTCTGAGACTGGCACTGAAGCAAAGAGAAACAGTTATCTAAAATGTAATAATTATATAAGAATATCCACTTAAAATACACCATGACAAGTACCACATCTGTCATGTTTCAAATGAAGTGGTGCTTGAGTTCATATGACGGGGCTCTGAGGCTACGTTTGATGAAAAAGTGTATTCTGATGTGTCGAGTTCATGTGGTCACATGTCTCACTTTCATTTGTAGACTTGCCCAGAGACGCCCACAAACCCAAGAACTACATACACATTCATCTTGTTGTGACTATGATGAAATGTTAAATATAATTATCCAGTATCTCCTTATGGCAAATAAAGGTTAAATGTAATTACCCAGTATTGCTCTAACCTAATTCCTCATGTGTGGCATTCTGGTAGATTGATACCACAGCAGATGGTGCTATCAATTATTGAGCCTGTGAAGACGACGCTGCCCTCAATCAGATTAAGTAGATTATGCCAACATCAACTCCCTTATGATCCAGACTCAGTTTCTTAGATCAACATACAACATCAAGATACACACCCCCGACTACGCCTCCTTAGCCCTCTTTTAAACAGTGTCAGTCTCTTTCCTCTCATGGGATCTATCTATCTATCTATCTATCTATCTATCTATCTATTTTGTTCTACCTAAAGGTCTTAAGTCGTTAACATCCTCTGGGTGTATCTGTGTGTATGCTAATATTTGCAATTTTAAAATCTGACCTAAATACGCTACACGTTGAGCTCTCTGAATGTTATCTGACGACATACCATGATGGAGTCCCTGCCAACGTACTCGGCGTTCCACCCAACCCAATGCAAATGTCCCCTTAATCCTGTTAACCCACTCTAGCTGTGTAGAAAAGCAGAGAGAGTAGGAGAGCGCCTCGGGCAAGTACGACATTGTACCCCTCCACCCCACTGAGATCTAATTGAAGAAACAAGTGCTCGGTACAAAGTGAAGCTCCTCTGCTCACTGTGACATTAATACATGACTCGTGTGAGAAAAAAAAAAACTCTGTGATCCGCAGCGTACAAATCTGAAAAACAGGATTGTGAATGTGGGGGTGCACAGTAAGAGGAAGCAAATTTAAACACAAGCTTATGCTATGTTTAAGTTGAGGTTTACTGCTGCTTACATAGTGGATCCCATAATCCACAGGTGCTTTACGTGCAGTTCAAGAAGCAGCAGAATGAGTGAGTGAGTTTGATTTCAGTGTTGTTATATCGAGCAAAGAAAAATAAAAAGAGGTCTAAAAGTCTACTCTAATAAGTCTACTTTTAATTCTTTAGTTATCTCACCATTTGCAGCACTGCACTTGCGATAAGGGATACAAAATCATTCAGATAAAGTGTAAGGTCAAAGGAGACTATTTCCAGCACTACTTCAGCTAATTTCAGCCTTTATTTGATAATAGCCTACTACAAATAACGACTTAATATGTGCGTCATGTTCACATGTTGTTTTCCCCTCTGATATAGTTGATGAACAAAGCTTTTTTTCTGCTTTTCTGATATCTGTGTTTTAATCGTGGTTTCACGTTTCATATTCTTTGATGTACAGTAATTACTACGCCTGCATGTGTGAGTGTGTGTATCTGTTTGTCTGCAGCTAATTTTGCCAAGTACTGGACCAATCAGCCTAATATTTTGCGTGCACATTAATGACTGTATGCTTAAGGATCTCTAATTGTTGCAGTGATCAATAATTGTTTAAAAATCTGTTATCTCGACTGTTTTAAGCCGTACTGCTGACTTCTTATTCCTGTTAACTAGCCAGTAGGTGTAGCAAATTTTCCAGAAGCCGGTTCAGCTGAAAACAATAAGCCATACCTAGTCTATTGCAGGCCATATTTTGGACTTTGTTGTGGCTCAAAAATTAACACTGAAAGAAAATTTTGGTCCAATTTTAAACTGGAGCATCTGCAGATCAATTCCATACCCGATATGTTACAACCCAATAAATCCCCACTTTTTGTTAACATGGCCACCATCCTGACTGTAAGGGACAACTCCACACAACGTCATGCGCTACCAGTGTAGCATGGAGCGTTTTGTCAGCCTGACTTGGTACACTTAAGGATTTCGTGGATTTGGTCATTTGACCTTAATATTTGTGCTTCTACCACAAGCAAGGGGGCTGTAGTTAAATGGTTTCCTTTTGTTGTTGTTGTTGTTGTTGTCTGTTTTAATTGTGTTGTTGATATTTCCTACTGTGTTGTGCTGTAGCCTACAGACGAAGTTGATACTGTTAAAAGTTCAGTTAAGAATACTTTATGGTGCTGTTCAAGTTCAATTCATCCTTATAGTTACATTGTAGGCTATCCATATTTAACATAATGTGTCTGTTAGCAGGAGACAATGATCTGCTCTGTGCAACACGCTGCAGCTCTGTCAAGAATAGACAAAATGTGTATTTTTATTAGCTTTTGGGACATTTCTGACATGTGCAGTGCTGTGTTTGCTGAAATTACAAGTGGCTGCCTGGCGGAGGTCTGCACTCTACTTAGTGCACGTTTCTAGTATACCTTCAAATCACTCACCCATGGTAAATTTCAACCCATAATCACTATTTTGTGTGTGTTTGTGTGTGTGTGTGTGTGCCTTCACGTTAGTCTGGGTGAGTTGAGGGTGTTACGTGACAAGGTGTTTACTTGTAGATTTATAGCATGTGGGGCGATTGGGGTTGTTGTTTCTTAATGATAAAATCTGACCTCTGAAAGGATAAGACAGGTCTGTTGAGTACTAAGCTGTTCTTGATAACATGTTTTGACCCTCACTCATTCAGCTTGTAAAGAGGGGTTCTTAGTAATTGAAATGGGGTGAGGTGGGGGGATGCACTGGGCGTCATTAGCAGCAGTTAAGGTCTACATGTTTGACAGTAAGAATAAATGTACATTTCAGGGAGAAGTGACATTCAAGTTACATCACCGTGGCAGATTTCACAGTAGATTTTTTATTGCAGAAACATGTTTGTAAGCACAGTTCCCAGTGCTGGGAGATAAACTGCTGTGGGTGGCTGATAGCAGAGAGATTTAAACCCTTTACACTACCACAGCGTTTGACTCTGGCCGGGGTTGCCTCTGTTTGCTTTATCACTGAGCTGCCATGTGGGCCTGGGCAGATGTGGAATATTCCCATTTCAGAGGGAAGAGTTGCTTTGCTGAGAATGTTCAAGGTCTTTCAGTGTGAAAGCATTTATTGTTTGAGGGAGAGGACAGCTTTGGCTGTACTGGAGTCAGAGCTGTAAAACTGTAGTCCAGCTTCAGCACTGAGCCTGATACCCAACTTCAGAGGGTTTTATCCACTCAAATACACTGTCAGTTTTAACCCAGTGGTATAGGGAGGAGAAAGACGACTGCATTTAAGCCTCACACACTCCTTTACAGAAAAAACTACATTGCAGTCAGATCACATTGGAATAATAATTACACAGCAGCCAGTGTTGAAAGGGTAAGAGATTGTGATTACTGGATATGGAAGAAACCAATTATATCATTCAGTTGATTCAATGGTTGATTACACAGATTATACTGCACAATAGATCACTGATTAAATGACTTACTGTACATATGTCTGACTGATGCAGATATCATAATTCTCAGTCTGACATGTTGAAGACTGTATATTGGTGTCCACTACTAAAAAAATATCATTTATTCCCATGGTCATATTATAGAAAAAATTAGTTTGTCCTGTTTAACACTATGAATTAACATGAACATCATTAAGTGACTAGAACATAAGTACACAAGAGACAGAATGCACAAAGTCTATGTTGGCTATTTCATGCTTGTTTGAATAAGACTTTTCCTTGCCCTATTTTCTGTAACATACAAGCTCATTAAAATGAATTAATTGTCTTTTTATGTGGGGACCCAACTAAAGTAGATCTGCAACATATTCTGTCAGTACATGTACTTCCGCACATTAAAGATTAAGGAAACAACATCATTTTTTTTACAGCAAAATAGGCTTTAATTATGTTCTGTACACATTTTATGACTCATTAAATGATGAAAAGACTTTGATTTGCAGCAATACAAAACCCTTGTGGCTTATACCATGCAATGCAAGGCAGTAATTATGATATATATTGGGCCACATCCCGAAATAATCATTAGCAAATGTAATCATAATCATAAATACGCTTTACAAATCACCATTACTGGTTGTAGTATTACAGTGCACTACAGTTCTGCATGTAGTTTGTCCAAGTGATGTTACTGTACTCCAGGACAAGCTGTTGCTCAACTGCTGTGGGTACTGGGTAGGTACAATAAACCAGACCCCTCAACATATTTGCTTCCCCTCTAATGTTGACTCCATTGTTACTGCTGTGATGCTAGTGTTGCTTGCGTCAACGAAAAGTATGACTAAATATTGTCATCAACGAACCTTTATCACGTGACGAAAACGAGACAAGATGCAACGTAAATGGTGGTCATGTGACAATAACTATAATTAAATATATAATGCAATATTGTTGATGAATAAAAACAAGACTAAATGTGGTTTACAAAATAAAACCTCTGCTAAAATGTCTCTTCATTTTCGTTGACCAAAACGAGACGAGATGAAATAACGTTATAATGTTTAGTCGCGTTATTATTATTATTTTGCAGTATTTCTGTTTCCTAGGCTGTGCATCGCACTGCGCAGACGGATTACAGCCGTGACGATATACAGTATGACATCACTCGCTCTCATGCGATATTGCTTTTATACAACAGTTCAACAACAGCTTAAACAGCAATGCTGAGTAAGGAAATGTTAACAAAAGGTAATGAAATAAAAGTATGTTATGTAGCTCCGTGATCCCCCAGTCTGTTGCCAGGCAACGCGGCACACACCAGGAACTCACAAGCTACTTTGTATTTACATTGATCTGCAGCTGTGTAACTTCGTCCAGTTCGGCTGATGAAATGTTGGCAAACCTGGATGTTGGCACGGCCGGATTCAGCTTCCACTCTCCCTCATCCTCATCAGTACCTCATCAGATGATCATTGATAATTCCTGACTGTTATCGCTTAATTTTTGCCCTCTCCAGTTTGTCGAGGTTGGCTGATGTTACACAAACACACCTGAAGGTCTGCACAGAAGAGTCCTGGCTTTCCTTTTCCTCGTCCTCTCCTGACGACCACTCATAATTTAATTCAAATGTAATTTTGGGGAAAATATCCATCTTCTTGGTGTAACGCTATAGTGTCAGTTTGTGTAGTGAGTGTGACAGTTGGTTAATTAACGGCTGTATTTATATTTATTACACGGCTCTATTAAATGCTGTATTCTGATTGGTCAGTCGCAGCATTCAGAGGTCTGATATTACTGTGTAATGACCGTTGCTATGTAGCCCAGCGTTGCTAGGGACGCTGCCCTGACAAGGAGATTCAGCCGTTGCCGGCAGGGCAGGGTGCGCGTCGGGGTTCTATTCCCCTGTCGGGAGATATTTTCCCAGTATTCACCGGCGCATTATACATTATCCCTTACTTATAACAACTGTGAGCGGAGTGATTTTACTGTTACAAGTCCCAGTGATGTTATAATCTATATCAGCACTCACGGAATGCCTCTCGTCCAATCAAATTACTCGGTCAGAACTAACTGTTGTATAAATAAATATATATTTAGCTCTAACTATAGGAGCTAATTTAGAAAAGAAAATTTTGGTTTGGTTATACTATACTAGGTACTTATACTATATTGACTGGGTATAATAGAATTGCATTACTAAAAAGAGACTAAAATACAATTTTCATTGACTAAAACTAGACTAAAATGTCATCAGTTCTCGTCGACTAAAACGAGACGAAAATAGTCATGGATCATTCTGACTAAAATAAGACTAAAATGCTCAGACTTTTAGTTGACTGAAACTTGACTAGACAAAAAAGAGTATGAACGTGACTAAAACTAATAAAAACTAAAATGACAGTTTAACACAAAGACTAGACTAAAACTAAAATTAAAACAGGCCGCCAAAAACAACACTATGTGATGCGATAAACTGAAGGCTGTAATGCAGAATAACTTTTTATTGATAGAATTATTTTTACAAAATAATACACATAAATTAACCTGCTGCCAGAAAGTTTAAGGTACCCTGTGGAGTCTCTGACCACTACTAGCACTATGGAGCAATGTTTAAACGACTGGTTCCCAGTATTGTTTATACTGCTCGTGACAATGCATATGCAAGGTGTAGTGTGATTCACATTCCTACTGTTTCTTCCACACTATTCCACTCATTGGCAGTAAGGAAATGAATAAAATGCCACTTTTCAGGAAATACTGGTTAGTGATTGTACCAATAAATAGAGAAAAGGCAATGATGCTACTACCACCCCTCCTTCTTCACCAAATAAAGCCCAAATTATCAAACACTGCATGTACAAAAAGCTTTAATTAAATCACGGGTTCAGTCCCTTGCATGTCCACTTATCTACCTAAGCATGGTGAACTAATCCTTCCAAACTGTAAAATGTTCTGAATACTAAGATACAACATGTTCAAGGCTGCTTTATGTAATGGCTGTAACTTTGCACTTCCTCCAATTTGAATAAATCTAAAACAACTAAAACAATCTATTTCAGAAAGGTTATATTTATATTGCCTTCCTTTTTGAAAGCAGTTACCTGTAAAGCAAAATCTGTCCCTGAGAGGGGATGTAGCTCAGTGGTAGAGCGCATGCTTCGCATGTATGAGGTCCTGGGATCAATCCCCAGCATCTCCACCTCTTATCACACAATACCTAGAAGATACATTGTGTTCAAGGGGGCTTCACATAAAAGCATTCACCAAAAGTCCTTGCACTTCTCACCAAGGGAATAAATGAAAAAGAACCAATGTCAGCTGTTCTTGCAAAAAAGAGTTACAGTGTTAAATCCACATGACCTTTTGGCACAGTTGCCTTGATCAGTGTTAGTTGACCCCAGTTCTCCTCTAACTTTAATTTTCCTTTCAAAAGATCCACTGTGGAGTGATGAATGTGTATACAACGATATGTAACATGGGTTTTATGTAATGTCATTTTATCATATTTGTTGGTTATATCATGATTTTGTCTGATCATGGTCTTTGGCCATTTATTAGGCCAGAGGAAAAGGAACATGTTTGGATGGATGAAAAATGCAATGTTAGGCTGAGAACACACTAACATCGCGTCCATTCCTAAAAGACATGGTTCAATAATCAGCATATGAATATGGATTAATAAATTTTATCAGGAGGGAGAGCAGGTTTGTGGAGGGAAGGAGGGAGGGATGAATCCAGCTGGGCGTCTGCTCACATGACAACAGCTCCTTCATGTTAAGCTTTTGCGACCAGGGATAGAAAGAAGAAATTCAGAGGTAATTAAAAAGGGAGAGAAGGAGTGACAGGAGGACAGGAGGGAGGAAGAGAGTGGCGTTTGTGCCTCCCAAACATCTGCTGACTGATTAGCAGGAGAGGAGAGGACCTAAACTTTGTCTGAGAGCTTAAAATAGACATGGCAAAGTGGGTACGGCAAATAAATCATATGTTCTTTGAAACTGTATGAGATTAGAGGGGATATTTTGAACTGTAAGTCCATTTAAAGCTTCATCTCTCACGAGGAAAGGCATTTGGAGCTTACGAGAGCAATCTGGAGTGTGGTCCAAAAGCCATTCATTGTCTCCCTCATTTAATCTAGAATAACCGCCTTGCGGTCGTTTGCCTCCGCCAACCACTCAAGTTGCAGTTTACATCTACGCCTGTCAAGACTCACATGACAGTTGACAATGCTTAAAATATGGATGTTGCTGCAAAGCAGCTACATATGCCAAAATGCATATGCTTCATACACATCTTAAATCCGACAGCATAGAACATCTATACAATCAGTACAGTTTCAATATGGGCCCTCAAGATTAGCGTCGCCGATTCAGTCTGACAAAATGTTTCCCCTTCTGTTCCTGTTTTGTGATGCTGAATATTGGCCAGAGAAGTGTTTTTGCAGAGCATTGTGATGTCACAGTGAAACTGACCATTGACCCTTTTCATATAAAATATCATCACTTCATCATTTTATCCTACAAGACATTTGTGTGAAATTTTGTCATAATTATTATATGAAGTATCTGGTTATGGCCAAAAACATGTTCTGTAAGGTCACAGTGACCCTGATCTTTGACCACCAAATTCAAATCAGTTCAAGAGGATGTTTGTACCAAATTTGAAGAAGTTCCCACACAGCGTTCCTGAGGTACATCATAGAGGAGAATAAGACAGATACAAGGTCACAGTGACCTTGACCTTTAACTGCTTAAATCTAATAAGTTCATTGTTGAGTCCAAGTGAATGTTTGTGCCAGATTTTTTTTATTTTATTTTTTTTTTTAAAAATCCCTCAAGGTGTTTTTGAGATATAGTGTTCACAAGAATGAAACAGACAAGATCACAGGGACCTTGACCTTTGGCCACCAAAATCTAATCAGTTCATTCTCCAAGTGGGCATTTGTGCCAAATTTGAGAAAATTTCCTCAAGCATCTTTGAGATTACACATTCACAAGACTGGGATGAACGGATGGACAACCTAAAAACCTAATGCCTGCAGCCACAGCCGTCACCACCACAGAGGCATAAAAATTAAGGATTTTTTTAGCCATTCTGGAGATGTGACTCCAGGGATGGCAAAGTCAGTCAGTCTGTGATGTCCATGACTTTGGTCCAAACTGAGATATCTCAAATCCTATTAGATGTATTTCCATGATACTGTATATTGTGCAGACATGCATGGTCTCCAGAGGATGAATCCCATTGACTTTTCCTACAGCACCACAACGAGGGTCACATTTGTGGTTTTTAGAGAAATATCTCTTGGATGGATTGCCATGAAATCTGGCATAGCCATTCATGGTCCCCTCATGATGAATTCTGATAACACTGGTGATTCCTTTAGTTTTAATCTAGTGCCATCATCAGGCCAAAGTTTCAACTTGCCCTAGTTTCTGACCACATACCTGCAAATCTAATGACATTTCCATTAGTCACAGCTGTACTTTGTGTTTAGTGCTAATTAACAAATGGTAGAATGTAACACTCAATACCATCATACCCTATACAGTACATGGTAAATATCATATGTCCTAGGCATTTTAGCATGCTGGTGTTAGCATTTAGATCAAGGCTCCACTGTTCCTAAATACAGCCTCACAAAACTGTTAGCATGGCTGTGAACTCTTCATTTTGAACTACTTTTGCACTAAACTTTGCATGTACAATACGATACGCTGCATGGAACACCAGCAAAATATACAATAGGCTATTTGCTCATTCTGTACACGTCTTCCCTTTGCTGTCCTGCCAACAAGCTTTCAGAGCATCATGTGTATTTTGGCATTTGAGTTCAACAAACATTCAGCTTCTCCCCAAAACTGTCCTCTGTTGAAATCAAATAAATTCAAATTGGCTGAATTTGAATTTTGGATCACATCTCTCCAACAAAAGGCATTCTGTAGCAGTACAAAAAGCTTGTAATAATGTATGGGATTGCATTTAACACCAACTAGCAGCTGCAAATAAAGTGTGTAAGGGCCCACGTCTGACTAGTTTGTGAAGAAGCAAATCTCTAAGAGAAGTACTCTATGTCTCAGTTAAACGCTCTCACCGTGATCACAAGAACATTTAATTTTCTGGTTTCAAAGCTGCCTGCATTTTGTGGAGTTGTCTCAGATGCTATAAAGTGCAGTCGAGTGTGTGATGCTGTCAGTGTATTCTGGAAATACACAGAGATGAAAGCTTGACAACAATGTTTGTGATACAATCGCCTCTACTGCATTGTGATGACAGTTAATCTCCCATGAGAACGAGACTGAAAAGATTTTTTAGACAATGCCAGAAACAATTCTGTCATTTTTTTCTTCTGAGTGTATGAACAGGTAGTTTCTCAGGGGTAAATTTAACCTGTCAGAAATGGTTGCTGGTGTTACCCCTTGGGCAAAATACAGTGAATACCGATCTGTTCAGGAGGAAAGGGAGCAAACACGCATAAAAATCACCAGTGAATGTCAGGAAATATTACATCACTTTAGCCAGTCATTCGATTCCTTGGCTGTCTCCATCACATGCACAACTCTGTCTGAACTTTTCTTAAGGCAAAAACTGATTCAGGACTAGTCATAGTTACTTTCACTCATGTAGCTTTTACCATTATTTGATAGAGAGTGGTGTGTGTACAGCAAGCCGGTACAATGGCATTTACAGTAATAAATCTTTTACATACGCTACTGATTTTCTAAAATATTTACTTCCACTGTTGATATGGCATGACGTGTGGTCAGAGCTGTTAGTGTGTGCAGTCAGAGTAGGTATTAGGGCCACCGTCGGTCAACGTTTAGCAGTTGATGAGCGTCTGTCGCCCTAGTCTTTGCGATGTGTACAGCCCTTTTTCCCTTTCAACATCAGGCTGTGTTGTTAATGTGCTAACTGGCTAACTGGCGTCTTGAATACATCCTGCTTCTTCCAGTCTTCCAGTTTCCCTTTTTTAATGACCAATACAAACAACCTGAGCCTGCTGGTTCAGAGAGTTATTTCCTCTCATTCAGTAGCGCATGCTAGTTGGCTGTTGGTGGAAGTCTTTGCAGTGTGTCTGAGTGCAAATTTTTGGTCAAGACACAGGCAGAGTAAAGCCATGCGACAGTTGGCCTTTGGTTGCCACTAGTTCTTTGATGTTGGTTTTGCATGTCTGGGCCTTTAAACATAATGGCACAAAAACCGGTGACCTGTGGCAGTAAAGCAAGACTCTAACTGACCTGAGGCATATTTTGGACACAGTCCAAATTGGGCCTCGGGTCGGGTCTCTTTTTCCTCTAACTGTGAGGACTTCCTCCTTAAAAAATAAGGCGGCAAAAGGGCCCCTTACTTAGAGTCAATGCACATTATCAGATAGACGCCATTATTAAGTGTGTTTACATATTTAACCATGAAGTATTTATCCAAATACTTATTTCAGTCAAGGATAACTTGTAAGACTTGTAAAGATGAGGAGAGAAAGTAACCCTGGTGTTCTGATACATAAGACCTTTCATTCATATATCTACTACAAGAACATGCCCCTCTTTTTCATCCTCCCAATTACATGTGTGGCAACTGATTTTCTCCTGGGCTCACCCATTTACTCTCTTTTTCATCTGTACTCTCTCTTGTATCCCTGCTACCATTTTTCTCCATGTCCTCATCTCCTTCTCCATCTCTACTCCAAACACGGAGTCTCTCCCATGCTTCTCCTTTGAGCTCCTTCAACTCCCTGAAGACAGACAGACGGGGAAGCAGGCTTTGGGGGATGGGGGTGATGGTGGTGCTGATGGGGGGATGGAGGAAAGGGTGCGAAGAACAGTGTTCCCAGAACACCCACACATGTGCATGTCGACTTCGATACATGCACGCACACACTGGAGAACCAGTTCTATTACCACAATACCCACTGGCACACACACCAACACTCACACGCAACCGCTGCCAGTCTTTCCACCCAAAACCCCCTCTGAGCCCCCTCTGTGGTTTAATTGGCGTAATTATATTTGCATAAGGCTGTCCTGTTTCAGCTAACACACACACACACACACACACACACACACACTCCTGAGTTTTAATAGGCAGGATAATTGAATATGGTTTTCCCACCAGTGCCCTGAAGGGTCTATCTGTATATCCTGCAGAGGATCAGCGCTCCATACGTTTACTTAGTCAAATAGGAGTGCCTCTAGCTCAACTGTTAATTATAGACTTCAAAGGTTAATGGACTTGAAGGGAGCATTTGAGGTCGTCATTTTACAGATGACTGAGAGAGGTAACATCCTATGTCCAAAAAACTGAAACACAGGAGGTGAAACTGAAAACCCCTGGACTTTATCAGCCCAGTTACAAAGTTCTTGCTGTACCTTTTTCATGAAAGAATCCACAACTAGTTAAAAAACTAATGAAAAAGAGCAAAGATAATGAGAGGAAGGCTTGAAGTGGAAATCAACTCAACATTTCCCCAACTCTAATTTTTTTTCCAGTAATTATTACTAGGTTACAGCTTAATAAGTGAGACTGAATGAATGTCAGCGCCTCTTTCAGAATGAACAAGGGCAACATAATTACCCGCAAAGCAATGCAGCTGAAGATGCTGATTAAAGGAGTTACAAGAGACATTTAGTTGTTTTCTCTACAGCAGCAGTAATTGGAAGAGGACTTGAGGTGGCCTATTAAAGGAAGGATAATTATGTATCGTATTATGCAGTATATTTACATATCATGATACAACCAGTGCCTTTGTCTTACTTAAATTTCTGTCAAGACAAACATGGACTATAAGCACTTGGCTTAATAGATTCACTGAGACTGACCCATCGGAAGATAGTGGTAACAGCGCCATCCAATGCGCTATCCATTGTGCCACAGAGCCAACTAATTCTTTCTGTTGTTCATAAGAAAAAAAGATAAAAACTGAAAAAAATCTCACACACACACACACACACACACAAACAGTATAGAGTAGTATATATAATACTATATAATTTTGTGTCTTTGTAACACATTGTCACTCCCAACTTGTTAATACTGAGGACTACTTGGTCCGTGGCCCTACAAGTCAAACTATGACTCCAGCATCAGTTTTGGATGCTCGAGGACAGCATGTAAATTTAAGCTTGTTATATGTATTATGCCTTTTCAAAATAAGAGGAAATGTACAGTTTCAGCTTGTTAAATGCATACAGTCTCTTTTCAAAATACACTTAGAATGTACGTAGAAAACTTTACTTCCTCAGGTTTAGGCAACAAAACTATGTGGTTAGGTTTAGAAATAAAACATCATGATTTGTCTTAAAGTAAGTATTTTTGTTAAAAACGTGATGTGACATGACGTGACATGACATGACATACTTCACGTGGCATATGTCATTAGCGTAGTACGCTAAACATACTTGCACACTACATTGTTGTTAGTATAAGTCAGTTGACTTTTGGTTTCACACTAAACACGGACAGCGGTTTCCCAGTTTACTGTCTGACGTTTGCCTGACCCATCTGCCACCCCTCCCGTCACCCTATGTGGACTTTCTCAATCTTTACACTACAGCACTACACTCAGTGCGTCTTATACTGCCACTAAAGGGTGCCTTGGTGCATTAATATCTGATGCTGAGGGCCCCTGACCAAACATTGGTATTTGATGAGTTGGGAATTAGATCAGGTTGTTTTTTCTTCTGCTTTCTTTTCATCTCACAATCCCTCTGATTTATCTAACAACTTAATGGAGGTTCCAACCTCCACGTTGGGTACCACTGCTGTGGTATTGTAGGCTCTCCCTGTGTTCAACAAGCTAATGGCTTGGCAACATTGTGGGTTTAAAGGGAAATTTCTGTTTATTTCAACCTGTCTCCTATCGTCCTAAATTTGTTTAAAGTGACTAGTGACGAAAAATAATAGTTAGCATGTTAGCCGTTAGCCTAGATACAGCCGGGGCGCATTAGTAGCGTCAGATCTGTTAAAACGTAAGTGAACGGGCATACCTTCAAGTGCAAAGTTAGTCCACTAAACAAGCTTTTTTTCCCACAAAGACCGCCTCATATCGTTAGGATAAATGTCAGAGAACATATAGAAAATGACATGTAAACGTGTTGTCTTACCTTACCGGTGTGGTGCCATGTTTGTTTACCATCTAGCTCAAGCGTGGCCGAAATATCGCGAGAACAAGCAGCGATCTCATAGCGTGCCTGAACAAGCAGCAACAGCTGGAAGGATACACTGACGAAGAGCTTTGTGAAATTGAAGAACGGAGGAGGAGAGAGAGAGAGGCGCAACAGGTAGAGGACGAGAGAGGAGGAATGGCTGCTGCAAGGCTGCGTAGCTCTGGAGATTGGTGATGTACCTGTGAATGCTGTGCCCCAGTGCCCACAGAAGAGGAATGCCTCTGTTGCAAGGAATGGGACCGGTTGCAGCCTTATTTTCAAGGTCTGGATGTGACCGAGGACGAGACACCTCCACCTGGAGTAACGTTAGTATCCAGCTGGGCTTTATCTAGAGCTGCCGAGATATATTTCGGCCGCGCTTTGGAAAGCAGAGCTAGAGGGATAAACAAACATGGCACCACACCGGTAAGGTAAGACAACACGTTTACATGTCGTTTTCTATATGTTCTCTGACATTTATCCTAACGATATGAGGCGGTCTTTATGGAAAAAAGCTTGTTTAGTGGACTAACTTTGCACTTGAAGGTATGCCTGTTCACTTATGTTTTAACAGGTCTGACGCTACTAATGCGCTCCGGCTGTATCTAGGCTAACAGCTAACATGCTAACTATTATTTTTCATCACTAGTCACTTGAAACAAATTTAGGACGATAGGAGACAGGTTGAAATAAACCGAAATTTCCCTTTAACTCTCACAGACTCCTGTCAGTATTGTTCCCTCTCTCTGGATGACATTATACACTGTACGCGCTGCTAGTATATGACTTGCTTTACATATGAGTGACATGGAGCCAGCAGAAGTCATTACTGTAAATCACATGCACTGAAATACCTTAAAGACATTCTTATAAACAGATTTTTTCCACTCAAATTGCCTCCAAAATCACCTCCTATTCTTTCTCACAATGCAATGAAATACCTTTAAATTGGTCTTAACAATAATAAAATGACTGCCAATCTGCTGCACCTTAAAGTGATTTTTGAAATGATCTCTCATTGCGAGACACCACCGCTGGCCACAGTGGTGCGACTGCTGCAGCTTTACATAATGCACTGTTGCATTTTTCAGGCTTTTCTTTTTTATTCACTGAAACCTCATCCCTTTTTTTAGCTTTGTTAACCATATCTCCCTTCCCCCTCTCTCTCTTGCTCTCTCTCTTTCATTTATGAACTCACCTCACCTACGCTATGCCCCCCCTCCTTCTCCACCTCCTCATTTTCCACACACACCAAACCCCTCGCCTAAATATGAAATCTGATTTTCTCCATCTATCCCTCTCTCTCTTTCTCTCTCTCTCTCTCTCTGTGGATGAGGGTCTCTGGGTCTTTTGTTCATCCACCCGCTCATGTGGCCTCCTCTGGTTGCTACGGCAACCGGGTGTATACATACTGTTGCTCCAGGAGAGAAATCGAGATGGAAAAGAGAATGGGATGCTGAGAGACAAGAGAGAGAGAGAGAGAGAGGGAGAGAGAGAGAGAGAGAGAGAGAGAGAGAGAGAGAGAGAGGTTGGGAAGAATGAGATGGGAGGAGAACTGGGGAGAAAGAAAGGGAATAAAGAACAAAAAGAGGTAGAAATATTGAGAAAAATGGAAAAAATATATATATTTACAAAGAGTGGAGGAAATAAAGGGAAAAAAAAGAGGACAAAAGGATACAGAAATAAATGGATGTAGGTATGAGGACAATCCAGATATCATTTTCTTTACTGATGCAACAACAGCATTTTTTTCCCAGCTGAGATTATGCTCCTCAGAATGGAATGACTCTCTAATACCAACCCCAAATCACATTTATGCATGTAAATCCTGTTTCTGTGCTCAGCATTTTCTTCATTTTCTATCTATTTGTTTGGCAGAAGATAATTGAATTTTTTCAGATACACAGCAAAGTTTTAATCTAATCTTCTGTCCTGGAACTTCATCTTGTGTGTTTCATATCAGCGAGTGATTGTAGTACAAGAATTTAAAGCTTACTGTGCTGCAGTAACTGCAAAATGCTCCGGATCAGAGCGTCAGCAAAAGATCCCAAATGTAAAATGTGCAGCAATGAGAATATAAAATGGCTAAGAGAAACAAGCCAGTGACAAATCCCTTCTTTCTTATCTGGCATAGTACTTTACAGTTGTGTATTTTTAATAGATATACCAAAAATATAATCTAAAGTTGGAAGAAGGGACAAAGACAGGCATTAAATTCAGCTCCTATATTATTAGTCTATATAATATTGTCTCTTTTGCACTAGAATATCATATCTATGATAAAAATGGGAACATAAAACACAAAGAGGACAACATGGAATGGGTGGGAAACACTATAAATGATGAATCAGGGTGGAGAGTATCAAAGGTGAGGAAAAAAAATGGATTGAGACACTGAAACAAGGAGAGAGAGACAATAAATATCAGCATCCTCGTCCGGGCAGCATCTTCCTCCACCCGGTTGTCTGTGTTTGCTGTATCAGAGGCCCTGTAGGAATCCAAACCCTGCAGACATGCAGCCATCTGCCATCTTGGCTCCAGTCCACCACTGCTCAGAGGAGCCAAGATGGCGTCCAGTCACACATATTCAAAAGAATTACTTTCAAAACTCACAGACGTGTTTTATAGCACATAAGACATACAGACTGACAAAAGCCGGACTACTGATAAATAATCTGCTATACTGGCTTCGGCAATGTAATTTTTTCCCTAACCAAACATTATAACCAACACATCTGCCTGAATCTAGCGTCATGTTAAGTCCACACTAATGGATAGCCATGTCATCATACTTGTTTTGCTGGGGTTTTAAGAGTGGAGCAGAGCAAAGTAAAACAAACTATGATGTCTGGTGATATTAAGAAGACATGTCAATTTAGAACAGCCTTGATAGCAGTGTCTACCTTGAATGTAGCGCTCGACATTGTTGTTATGGCTCCTTATTAAGCTTATTAAGGGTGTTAGTCCCGCCAGTGGTGCTGATTGGCTACAGCACTCAGTGGTCTTTTTTCATTTCACCTGAGAAACCGCTGTTTCATGTCATAATGCCAGACGAATTAGTCAACTCAGTGGAGTGGGCGTATTCCAAGATCTGGACCCAGGCAACTTGGGCTGACTTGTTCCCAGTAAATGTTTTGTTTTGTTCTCCTTCAAATTGAGACTGTATAATTGTTTTGTTTTTTGAGGACATTATTTTCAACTAGCCTATATATTTCAGCAGCATAACAGAATTCATGAAATTCAGCAACATATCCTCATACAACGATTCATAGGATATCGAACAAATAAGTGGCCCACAAATGACGTTACATACTGGGTACTTAGAGTAAAGTTGTGTACTGAACATTAAGTTACACTAGGTTAAGTTTAGGAAAAGGAACATTGTGACGACATCCCTTAAAATAACATAAAGTTCACTTGGTTTCAAATACCGTTCTCCTGGGGGAAAGTCGTGTGTTTTGTGTCAGCACATTGGTCACGGGATCGCAGCCTTCCTGATTATGTGGGTTATACACTAATAACTGGCTCATGATTACATGGGCTACTTACAAATTGTGGTGCATAACTTTTCTTAGCTATATGTATGAACAGTCTATGATAACAGCCTGAATTCATTTATGGCTTTTGATTTTGGTGTGCCAGATTTTCAGTGGCCTCATCTGGCCACCCCTATCATAAATTTCTAGGAATGCCACTACATTGGAGTTCCATTGAAGAACCTATAGCAATATCATGTAGTGTAGACTAAATAAATAATATGCTACAATGTGCTAACATGCAATGCTGTACTGTAAGTGCAATGTGCAAGCAGGGAACCTAGCAAACTTACAGCAATTTTGTTTTAGAAGCAAATTGCTTTACAGAGAAAAAGGGGACTGGATGTGGAAATTATGCTAATATGAGATGGCTTCAGCTGCAGCCAACTTTTTCTCTAGATGACAAATGAGGACACATCAGCTGACATTCCTTTGGTTTAACAAGATGAACGGGCGTCCACTGACTGGTTTGGGAAGTTGGACGCAGTTTGTGTACATGGCTGGTGACCTGCTTATAAGAAGGCTGATTGGCTGGGTAGAAAGCTGATAAAGGAATGATGAACAGAGGCAGGAAGGAGAGACAGAGAGGGATAGAGGAGCTATCATTATCATAGCGATTAACCGTGCCAAATGCACATACATGCACTCACACAGAACTGTAGAGGGATCATGACACGACGCTCTGATCTGAAGCTAATGCTGAACCATCCAGACTCATTGGCATCACTCCATCTAACACACACACTCTCTCTCTCTCTCTACTGGCAGTTCTCCATTATGATAATCTCTACTCCTTCTCATGCATATACATACCCACATGCTCAGAGGCCACTGGAATATTACACCCCTCAAAATAAAACTGTATTGAGGTTCATCCTGTTATCCAGAAAAAATTGTATCTTTACACTTCATTTAATGTTTAACTGAATTTACGTCAAATGACTGAACAGAGCTGACAATCAGTTGAAGAGTAGGCAAGCAGTTGAAATGTTTTGATAGGCCGGAGCAAGAATGTCAGGAGTGGTTACTATGGTTTTACTGGTGGTAACAAGTTGTTGCTATCTTCATTTAATAATTAATGTCTCTCTTTGATTCAATACCATTTATAATGAATAGATGTGTCTTTCTGTCTCTCTCCATCAGTCAGCACTGTGCCCCGTTTGTCATGCCTCTGTACTGCATTCTGTACAAATCGAGGCTATTTTGTGTGATTATTAGTGGGTTCACTTGAGTTCAACTTTGGTGAAATTTGACCCATCAATTTGCTCCAAAAAAGAGGAATGGTTTGCAGACAGTTATGAGACAGGAGTCAGTGGTAAATAATACTTCTTTTGAATGAAATGTATAAACTTATTGTACCATTGCCAACCCAGTTAAGGTAGCAAGCTAAGGAGTGGGGTAACTGAACATTAGCGAGTCAAGAGATTTATTTGGCCACTTATACCACACCACAATAATTTTTAATAATAATAATAATAAATGAATATATTAACAAATTGGTGTTAAATGGGGTACAAAATACCAGAGGTACGTAAACCAAACAGTAGACAGAAAACTTCACTAGCCTGCCTGGCTTGTGAGGGTGCTGTGACATTGTTCTGAAAGCCCAGCCGTCCAAAAAATGTCCCATCGGAATGAAAGGCTATTGGTCCAACAGCTCTGTATCCCGAAAATAAATGTACATTGCTCCAAAGAGCCGATCTCCAATGGCACTCTCCCAAACTGAAGTACATGGCTAATTACTGCACACAATGACTCATCGGATCTTTCTACTATGGTAAAGGCATAACACACCCTACTCTACCTCTCACTGGCTTACCCTGATATTCTGACCCTAACCCTAACCAGTCTCACTCCTCATGCCTAAACCTAACCAACCCTACCAATCCAACCAATGAAATCAACGAGTACTAGACAATCACAGTCTGACTAGGGTGGGTCATGCATGAAGGTCCAATGACATCATTTTGCATAATAATTAGGCATGTGCTTCAATTTGGGAGAGTGCCTTCAAAGAAATAGCCCCTAAGAGCAATGTGCATTTGTTTTCGGGATAACAGGCTATCAGACAAATGGGCTTTCAGTCTAGTGGGACATTTGTTGGACTGGGACTTTGAAATTATAAGCCGTTGGAACAATGGGCAGTCCCCCTGGTGAGTTCATGATTAGCTCACAAGCTATAGCAACCAGCCCTGCAGGTAGTCACCAACCCCCCCAACCCTCTAGAATCACATATTTAACAAATATGCACAGAATTATTTTGCTGTGAAACTTCCTGTTGTAGAGAGTTCTACATTGACACAAAAAAAGGTGTACTAAGGAGTTATGATGTACAAGTGATGGAGCAATGCCCTCATACAAACTACAGTAGCCTAGTTTGCAAATATATGTAAAGCATTTGTGTTGCCCAAATGCAAAACAAAGTAACGCAAAGAAAAACATTTGCTTATTCAGCAGAACTTAGAGACCCAAATTTGTCAAAAACCTTTACCCCATCTCCTTTCTGAGTTATATTATGTACAATTCATTTCATTAGGCTGTTATTAATCCTGCTCGTTTGAGTGTGGGGTTCTCACTGATGATATAATCTACATTTATAGTCGAGCATATCTCTCTCTTTACCAGGTCAGAGGGATTATAGTATGTGTCCCATGTCCAGTATCTATATAATTACAGATTACATGTGATTATACAATACATGCAGACATGTGTATCTGTGTAATCCGAACATCATTCTTCTGGCATGTGGTGAAAGTCAGCATATTTCAGTTGTTTGTCTAATGACTGACACAGAGACAGATTAATTCAGAGTACTTAATCACCTTAATAATTTGTGTGCATTTGTGCATGAGTGTGTGTAGTTGCACTAATGCTTCAATCTGTGCAAAACCAACAATATGTTAAGTGAGGCCGCTCTTGGGTCAAATACTAAATATTGATAGTACATCTGTGTGCGTAGGCATGCATGCATCAATGTAAGCATGCATAAATTATGTGAGAATATACATTATTGCACATTATGAGGATGTGTGTGTTTATATGAGGTCATGACGTCTCAGCTGGTGTCATGTGAGCAAACGCAGAGGGGGCAGTATCCCTCAGAGGGGATTGTCACATGTAATAAAGATGCTTTAATAACGCAGTGTGTGTGTGTGTGTGTGTGTGTGTGTGTGTGTGTGTACTGGAGTGAGGGGTCTATAATCTGCAGGATTAGTGCCTGTGGATTGAGACTGAGATTAAATTCAACACCAAGCGGCTCCTCCTGCAGAAGGACAGATTGATTTGCGTGTGTGTGAGGTCCTTATGCTTTTATTAATGGTATGATTCTACCTAACCAGACCGGGGACAACACGAGAAACATGTTTTGTTCCCTCACTTAAAAAAGGGGTCATTAAATTCGGCTTTAGGTGTAAGGAAAGAAGTTGGTTTTCAGTAAATATAAATGAGTTTAATATCCTGAGCACTGCAGCAGAGGACAATGTCTCTGAGACTAAGCAGATTCACCTTAACTGTCTGAATTTATTTGTGGCAGAGCATATTAAATACTGGCTAAAAAGCAAGAAAACAAACACTGATTGCTCCAGCCAAACACAGTTTAGCATCACCAGTACCTTGACCTTCAGCAAAGAGAAAGAAGAAAACATTACTTTACTTATATGATGCAACTTTACAGGCTTTTTGAGAGGAGTACAACAGCAGACTGAAGCCTCAAAGACACTCCAACTCAAAGAAATACCCATGAGCAACGTCACTCACAAGCACATACATATAGTGTCTTCTGCAAGAGAGAGAAAGGCCTTTTCCATATTTCCCAACTCTAATAAGAAAGTCCCTCTGTACTCAAAGCCACACACCACACAGACACACACACACACACACACACCCATAAAATATATATTGTAATCAAATGACATGTCAAAATCTTCCTGGAAAAAAAAGACATCACCAAACTTCAGATTCAGTTCGGTGATGTTTGGTTCCGTTTATTTTTTCATTTTTTTTATTTTTTAACTGTAAACCCATAAGACGGTGGATGTTTGTATAAGATGTCAAAGTGACTTAATAAATATATTAAATGTATATTCATTACTCTAAATAGCTTGTGTTAGGAAACATTTCTTAACATACCTCGCAGCTTTGGACAAAAAATTCAACTTACTTATGTTCATATTGCTTTCTTTTCGTTCTCTGGAGGATCCAAAACTGTACGTTTCCTACACTGAAACAATGTAATTCTAACCTGCTTTCTCTTACTTTCAAAATTTCTCCATCCTCCTCTGCCACACACACACACACATACAAACACACGCAGCGCCCCTTTATTCCTGTTTTGACCTTTAAATACACTGTCAGGATTTTTTATATCTTTGTTGAGACCCAAACAAAACCTGAATTTGCCTGTGGGCTTCTGTTCACAATCTCACAATCAATGCTCTCTGACATTTAGAGGTGGGAGGGGGGAAGAGGGGGGAAATGTGGGTATTAGAGTGTGCGCATGCATGTGTGTGTGTGTGCATGCATTTTGGTTGTGAACAACCTACTAGATAGACAGGTGAGGTCAATTTTGCAAAACCCCCGCTCTAACCAGCACCCGCTTCCATTTATTACGGTACACATTTCAAAGCAGTGTACGTGGTGAGACTGGTAATGAGACACAGCCTTGTTGTCCCCATCCTATCGTGTACCTGTGAGGTCAAGAATCATTTCAGTTTAATTTCCACAAAGACAAAGTGGTGAAATTGGCTGTCATGAGAGATGCCTCTAAGACTTTTCTATATCAGGATATACATGTAAGTCCACATTATGAAGCTGAAAGGCAATCTGATCACACACAGAACAAGCACTGTCTGTACACTGCCAAAATCAATACACATCTGGTCTAGCTATCCCAACTAATGGAGGGCAAAGTAGTTCAAAGTATTGACAGTATGGGTACAGTTGCATTAAATTGATATCAGCCACTCAAACCAAAGAAATACTAAAATGATAATTTAAAAAAACAAAAAATATAGCAATAGCTGCTATAACTGTGCTGTCAAACTGATACAAAGAGTTGGCACAGAAATGTTTTAGCACACGACCTATTGGGAAATTGAACGGGCTTTTTGAATAGTCAATGCAGTGTAAAGGACTGCAGAGGCAACACAGTCAATATTCACAATGGGTTGCCCTGCACTCACACATTCATGCACCGGAGTAATTGACAAGCTAAAGCAATGCTGTGGCATTCTGTGGAAAAAGTTAATCTGCCCAAGCCAAATCGGAAAAAGTAGTTTAATTATTATAATTATTTTTTTGTCTAAACATACACATTTCCTCCATTTTCCTTCTTTCTGACTCCAAATGTGTGTGCACCCTGACAACCTGTTGCCTCATTATCTTGTGTGCCCTCACACAACACACTCATGACTAATTACATGCCAGCATGATTGAATGAATGTCTGTCCAACTGCAGCGCTGTATACACCACTTTAATCAGCAATCAACAAGATTATCATCCCTGTCATGGTGGGTTTGGGCTCGTCAGCAGCGACTGTGACGGCTCTCCAAACTGTCAGACCAGTGAGGGAGATGGTGGGGGTGAGGACACCCTCCAGATGTGATTATTTGCATCGCCTGCATCTGTTGATTTTGACACAAATATAAAACTATAAAGACGCTGGGTGAGTTCTATGTGCTCAAGAGAAAGTGTTTTTAATTAGTGATAATGTGGCAGCTTAGTCTGAATAAACTCTACAAGCAGCAGCAGATGACTGATACCAAGCATTTGTGGAAAATACTGGTTTACTGTCTAAGGTTAGGAGATATTCCAAGACTGTGTTGGTTTACACAAAAACAAAAGATCTGAAAAGAACACCACCTTCCAGAAAATGTTTGTTGTTACAGCACAAACCAGTCTGCTCTTTCCTGGAAACAACCCTCCACTTGCCTCAGGCTGTCCTCGGAGTCTCTGGGGGTTGACCACTTAAAGGTTGGAACTCGCTCCGGGGTTCAGTTCACCAATTAGGTGGAGGTCAAAGTACAGGGTCCCTGTGAGCCAGTTTCTATTGTGTTTGCCCTTAGTCACATTGCATCACTGTCTTTTTAGATTTTTAAAGGAATTACTAGTGCTCATATATTTGTATTGAAGATGGTGATGTAATGATATTTCTGCTAATCTTCAGTATGTTTGCCCAGAGGTATTGTGTCAGACGTTAGACGAGAAAACTCTTTGTTTCACCCAGAAATTAATTCCTAACAATGGCTTTGCTTTATTATTCAGCCTACACAAGCATGGGCTACTTCACACACACGCACGCACGCACGCACGCACGCACGCACGCACGTACGCACACACACACACACACACACACACACATATACAAATCTACTTAATTAAAATTCAACCTCTGGGTGAGATCACTTTACATGAACATTTAAATTAATGTGTTCACATACTGTATAATGGAAACTAGTTCAGTGGCGATTTTGCAGACTGCAGTATGTATGTAATTATGGAAGGCAATAAAATGAATGAGTTAGGTCACTGTCTAATGTAACAAATTTTATGGAACGTGACACAAAATATGTATGCATTATATGTCATAGCTAAGCAGCAACTTCAGAGGCTGAAAAATGAAGCCAATGCAGAAAATGGCAACTTGACACTGGCTCTGAAAGCAAGTCAGTCCCCATAGACCCTCATGTTTAAATGCCCAACTTTATAGCTAAAATTTACATGTTTACGGCCTGATTCAAAAAAACGTTTGGTCTCTATGGCAACTTTCGTCATTTATGACAACTGTATGGGGGGTGAATTTTATATAACTCACCGGATTAAATCTTATTATGGTTTAAAGTCATGCATAATTAAGGGTGTGGCCACTTTGAGTAACATGCTGTCTGTGGATAGTGCTCTCTGGCTCTTAGCCAGATGCACCCCTTGTTTCAAGCTCCAACCTTTCGTCAAAATATAGTCATTTCTGTCTTCAAAAATATCAAGATGGCAACAGCTAAAATGTCAAACTAGAGGCTTTAAATTAAATAATCTGTAAAACAATGGGAGATGTCATGGTGGCTATGTCCATTATTTGTTTACAGACCATGGGAGTCACACTAATATCACATTACAAGAAGCTTAGTTTGGGCTCAAAGAGTCTAAAGAAAACTACAGAAATTTCAGATTTGGTTTTATTTTTGTAGTGGTGTACATTAACAATGTACAATACCAGGTTATTAGCAACAATACAGGTGCGTTCACTTTTAGTTTTACCCCTGAATACACTGAGAGAGTGCTGAGATGATGTGACTTACTGACTCTCAAAATTAAATTTGGATTGACTTGCTGGACTGATGTGTTTGTTCAAGTGTGTGTGTGTGTGGGTGTGTGTGTGTATGTGTGTGAGGAGTGGGTTAAAATGACAAATTCTCCAAACTCAGCCTTACAAGACCACAATAACTAAAGCCAAAAAAACAGAGAACATTGTTGACTTTATGCTAATAGTGTACTGTCAGGAACACAAATTATATATTGTTTAAGCTACATTATAAAACTATTTTGTTTTTTTTCCCTGAAATTGTCACGTCTAAATATAAATATGACCTCACGTTGTGTCAATCATGTTTCCAAAATGTACATCTGTCATTAAAATTTTTGAAACAGGTCAGAAGCCTTTAGAGAGCTGTTTGACCAAGAATCAGTGAAGAAAATGTGGCGGCGGAACACAGCCACAACAAAACAGAGGAACAAGGCTCACATAATCATTTCATAACTCAGATAGCTCACTTTCAGCAGGTCAGTTAATATTCAGGTGGATGATGACGAAAACGAGGAGGACGTGGACCGGCTCCACCCTTCATGCTGCGGTGCCAAATGAAAGACAGGGAGAGAGTGATGTCAGTCAGGTAGGTGACTCCAGTGGAGAGAGGCAAAGGAAGAAATGTGTCTTTTCGCATTATCACATATTGCAAATTTTCCTAACAAATACAACAATACAATGCATCAGAATCAGTGTGCAAGGTTTTTTCGTGTAACGATTTCTTTCAGATGATGGATTTAAAAAGTGCATACGAAAAAATGGACTCAGCGTGCACAGGCCTTAATACAGAAAATGGTGTCTCCTTCATTCCCACTCTGCCCTCTGAGCAAATGTTCTTGTACTATGTAGCATTGGTGAGTGGACAGGATCAGTGCGTAACACTTTACAGCACTAGGTAGCTCGGCTGTTTGGAGCTGCTTTTCATTCAACATAATGGCAGACAGAGGCAAAGAGACTGAAGAAGAAGTAGATGGAGGGAGCAAAAAAGAGAACAAGAAAGGGTTACCAAGCAAGAGGTCAGACAAGAGGAAACTAACAAGCACAGTAATGAAGTCCATTAGACTCAGTGAGACAGGAATGTCACTGATAAGGTGACAGCCTAGGTCACAGTCATTCAAACATATGCAGGGATGCACAACTCTGCAGGCGCAATTTGTAATCATGACAGTAGCATACCACTCCAAAACTGTGGGGGTGACAATCACAGAAATACCAATTCTTGCATAATGTTGCCTTAACCTGTAAAAAAAACCTAAACTATAAAATAAACAATGTAAACTATGAACAGCAGCCTTTGGTCTCAGCCCACATTATTCCAAGATTTAATCTGTTTACAATAGAAAACACCACCTAATGCTGTTAAGAATGCACAAAACAACAGTATGTCATGGCTCAAAGTATATCCAAACAACATCAAACACATAACAATTGGCTTCAAGGTATTAGCGCCTGTGACACAAATAAGCATCTTGTGACAAATGTCATCTTGTCTAGACGGGGACACTATCACCAAAACACAGTGACACCCCAAAACCAGTCAGCTGAGAGACAGTGATGCCTTAAAGCCACAATGTCTCATAACAATGGGATTAAAATGGCATTAATACCCATGTTCAAAAACAACTCTCAAACCCTTATATCCCTTTCTCAAATCCCCTTCTTCGATTCACCCCAAAAACACTTCCCAAATAATCAGCTTAAGTGATAAGACAGGGCTTTTATTTAAGTTCACGATCAAAGGCTGCAGTGATTCATGTTCCTTTCATGAAAATGACTAAAATAGTAATAAGAATTAGGAGTTAAATGTAGATGTCAGATTTTTAATATCAGCTCCATTGTCTGCCATTCAGTCTGTCACAAAGTACTTGATCTACTGCAAGAAAGACTTCATTGCTTTTTGCATGAATCAGCCAGAACTTAGTCATGCTGACAATGGCCTCTACATTTCATTTATTCAAACTCTGGTATTGTGATCCATCTGAGCCTATTACCTTTTGTTTGGACTTTGAACGGTAATGCATGAATTCCTCTCAGACTCCCAGTTGTATCCGTCATTGGCTCAGACTGGATCAATGGGGTTGATTAAATTCACAGTCAGGGTAGTCAATACCTGTAACTAATGCTAATTTAGATGTAAATGATACCATCCAAATGAAACAAGCAAGGTCATGTGAGTATAAAGAGCTACTGATATGGAGGCAAGGCAATGGTGGAGTCACAGGCAAACAACAGCACAAACAATGCAAGTGGTGCTTGAGATGTTGAATGGGTAGTGTAGGCTCTACCAAACTGTGACCTTGAAAAAATACATATAAACACACAAAACAGCACCCAATGCCGAGTATACTATTTTTAACACATGAGGAGACTCGTGTTTGTTTTGTATTATTATTATTATTATTATTATTTTTTCCAATGAAAAAAAGAAGCCAATTTGCGCTTTCTCGCCACTTTCTCTTCCTGTTACTGGGAGCATTTTCTTAGCTCATTACCATGTCAAAATCACTAATGGTTGTTTACTGCAAGAACATTTTTCTGTCTCATGGTAACAATAAATGTGAGTTTTACCAATTAAAGCAACTTTTTTTAAAAATAAGGACGTCACTACAGATGTGATTTAAATTACAATTATAATAGTGTGAGGGTGAAAAATGTACCAACACATTCACTCTGCACTGATTAAAAATCACTGAGTAGTACAGGTAATATTAAAACCGCCTTTTAGAGGGACTTTAAATAAAGCCCCTTTGCCAATGGACTAAAAAAAACACTAACACCCAGTCGAAGTCAGTAATGGTGGGCCTTAAATATAAGGTATATTGATGTTGCACAACAAGATTTGGATCTCTGTTGAAAATCTCAAAACAACACACTGAAGTAATTTAAATAGGCTACTAAATTATTCTCACTACTCCAATAGTCAGTTGCCTTCCACCCACTTACCCACACAGTAATTGCCCAGCCGAGCCTCTAGGAGGATAGATGCAGGTACTACTGGGACCTATGTGGTCACTTAAATGGATTAGCTGGCAAGGCAATAGCTAACACACACACCATATTGCATTTAAAATAACCTTATCCATTCTGTTTGACAACAATGACGCCAGCTAATTCTGTCCTGAGGTAACTGATTGTGTGTGTGTGTGTGTGTGTGTGTGTGTGTGTGTGTGTGTGTCCTCCAGCCACCAGCAGTGCAACCCTCTCTGACCTTAAAACACGAGTTTAATCCCCAAGGAGAAGCCCCAAGTGTCCCGATACACCCTCCAACACACACACGCAGCTGACACCCTCCCCACGGCGTGGGAACAAACCCTCTTGACAGCAGACGGGACAGTGCTAAAGAGGGAGTGTGTGTGTGTCTTAAAGTGTGTTTTTGCATTTGTGTCCTTTCATTGCTCGCTCAGTCACCTGCACACATTTGATAGCGCATCACTTCTCCCTGTGTGTGTGTGTGTGTGTGTGTGTGTGTGTGTGTGTGTGTGTGTGTTTCAAAGGGGAGCTCTGAGGACAAGCGTTAACAATGATATCACTTCAGCCTCTATAAATCTCTTTCTACCTCCCACAGGGCGAGGAGTGGTGGGAGTGAGAAGAGAAGAAAACAAGAGTGTCAGGAATGAAAGAGGAGTGTGTTTGGTGCCTGGTGGGTGATGGAGAGAAAGGGAGAGATGAAGGGGAAGAAAGATGACAAGAAAGACGTGCCGCTGTTGGCATGGTGCAAGCATGTAAATCAAGGTTGGAAAGGACAGAAAGACTATTAAAGGACAAAGATCAGAAGACACTCAGACTTCCTGTGATCTGTTCTCACTCTGAAGTGTTTTTCTCTCTTTATTATTGTCTGTCTTTCTTTGTTTCTTTTGAACTGTCTTTACAAGAAAAACACAGCTGTAATTTTGCTTTTACCTCACAAAGACCTCTAGTAGATGCGTACAACATGTTTTGTTGTTTCCCAGTGATGGCAGTGTTAGCAGCAGGAATCGGGCCTGTTTATTTGGCCCTATTCTGTGTCATTAGTCCCGAGTCTCAGCCGAGTCGCACAACCGGACATGGCCCGACTTATTTCTACCAGTGTGTTGGGCTGATGCTGGGCCAGGGAATTTTTGACAGCAGCCCCAGCGATGACACTGTCAGCAGCTGGATTGGGTCAGTTTATATGGCCCAATTCTGGGCCGACATTCATCCTGAGTCTCAAGTTGGACAACTTGACATGGCCAGTCTTATTTCTTCCAGCACGTCGAGTTTGGGCCAGCGCTGGGCCAGGTCATTTTTTGACAACAGCCCAGTGTCGGCAGCCAGATTAAGGCCAGTTTATTTGGTGTGATTCTGGGGCGTCATTCATGCTGAGTCTAAGCCAAGTTGGGCAACTGGAGGCAGCCCGACTTATTTATGCCGGTGTGTTAAGTTTGGGCCAATGCTGGGCCAAGCCATTTTTGACAATGGCCCAGTAATTGTAGTGTCTGCAGCCAGAATCAGGCCAGTTTATCTGGTCTGATACTGAGGTGTCAGTATCAAGTCTGGCGACCAGACACAGCCCAACTTTTATTCTTCTCTGCATGCCAAGTTCAGGCCAGGCCATTTTGGCTTCCTGGGTTATCTCGTGAGATTTTCTTATTGAAAGAACTACTTTTTCTTGCGTCCTGGTTCTTACCAAACTGGGCATCTTTCTTGTTCTAGCAAAACTCTGACAACTAGCGCAGAAGTGTCCTCGAGCAAGCCACACAGTCCTGACAGTGCAGATGTAAAATTGTAGAGATTTGTGAATGTGAAGTCCTTGGTCATCCTCTCCTTTCTTTCCTTTTCATCTTCATCATTAGTCAAACAGCACATGAAGCTCCCCAAAATTACATTTTCTTTGGACGGACCACACTGACCCCCCCTTCATTTCTACATTTTCCTCTTTTCTTCTCCCACTTTCTCTCCTCCCCACCTTTTCTCTCTCTCCCTTCTTGCTCCCGGTCTTTCATGTTCAGATCAGAGAAGCCTGCCACTTATCACAGGAGTCTAGAGAGGCTTTCCAATAAAAGCTGGCGTTACATGCCTGATTTAACAGGGCACACACACAAAGACCCCTCTATCTGCCTCTGTCTGACTTTCTTCATCACATACCTGTCTGTATGATATCCCTCTCTCTCACTTTTTAAAGCACACGTTCCCCATAATGTCACTCACTCATGGACTCACACTCTCTCTTGCCCACACTCACACACATTGGCCTGCCTCAGCTCTTGTTCTCCCACAATGGGATTAGTGGTGTGATTCCTCCACTCCTTTTAAGTGGGCACACCACCAATCCACTTACGATAGACTCCGCTGAATACTAAAAAGAGTGAAGAGGAGGGGAGGGGACAGGATGAGATCAGGAAAAAGGAGGGAAGAGTAGATGAAAGGACATACGGACTGGAGAAGAATTGAGTGAAGTAAGATGGAAAGATGTGGGGTGTGGGAGAAAAGAAGTGGAGGTCACATAAAATGCACCATTTTCATGTGTTTTAAATCTACTAAACAGTTTTTAGATGCTAAAATTCCATGGGAAAAAGATGGGATGAACAGCAAGAAAGAGCAAGGGAAGAGAAAGGAGCATAAAGGAGAATTGGCGGCAGACTTACAGCCAGAGGTGAGGCAATCAATGCATAACTCTAACAAGCCAACACACTCACATACACACAAGTGGACCTGTTGCCAGGGTGACAAAGGCAGCAGAGGCCCCGCCCTCCCCCGCCGAGTTTTATACAGTGATGTCATCGGTTGCCGCCGGCGCCCGACGGGCCCTTGGCCAATAGGACAAAGGCACCAGAGGGCGCAGCCTGTCCTTGTCTGATTTTTTTTTTAAATTCTTTTGACTCTCTCTCTCCTTTTCTTTCATCAGGTGCTCTCTCGCCCGCCCTCTCATTTTCTGTCTCTCTTTCTTTTTGACTTATTCAACTCAGTCAGCGGGCGGCTGCAGAAGTTGAGGCTTTAAGTCTTTCACTGCTGATGAGGGGTGAAGCTGATTAGACCTGCTACGCGAATATTTCACGGCTGGAGAGGCTACAGCGATTATTCAAACCCTGTAAAGGGACGGCTATAGATCCAAGTCTGTTTATTTCGGAGCATTTTTCATTTTTCAAAGCAGGTTTCATTTAAACAGAACTAAGAGACCTTGAAGAAAACCAGACTGTTATAACCAATTGCTGGAAAATTATTGGAAAACTGAAATTTTGGCACTAAAGATAAATTTGGGGATGTACCAGAAGTAAACAAGTCATCATTACTGCGGTGGCATCTCCCTACAATACATGCACTTTTGCATGCAAGCTGTCCTACGAAGTTTATAATTTTCTACATTTTCCATTACTTTTTATGTGATGTTACTTTTGAAAACATAAGAAAGAGCTGCTAAAGCTCTAAATAAGTAACCTCCTCTTGTTCTGAAATTCAGCCTGTGGTGTGTTGTATGCCAGTCCATGTTTTTGTCACTTGTATATTACTTTTGTATGTCTTGCATATCTGCATTCTGTATGTCTTAACTGTCTTTGCTATGTATGCACCTGCTGTGGAAAAGAAATTCCTCCTTGAGGAGATCAAGATGCATGCTCTGAGGACCATGAATGTCAAAATTTTACTTAAACTACAATGCCAGTGACTTTTCATATTTTAGCCCTTCACCATGAATGATTACAGTGTACATCACAATTAACTGTTTTATTACTTTGGATGCATCTCTACCAGTTCATGCATCCAAATCCAAACATTTGAAACAATCTTCTTTGACTACTTAATTCACAAACAGTTTAAGTGTTTCTTCTTTAGACCACCCAGAGTGTTTTCTCTCTGCCCTCTGCAGTGATGGACTCCCTCCCTATTTCACTCTGGACTCGAGAGTTACTCGCTATCTGCTGTCAAGAGTCTAAAACCCTCACTTGTCAGGAGACATTTCCCTCTTACATGCTGATCTTGCACAAAGAAAAAAAATAAATAAAATACCAAGGTCTTATTTCTGCATCTACTATAGAGGAGGCTGTGTGACTTTTATTGTTTGTAGCATTTTAATGGCTGTTGTGCTTTTTATTTTTCATGCACCCAAATGAGAGGAAAAGCTGATTATAATAGAAATGCACATGCATGGAAACCTCATTACCTAAAGTGCCTCATCCATTTTCTGCTCTTTCAAGGTTTAGTCCAATGTGTACGTGCTCCCACTTCTCTATTATCCTGCTTTATTCTAATATGTTTTTGTACTTGGCTTAACCTTGTTTTATTCTCAATTTTATGACTATTTGTCCCCACTTTATATGGCCTGAATTTATTCCTGTGTTCCTGCTAATGTAATCTCATTTCAGTGTGATGTGTCTCTCCTCTGTGCCATTATCTTGTGTTCCTGCCCTGCTTTTGTCAGAAGGGAGAACGACATCCAGAGTGCTGTTGTGTTTTATTGTCCCAAAGCTGGAGCCTAGAAGGACTCTTCACAGCAGATAAGGACATTCTCCAGACACACATGCAGACTCATGCAGATAAGGAACCATCATTTTAAGGTGTTCCTCCATTATGCAGCCAGATGTGTGCAAGTGTGTGTGTGTAAGTGTATGTGTGACACTGTGTGTGTACCAGGTCAGTGAATGGAGCCATTGGGGCGAGACTGATTGCTAATTATTGCATTGGATGTTGGCGGCATGTGGAGAGAGGATGAGATAATGGGAGGAGCAGACAGCAGAGAGGGCCGTCAAAGGCCTGTACCTGACACACACACACACACACACACACACACACACACACACATTTTCATACCAGGTCTCGTGTTTACTTACATGCACCCTGCACATGCAATAGGAAGTAACATAATACAGATTTTGTACACTTCCTTGATGCACTTGAGTTAATAAAAGTTAGATTCTGTTCAATGACAAAGAAGAGACCTGCACTTCATTTCCAATGTGACCCCCTCTTTTGCAAATGCACAGTCCATAGTTGTGAAATAAAACAATCAACAAACAGTTGGCTGTTGACCCCATTGACAGCCCCTAGTAACACTTTCCTTGTTGCTAAGCAGAGACAGGAAGCAGGTTTGGCCAGAGGAGACCCCTACAGGACCTTCTTCCTGTTTGCAAGTTAACAAAAGGTGGGGTGAAGTTGAGTTAATTCCCTTTGCTTGCTTTCCTGATACCAATACCAGCCATAACATTTCATGTGGGAAATCTCAAAACAGACCGAAGTCAACCTGAAAGTACATCCTGGCAGGAAACAAAGACACTGTTATCAAATAACCTACTTTGGCATGCTGGTTTTGTTTTTAGCCCTGAAGTGCTGCTAAAACTGTTTAAAGAACTCAGCAATGTGGCTTAACAGCAGCGTAAGGTGTTCTCATTACACATAAGCTGCCACGTTTTGGAGGTGTGCATAATTATAACAATGAGAGAATGCCATTGATGAAAAATAATAACTCAGGAAACAGTTTTGTTAGGCTGTTCTCATTCACTGTTTGTACTTACACCTACAAAATGTAGGTACTATAATCCATATGAAACCCACATAATTATGAGCCAGCAGGCTGTGATCACATGGCGTATGTGCTGCAAGCTGTCCTCCCTCATATGACAGGAGCAAAGGAGGAAGCTGGTCTTGAATTATATACAACAACAAAGTCTGCGTGTAAAGGTGGTCTGGGTGGTGGACAGGTCAAACAAACACTACTGTTCCGTCATTGTCACATCATAATGTCATGTTATCATATTACGTTAGGTACATAAATTGATGACACCCAAGCATGATTCTTTTGCTATACCTAACGAAAAAGGGGGGGCACTAGTTCATAAGATATCAAACCATTTGTTGTATGAGGATATGTCAATTCTGTACACAGACTAGTGCTTTAAAGCAAGACTATCTCTTTAATAAGAAAAAATAACACATTTGGTCTCTTACAAATAAAAAGTCTAAGTCATCAGCCATAGAAACACACATTTGCTCAGTTACAAACACTCTGGGTTCTTTGTTACTACAGCCTTACTTGGTGTGGTTGCGCCAGCAGCTTGGGGTGGCCGCCAATGTTAGCAAGCTTGTGATACTGTAGATATTGCTGCATATTTGTATTCATTGCTGTCTGTACAGCACTTTGGTCAACATGGGTTGTTTTAGAATATGCTTTATAAATAAATGTGACATGACTTGACTTGTATAACGGCCATTACTGACTCATTCCACTGCTTCTATGACTCATCTCTACCCTGCCTACTTTTACTCAGAGTGTAAGGAACGTAGACTCACTGGTGCTTTTCTGATTTTACTCAATAATCTATTCACCAAATTACAAATATAAATGAGGACAGGGTATGCTGTATAAAACACAGCATAGCAATTATACTGAAAAGGATAAAATGGTTTTTAATTAGTGTGTTGTAGACAGGAGAAATTTTTTGTGCAACAAATGAAGGCAACAATGCACATGGTGAAAAAAACAGCACTTTTCGGGGCTTGAAATCAGTCCCCTGAGATGTAATCATACACACTGAATGAAATGATCCATGTATTTTGCATTCTGGAGGCAAGGGAAGCCAGTGTGATTGTGTAATTTATTCCACTATTACCACTTTAGAATATGAATCTATACTGTGAGCATACTGCAATCAGGACTTGAAGACCCCCCTTAAAGCTTGCATTAAAATGTGTCTCGTATCCAGACTGTACCAAGATATGATTTAACCTGACTACATTTATGCCTGGTCTCCAGTGTCTCAGGCTGTAGTCAACCAAAGAAAATCTTGGTTGACTGTAATTCTACCTACTGTTCGACCAATCAACTAGTAGGGGGAAAAATCTGCAGGGGTTATCTCTAGAAAAACAAAACCGCCATAGTGCACTGAGTGCACTGTATCTGGTAGCACTGTGTCCACCAGAGTGTTTTTTCCTGTCACAGGGCTCAACATTAATACTTGCCCAGGGCAACTCTGTATTCAGGCAAGTGGAATGCCCTGAGTGGAATACAAATGTGACCTCCGATGTGATAATGTCCGAAACTAAACTGCGCACATTTGTCACTTTTCCACCTGACCTGCTTGCATGAGTCTGTCTTACCACTCAGCACTGAAAGGGAATGATGACAAAAATCTGACATACCGGACACTAGAAGTTAACTCCGGGGTTGATGTCATTACAGTAACGATACATTACTAACGTTAAATATCTCTGTAACACTGCATGCAAGAGAGAGCTGTCACCAGCTGTCCAATCGCAGTGGAGAAGGTGCAGGACAAATACCACAAAGACCAACCATCACAGAGGGCAAATACTTGTTGAATTACAACAGCTGTCATTTTTCAGCTGTGAAAAGAAACACTTTGATGGACACACAGCCTTATTGAAGCAACACCAGCAAATGTCCAACAAATGAGGATTTGGCAGGACAGGAGCATAACAACCAAACATTCGACTTACCAACCAGAACTTTACAGCCTTACAAGTGTCCACATCGAGTTACAACTGAGATCCACAATCTTTGTCCGGCTCAAACAACCAAATCATTCCTCTCATTCGCAAGGGGAAAAAAATGATAGCCTCCGTAAAGCTGTGCTATTGTATGGACTTTTGATAGAGGAAAATGATGGTGACCTTTACAGTTGAAGAATGGGTCTCAAACCTATGTATATCCTTAAGCTTTATTGCTGCTATCTTTTTAGTAGCTTAGCTCACTAACTTGCTAATGCCTGTGGATGCTACCTTGTAGGTTTGAAACAGTCGCAGGAGATTACTTGTTTCTGCAAATGCAGTTGTAGTGTGTTGACTGAAAACACAATTGCATTAACATTTGCGTTCAGTGTGGTCACAATGTGTCCCTGACCACCTCTAGAGATGGTTTGGCTGATCGGATCACAATCTGTCCTCAGTGCGTTTTGGGTGCATTTACAGCTGTACTTAAAAATGGTTAAGCATTATGTGGTTGCAATCTGATAACCCAAATGCACTTTAATACAAGGTGTAAAGTGTGTCAACTATGTGAAATGTAACTTTTGCAAGAAAATGTAAATTACAATCCTCACACATTGATAATACTTGGCTGAAAAAAATGAATGTGACTCTGAAATTATCCCAAAGATCACATTAGCAATGGGATCTTCTGACTGGAAATTTGCAGCAAATTACATTTTGAAAAAGCTCTGTGTCCTCCGACTTTATCATCTTACAGTTGGTGAGACGCTTGACTGTGTAAGTGAGATTAGAATGTATCTCAAATAATCCAAAATGAACAGAAATTCTGCCAAATAGATGCATTACTTTTTCACTTAATCATGTCAAGCAAAAAGACTTGTCTCATCACCTGGTACAGAAACTGACCGGCATGCTATAAACAGGATGCAGCCTGTCATAATGAGGAGAGGCTGATCAATGGATGCATGGTAAATAGGAGAGACTGCATGTGCTTTAAGTTGCACATGTACATAAAGTACACTGACAAGACAAAGTCATATTCTGCCTCACATACATATCATATGATCTCCTTTTAACTCAAACAGATACAAGTATTCATACTTTCATTAAGTTAAGAAGAGCACGGGGTTCACTGGAAGGTGGTTAGAACTATCTGTCTCCCCTTGACCGAAATTAAAGGCTGCAGACATGGGAACAACATCATATGACAAGGCAGTGATACAGTGCTGTGTCAGTACCGGAGCCGCATCAGGACAAACAGAGTTGACTGAGAAACCATGACTCAAGGGGAAAGGAAGGACAAGCATTAACATGAAGCAAGGAAAGGAACAAAATGTGGTGTCCATGTATAATACTAATTCTGGTTCAGCTTACAACTGCTGGTCCCCAATGAAACCAATAGCTTCCATGTCCATGTGTGCACCACTGGATATGTGTCTATTTGTTTTAATTAAAAAAGGTTGTTGTAAATCACAGGGCAAATAAGGGAATTAATATGTCAGACTGAGTCTAAAAGACAAAGTAATAATGTAGCCTGATGGTGACGACTGAAAAATGACATGATTGCGCACCCTCCCACACACACAGTCAAATACACACACTGATATCCGTCTTGTAATTAGGAGAAAGTGCCCCATTAGTTCTCCATTAATGACTGGAACAACTACATGTCCAATCAAGTGATTTGGTCTACAATTCATGTTTGGTTTCTATGGCAACGGACCTATTGAACCTCTCAGCGCTTGATTAACTGTGAGGAGCGTGCGCTACATGTACTCCATTTGACGTAATCCATCCATTGTTAATCAAGAGCAAAATGAACACTCTAACATATTAATAAATATAAAGGAGCATGCAATATATTCAGTCCTCTGCACTCCATCTTTCTCTCCATCCTACTTTAATTCAGTTCTACTTCATTTTTTTTTACTGGCATGAATGAGGATGGTTACAGCACATTAACAGCGATTTCCTAGTTGTGATCAGGTTTTTACAATTTTATGAGTGAAAACCAAGATATGCCCTTATCCTTGCTGTTTTGTTGAAATCACAATGTGCTAGCTGTGATATCCCAAAAGAACCCTGCATACCGACACATGTAAGCACCTTATACAGGTGTGTAATGACTATCTGCACCCTTGACTCAAGTGACTTGAAAATTAGTGAGAAAAACTAGCTCTTTGTTCTCTTCTACCTCTACCTCTTATATCAAACTAAATGGTTTTGCCAAATATGTTTGTGTGGATACTCAGTGGCAGCCTGGATCATTTTCAGTGGCAATGTGTTTTCCAGCGCAGGAAGTGTTACATTTATGTTCTTGACCTTGTATTTGAACTTTGACATGGGAGATCAGAGTTTGTATGGTTTGGGTAAGGTTAAAAAAGCACTTTGGTTAAGGTAAGTGAAAGATTATGCTGTTGGTTAAATCAACAAAATAAAAAGAAAATAGAAAACTCTGCTGCAAATGCTTCCTAAACTAACAGCTTGCTTCCACTTCTGGAGAACTGTCGTGCTGCTACACGTGGGCTTTGCATTGGCAGCCAGTGAAAAACTTTCTTGAATGGTGCAACTGCAGACGAGCATAACAAAAACCATCTGTCATCAACCATCATCATCTGATGTCTGGACATAGGAGAAAACAAATCATATGCAAAGAGTGTAGCAACACAACTAACTTGTTCAACCACCTTAAAAAAACAAAATAATCTGCAGTACCATGAATGCATGAAGGCTGAGAGGAAATATGTCGCTGATCTTGCCATACTGTTACCATTAATGCTCACCCTTGTCTAGCACAAAATAAGATATTCATGAAAGTGATGCTGCAGTGCGTCATGGTGCCGTGACAACAGTACAAAAATATATGCAGCGGATATGTATCAATGGAAGATGCACTGAATATAAAAGTATTTTGTCCCTAAAAACAATGAATAATCGTTATAAACAACTTCAATATTGATCAAAATAATAGTGATTAGCCCTCATGTCTCATGTTTCCATTCACTTTTGTCTTTCTAACTATCTAGCCAAGCCAACAACCTTTCCTGACCTCAACCAAGTCCTGTGAATGCTTACATTTCAGCATTAAAGAATGTTAACCATGCTTTAAATGTTCTAAGCAGATATTGTAGGGAAAACAAATCAGGTTGTCTGTGAGCATTTTTCAGATATGTTCAGTAAGAACATTTTCCAACTTGGCATATGCATTCATTTCCTTATTTTGTTAAATGTAATTCAAGTGGCATTACATGTCTCTTAAAACATATTTGATGTTGAAAATTAGCATAACAAATTATCTTTTTTTTACATATAGCCTTGCACCTAGGTGATGTGCATTTACTCTCCTTCAACCTGTTGAAAATTAGTACCATATAATCATAATGTTTCAGAGACAGGGATGCTAGTGAAAATGGGCTCATTATATTTATAACTATAACTCAGTCAGTTCAGAAATAACAAAAACTCATGACTGAGGAGCCATTGTTCATACAGCAGAGTGATCAGAAATATGGATGATGCTCTAAACATGATTACACATATATGATGACTATGTTTCCTCTATGTTCAATTTAAACTTTGAAACCAAGATATAATCAAAGACAAGATAAAACCAGGAAAGCACATTTCTGTAACTGTGCTCAATGTCAGATAAAAAAAATGTCAACCAGAAAAATCATTACAAAATAAATAGACTATACTACTGAATGTCTTGAACTGAGGAAAAATACTACTAAAATACAATAAAGGTCTGACTACACAATCTACTGTGAGTGATGAATGCAGGAATTAGAAAGACTATATCAGTAGAGTCCGTCCTTATCTCGCCACACTCATTCTCCATGTTTCAGTCCTAGCAGAGTTATTAAAACTGGCCAATTCGCATCAGTACCAAAGAGACTAAGGCATTCAGCTCTATCTATTTTGAGATGGCTAAGCACCTAGCCTAGTTTTTCTCTTTGGACTGAGCAGTTTTTAGCCCAAAGCAATTAGGCAAACTCACTAGCCCTGTCAGCGAATGCATTGAATGCAATCCGGCATTGAGAAATTAACCACTGGGCAGATTTTCTACCTTCCTGTCTCCATTCAACACATCTTTTCTTCTTCTTTCTACTTCAATTCCTCTTTCCTCTTTTGAGGAAATGACAGAAAGAGTGATTAACTGCTGCAATCTGCCTGTTGGCTCCCTCACACACATACGCACACACACATGCGGTGGCACACACAAAAAACTCAAATTCATCATTCATGTTTCATGTGAATAGTGCCGTTTGGAGAGCCCCAATTTCCATGACAACAGGTCTGAGGATTAGGGTGAAGAACTGTCATTCCAGTGCAATTGTCAGTGCACCTTGATTCAGAAGAGCACTTAAGAGTGAAGGGAAGGAGCAGAGGACGGGGGTGGAAATAGAGGAATTTGGGTCGGTTGGAAGGATCAAGGGGGAAACGGTGGAATGGGTAATGATCCCGCTGAAGATCACTTTACCCCCACATCCTTACTCATTGTAAGTCACTACGGATAAGAGGGTAATACCTAACATGTAAATGTATAGCAGTGAGATATGAAACGATAGAAGAAAAAGGTCAGTCAAAGAATCAGTGAAAAGAGAGGAGAAGAGGTGGTGGTGCAAAGGAAGAAAAGGGAGAAAAAAACTAATTACAAATACATCCCAAAACAGTCCAACAGCTGCAGCTTGCACCAATGATGTCTACTAGTCTCCTGCCATTGTGTCTAGTTTCTGGTTCTTCAATTTTATGTGAATTCAATATGTTCTGTATTTCAACAACTGCTGCAAAATGAGTTTACATCGTGGTGACAATAGATATAAATAAAGCTGCAAGTACGTAAAGTGAAGTGAAGCTAAATGCGTGTCACTTTTCCAAGATCAAGAAAGTCCTAGAATCATAACATAAATCTTTTATCCACTGTATCTCATTTTAATTGACATGTTTGGTGTATTAGTATGTGTACTGATTTCTGATAAAAGTAGTGGAAGTGTATGGGTATTCACAAAAGTACCATCATGTGTTTTCTCTTTCTTATTTTTATTCAAATTTGCGTCAGTTTTGTGTCTAAAGCCCAGTTCAGCCCAAAGATTTGTGACAAAACCACCTTAGAAGCGATGACAGCTGGTCAAGTCGGTTACAAACTGTCAGCGGGCGGCTTTTTTGCTTGTTTTACAATTCTCTGACAATGGCCCTCCACCCCTGCCAAGCCCAAGTCATTAACATCCCCGTGGTTGTTGACACATATATTGGTCTCTGTCCTCACACAGTGTCGGAGTCAATAGCTGCTGCTGGCTGTATGTGTGTCTGTCACATGCACATAATTAAAAAACAAAGTGGGCTACACTTAAAGTCATTATTTGTATCGGAAAAGCCAGACCTTAGAACGGAAGTAAAGAGAATCGTTACTATGGAGACAATACACAGCCTCATCTAGTCACATTGGTGTAAACTGGCAGGTTTTCAGAACATTGGGAAGCAGACCCCAGAAACAGTGCTGGACTTTGAAGCCAATTTAACATCCAAACTGTGTAACTACAGCTTCCAGGTCACATGATACCATTGGGCCCACAAGAATTTTTTTTTTTTCCTACAGACTTACATTTGGGAAGGAGATCTATGTAAATCAGTGGTTACATGTTTTTTAGCATCACAACCCCCACAAAATGACTCGTTTCACTATCAGATTTGATCCATTTGGTCCAATAACATTTCCAAAGTCTAGAAGAGCCGCATGATTAAACCATTTCATTCCCATTCAAGTTACTGGAGAGCTAAACCAGAATTTAGCTGCTTGGCTGGCGAAGTCTCTGGGGTGCGTGCTCTATCGGCTCAGCGATACGTAAAATCTGGGTAATTTTGCACCTGGGAAGTCAAAATTTTCTGGCTTTATACACCACTGAGCAACTTCCATAGGAATTAACAGGGCTCCGCCTCCAGTACTGTATCCAGTTCTCTTTATTCATGATTGCAAGACGGTGCTGCTTGGCCCTGTGAATGGAACATTTATATTTATAAAACACCCAGATGGAACTGTTGATAGGAGCACTGTTCTCTGAAGTTTCTGCAGTGCAGAATTTTCATACCATCAGAATACTTCAAGCTTGAAATATCACCTCAAAGCAAAGCATTTAGCAGCGGACCTGGAGGTTCAAGCTAGCACAGCCTCGATGCTAGCGCTAGCCAGCCTCACCAAGCCACACTCGATCAGGCGTTCAGATGAAAACTAAGTACCTTTACCCTTGACTGACTAACTAACTAACTCCCTTGCAAAATTGATCGCAATGGACGGCAGAACAGTTAGGGTGGTAGAGAGGACAAGGGGACAATTGTGTCCAAAATCCAGCAGCTTTACTACAACATATCTGCCCAAATTCATTTGAGTTGAATTTTTTTTAAATAAAATGCAAAAATTGATGCATGTGATTCATTTAGATTAATTAATCACAGAGCATGTAATTAATTAGATTCTTTTTTAATCGCTTGACTGCCCTAATTGCAAGTAGTTTCAAGTTTCAACTTGTCTTGCTGTGAATCTTTGTCTTGAACAGGATTTGCTTGTGTGATGAACCTTTAATTACAAAAAGGAGCCATGCTTTTTGTGAGATATTTAAATAATACATAAAATAACTCTGCTCTGAATTATCATTCTTGTCTGATATTGGTTTGTTTTTTAGGATTTCAGGTTAGCACAGGGCACCTTTTTTCAGCAGATGCATATGAAAACAGCCCTCTGGTGTGGAACTCTGATAAGATAATCAGTCATACAATAATTTAAACTTTGAACACTGGTTTACTTTGAACATGTATCTGACTTAAACATGTGGCAGCGATTCCACTCATAACTGTGTCCTAAAAGGGACTGAGGCAGGTAGGTGGGAGAGGAAAGAGAAAAACATGGTACTTTGCCTCCAAACATAAAATGACCATGAAGAATTCTAAGCTGGAGAAGTAATTTTAGGGATGCTTCATAAACCTGGAGGCAAGTTAAAGGAACACCTTGACATTTTAAATTCTAGTTTATTTTGCCTCACCTAATCTTTCTATGACAGAAGGATCACCTCCCACAAATTTCATATTCACTTTTCAAAGCACAGCTAAAAAAGCAAAATCATCTTGTGTGAGCATGCTGCATGTGGTTTCCGCTATGGCAGCTTGTCATTCTCTCTTTTTTCTAAAGTTCATAACAAGCTTTATATATTTTGAAACCTCTACGCAAAAGCCTTTATGTATTAATTTTATTTTTACATATTCATGAGAATCTGACAGGTACCCGATCCATATGCTTTATTGCTGCTTGGAAGTGGTTTCTTTCGTTACGCACGAATCAGCAACCCGCTTGCAAATGTAATAGAAGGCTCTTGTCATTCAGCACAGTCTCTGCTATGATGATCGGCTTGGAACAATGTTTGCACGGGTGGATACAGCCTCCCTCCAATTAGCTGTACCTGAGCTCCTTCTGAAGTTAGCAGCCATTCATGTTCATCCTAAAACATCTGCTGTTTTTAAATGGATCTAATGAACACACCACTTTTATCCTGCTGCAAAGCCGTGCTAACTATGTCAGTGTACTGTAACCTTAGCATCAGGTTAAACTACTGTGAACTGGAGGCATTTGAAAATCCACATCTATCAGCAAAACAGGAACTAAAAAAAACCATTTTGCTCCCTTGAGTAAGTAGTGCAGTGACATTTTACAACGGGTGTACAATATATCAGTTTGTTGCCCTGAAACCTAAGCAGATCAGGTGCCTTGGCAGTGTTACACATTAGGTATTACACAAAAACATACATGTACATGACATGATCGTTAAATTGTGCTCAACACGAAAACAATAGATTTAGCAATATGTTAACAAGGACCTCTCGCAGGGCTGTAAATTACCTGATTATTGTCAGCTGATTTGCCAGAAACAAAAGTTGCCATTGTTTGTTTCTGCAAACCACAAATACGTTATATTTGTACTCTTCACGAATCATATTAACATGTTCAAAATGGTGTAGTATAAAAGATGACTTTGTCATGGGGAGATGGAGGGGATGGTGGATGGGGTCGCACCCAGGCGAGACCCCTGCCAACCTGCAGACCACTGTTCAAGACCAACAAACGTCGATGTTTTTTGTGACCCTTCACTTCCAGCTACAATGCAGTCTTGGGATCCCGCCCCAGAAGACTTAACACCCATTCACACCTGGACCCCTTAACGGCATACATGATGGCCATGGGTAAACGACTCACATGTGACCTTAACGACTCACAAACTCAAAGCTCACATGTGACCTCAGTGACTCTGTAAGGGTTCACACACCCACACAGAGCTCCGTTAGAACTGAAGAAGCCTCTTGGATGATAGGTGAAACATCTTAAAGAAACTTAAGTAAATCCAGTTGCCGACAATATTGCACTTAAGTTGGGGGGCGGCAGTAGCTCAGTCCATAGGGACTTGGGTTGGGAACCGGAGGTTCGCCTGCTCAAGTCCCCGTCCGGACCAAATATAGAGTGTGGACCGGTGGCTGGAGAGGTGCCAGTTCACCTCCTGGGCACTGCCGAGGTGCCCTTGAGCAAGGCACCGAACCCCCCAACTGCTTGGGGCGCCTGACCAAGGCAGCCCTCTCACTCTGACATCTCTCCACTTTGTGCATGTATAGGTCCTGTTTGTGCATATGTGTGTCTTTCGGACCTGTGTGTTAAGGGTCAGGGGGGATTAATAAAAGTATATAATATAAAATAAAAGAAAAATAAATATAAAATAAAAATAAAAGAAAATAAAAAAGAATATCATGACCTGTGTAACTGAGAATCCCCACCAACACAACCCTTGACTGTATTTCCATCGCTGCATTTCCAGCCAGGATTGTGCCACCAGAACCGGCTATTCTGAGCCAGAACAAGATCTCTTCCTAACCATAACCAAATGGTTTTTGTGCCTAAACCTAATCACGTTAACTACAGTATTGTTGAAATGTGAAGTTTCAACAAATCGCTACATAATAACTTACAAATGTAATGTATCCCTGGGTTGCAGAGACATACAATGCCAACATTCATTCTGGCAAATGGGTTGTCATTATACAGCCCAGAGGAAGACAGTGAGCTGATGGAAACACAAACATAGAGTGGTGACATCGTTACCACGATGTGCTCAACTCCGGTGTCGACCTTTCACCTCATACACAAATGAATGACAAAGAGCAGGCAATGAAATTGCATGCATGTACAATGTTTCACCTCAAACTGCTTGGGTATATAATGTACTAACAACGGGGAGATCTGCAGTAATTTTGCTGTAATTTTTGCCCCTTTAAAAGGAAATGGCTTAAGGTCATTAATTAACATGTCAGTCCACCACAGCTGGCACAATCTATCGTCTATGCGGCCACTTGTCCCTTTTTTCTGAATGTGGGATACAGAGTCGTGCGAACACAGAGCAAACAACAGAGTGGATTGTTGGAGAGTCATGTGACACATCGGCAGATCCGATGAGACCATGTGGTGCTGTAACTGTTACTGTACAGGGCTATACTCTCTATATGGTCCCTCAGCAGAGATAAGCAGGAAGTGCTTCCTGACATCTCAACATCACACATACAGTACATACATTATCGCAAGATGATACAAAGAAGATCAATGTCCACTTTTGTCTGTATCAACAGTGTAAGAGTCTGCCTTGTTTGGGCCATTTTCACCGCATGCTGAAAGTTGGTATCCGGAGTTAAAAACATGTTTTTGTACTTAGACCCAGTACACCATTCACTAAGGGTTACAGTAACATCCAGAGGGCCAATAGAGAGATCTAAAATCTTTTAAGTCCCAAAACATTTCAAACTAGGCCCTTCTTTATTGGCTAGACCATTATATTAAAGCTTTTTTTTGACATCGATTAAATATCATTGTCAATACTGATGTAATCCCACTGTATAACCATTCCATGTACATGTACTAATGCACTGAATGAGTGATACTAAGGACTGAAGTAATTGCTTGGGATCTTCAAATTGTCCCAGCTGTCAGTGATTCAACATTCAGTAAATACATTAAGCTTAAACGGCCCCATATCACCAGTCTGGTTATATAATGGTGATATAATAAGTCATAAGGATGCAATAAACTGATTAATGAGACCATTAGACATACAGGACCTGACCTGACCAGAATACCGTCATCTAACTAAGAGCATTAGCCCTAGAGATGTTGACGTTCAGTCCGCGATGAGTCATACATTTTCACAAGAACTCTCTCCGGACTTTTTTCTCCAGGGAACATCACTCCTGTTCATGTGGTACATTATGAACACTGACTTATTGATGAGGATGCAGTCACAAGATCATCAGGAGCTTCTGTTGTGTGGTGTACAATCTGTTTCCTCTGCAGTTTTCTCACGCAAAGCCCCTTGGAATGAGCTCACAGTTAAGATGAAACACCAGCTGAGCTAAGCTGACACTGGAAACAGACCTTTCAAGGGTGTTGTGGTGCAGGCTGGGAGAGAAACTGCCTGTTCCCAAATATCAGTTTCAAATTTTGAGCAAACATAAGGGAGTGGCATCAACCTTTACATCCCCCTTCTCTCGAAAAAAGAAGCTCCCTGCCACCAGACCAGCTAATACCCTCCATCCATCATCTCATTAGAGAGAGAGATGTCCCCAGGCTTTCAATAAGAAATTAGATTGCCAATTGATATATAATGGATGATTACATTTAGCAGTACTTGAATAGTATCAGTTACACACTGAATAAGCCAGGTGGAGAGCTACAGAATTAATTCTCTTGAGGATGTCTTTCACCAGCCAAAATACATTGTACCGAAGAAAGAAAGAAAGAAAGAAAGAAAGAAAGAAAGAAAAAGACTGTGTAATGAGGAAACACAGGCTAAATAAACTTCCATAACACCTTCATTAGCACATTTACAACAACAGTTGTAATATTATATAGTACTTAAAATAATATTAGCAGATAATATTAGTATCTGGTGTTTCGGGTCAGCTAATGAATGTTAAAGGTCCAGTGTGTAGTATTTGGCATCTAGTGTTGAGGTTGCAGAACTGAAACTTCTTGTGTGCCAAGTGTATGAAGGAAAACTGCAAAACTGCAAGGTGCCCAATCTAGAGCCAGTGTAGGATTTGTCCATTCTGGGCTACTGTAAAAAGAATATGGTGGAGTCCATGAGAGAGGACCCACTATGTATGATATGAACGGCTCATTCTAAGGTAACAAAAACACAATGATTCTTTGTTTCAGGTGGTTATACCATAATGAAAACATAATTTTGAATATTATATTCCATTCCTGCCAACACAATCCCAACAATCTGACCTTTCAGTCCAATATTTCACGCTCCTTTCAGCTCTGTTTTTGGTTTCAACCAGTTCTTACAGGAAATATCTGGCTTTTTAAGCTGCTCAGTGCTCCACTATGTTCATCTGCTAGTCTCCTGACTTTGTCTGCCTGCTTTTTGGTATTGAGCAGGTCATGTACAGTGGATTTATCTGAGCTTTTTTGTTGAAAACAGCTGTTACGGCAGTGAAGCTGCAGGTCGGATAAACAAAACAATTAGCTGAAAGATGCTTTAAAGCTATGCAGAGGTGGGTACTAATTCTCTGTTGGTTTGTCATTGCAAGTGACCCCTTTCACATTAGAAACAGTCACTTGATTCATTGCTAATATGAAAATACTGATTATAGCTGTGTGTCCTCCAACCTTAAAATGGCATATAGTCATGCTGTCATTACTCTTGGAACAATTCAGTTATGTAAATCTGTAAGAAATGTGCTTATGTATAAACATTGGGAGCACTCAGAAAGACATTTTCATGGCCTCTGATGAACATACATGGCTTACTGGTAACAAGATTTGTATCAATTTAGACCAGAACATCACGTCCCTCCCACTTTGAAATTTATGGAACTAAGCAAAGTAACAGGTCTCCCTACAAGTCACAGAAAGCAGAACTACCCATTGAACCATTAAGTTATAAAGGCCCTGCACTCTGCACCCATCCATTTACTGTAAAGCACCCCCATTAAGGTAACTGCTAACTCTATTATACTCTGTAACAGCAGGAAACACAAAACCACAGTAAACAGGTTTGGCTTTGTGCTCTGACATACAAAGCCTTACTTCACATGTACACAAGCACACACAACACACATAAACACACACTCACAAACACACGCATACACACTTGGCCAAAAAGCATTCCAACTAAGTCATTTTCCCACCCAGATTAGTACAAACCCTTAAAGTATTAATGCTTACCATTCCTAAGCTCAAAACACACACACACACACACACACACACACACACACATAAAAACTTCCTAAAGCCACAATTCCTGTAATACTCATCATTACACTACAGCCCAAGCAGATTGTAACAATAGGATAGGCTAGTCTCTGAAATGGGTCTCACGTGGATAAAAGAAGAGCATGGCTTGTCCCTATTTGTACTTCTGAGCCCCCGCAGATTTGATTGAACATTTTCATCTCTCAGTACGCACATCTCTTCAGAAGTTCAAACTAAAACTTCAGCTGCCCTGAGGGTTCGCAGCAGCCACCAGGTATAAAGCTTGAAATATTTTTAAAGAGAGGAAAATGTAATTTCATGAAAATGATTTGATACAAAGACAGCGGTGATGGTCTCTGATTAAATTGTTCTTAAAGTTACGCTTCACAGAGCTGCCAGTAGCGATATTAATAACTCAAATATGTGCACTTAAATGTAAGAATTTCAAACACCGCCTTCCAGTTCAGGTAGAAGACAGAGTAAGACACAGCATCGAGTCAGTCGCATTTTCCCCTGAGGATAAATGCCTTCAGGTGGTTTAGGTTAATCCCATTTTTGGCATGTTTACACTTGTGTTTTACATGTCAGGTAGAATTTAGCTCCTCTAAAATACCCTGCTGTGCATTTCTGGCAGATGTCTTCATATTCTCAGTCATCAGAGCTGCTGTATCTGCTCCGTGACATGATTCAGAACTGCAAGCACTTCTCTCTCCTCTTATTTTTTACCCTTAAGGAATAAAATCTAGTTTCAGCATAACAAAAATAAACAATCTCTGAACCCACATTGTGGGATTTCATTGCCCATGTCTGTCTACAGAACCAAACACGCAGATACCTGTGGCAGTTCAGTGGAAGTCACTCCTGTTGTGTAAAAACGGGTGCATGAGAGGTGTGCTGTGCTAATACTGTGAACAAGCAATTTTCACAATCCATGTTTACTTTGAAACCAGCTTGTTACAGGAACCACAGCATTGTACGGTCCAGCTAACATGTTGAAACAAGCCTACACTGAATAACCAGTGTGGTATTATTCTTTTTCTCTAAACATATGTAACAGGAAACTCTGACAATATGACTGTATGTAAACAAAGACTGCTGTAGGTTTTGAACATCAAAGAGCTAATTTCCTGCTTTTTGGTACATTTATATGAAAGAATTTTTGACTTTTCTGTGTCATTTTATGGTTTAAATGTCTAAAAATCCTCCGCTACTTTCATGTTTTTCTTGGAGGAGACAGATGCACCTATTGAGGAGGACATGTCCCCACAAAAATCTGCACCTATGGGGATGTTTTCCATTCTTGTCAAAAGGATTTATACCCCTCTCACGTGTATACCATAAATATGAAGCTAATGCCAGCAGCTGGTTATCTTAGCTTGGCGCAAAGATTAGAGACAGGGGGAAACAGCATGCCCAGCCCTGTTATATTTTTGCAAATTTTCTGTCTGTTGTTTTAGCAAAAGCCCCACATAAAATACATATTTGTCACTTGTATAGATTAAACACAAAATGTTGAACTATTATTTTGTATTGTTTGTAAGATATATATAAATACAGGCGTACATTAGGGATGGGGATTAAAAAGCAAATGACCTATAAAATGATGTGAGTTAAGAACAAAAGCAGATATTGTATAAAAGAGTAGTACAAAAAAAATAATGAGATTGGATTCAGCTCTTTTGTCAGCTCATTAAAAAAAATGTGAAACCAAATCTCTGCCATCTGCTTCCATCTGACCCTCAACAACTAAAACTGCTCGGATGTTCTGAGGGGATTTTCTAATTTCATGCTCCTGTTCCCATTTTAGAGAATTAGACTCAAAATTTCTCAAGGCAGCAAACAACTTAATGCAACCGACTTAACATTCATTTAACCTCAATCACAGAGTGAATAAAACTGAGCCCAAAAGTAAAAAACACGAAGCACACTGGACTGAAAAAAAGCAACTAGTGTGCAAAATAAGTCCTAAAACTACTGGGCAAACTTTCCCCCAATCCCCCTGAGTAAATCAAAAAGGCATAGCGGATTAGTGCACTGTCGCAAAGCTCCTATTGACCTAGAAGTATGTGCGTTCATCACAACTAAATCAGGAAGCACGTGTGTATTTTGTTATGTGTGTTTTTAAGTGTGTGTCTGTGAGTAAGGGCGATTAAGCTCCAATCATATCGTTGCACCTAATCCCTTTACATGGGCCTTCATATTTGAGACTGAAAGCTCGACATCCGTCTCAGTGGAAGATTGTCACAGTAAAGTCTATGCATTGTAATGTAAATCTTATGTACAGCATGTACATTACAGGTCAAATTAGAGCTTCAAGCACTGAGAGACAGGTGGGATGTAGAGGAGGAAGAGTGAGAAGAGAGTGATTAAAAGACTGAGGAAAACTGTGAGAGGCAGCAAATGTGTGTGGACATGATGAACAGTTTAACCAGGGAAGAAGGGAGGTAAGATGGAGAATGGAGAAAGAGTGCCCTTAAGAATCAGATTTGAGGAAGGAAACTTGCCTCAGCCACCGCCCAACCGGGAGCATTAAGCTCTGATCATCTGGTGACACACACATGCAGGCAGTGCTTTCAAGTCAGGACTTCCACTGGGCACAAATTCATCTGGAAAAGATTTTGCCAGGTACAGAGAGTTGGCAGAAGTTAGTTTTTTATCTAACATAAACACACATACACAAACACCTCATCTTATCTCCCATAAGCAGATGTGCATGTGCCACATTTCTTCATGTCAATCTCACACACCCTGACAACATGACATGTGAGAGAGAGAGAGAGAGAGAGAGAGAGAGAGAGAGAGAGAGAGAGAGAGAGAGGCAGAGAGAGAGAGGAATGGAGGGAGGGAGAACATTAAGTATGTGATTTCACAACCCAGCATTTGCCAAAGCCTCTTACACAGACCACGGCACTTCACACAACACCTTCATATACGCACACACATTCATCAGAAATCATCTATTGTATTTTCTCCATCTCTAATTCCTTTCACATCTTGATTGTACCGTCTCACACACAAACACACACACCAATACAGTGATACACCCGTACTGACTACCAGGAAGCACTTGAACCGAGCAGACCATACTGTCAGGAGAAAATTTCCATATCACTCTTCCATTCTGTCCGTGTATTTCTGCACTTGGCCTCTTATTTATCCCTTTCTCTCTTCATCTAAAAATGATGAAAAGAAAATAAACATAAAGGACAGGACAAGATGCAAATGTTTTGAAATTAGCTTCAGATTTCCCTCTAACATCAAGAAAAAAGAAGTAAATTACTTGTGGTGGGTGTTTGTTTTATGTGCTTGTTTGTCTCTTGGCAGATGTAGCAAATGCTCAACACCTTGTGTTTACTTAACATTTTAAAGACATATTTTTTTCAAACTTGAAGGATTATTTAAGTATTTCTCATACCGTTATCTCCTAATTATAAGGGTGATTATATGGTCTATAAATTGTCAGAAAATAAAAAATGAAAAATATCCATTACAAGTTTAAAAGGCTAAGGTCTTCAAACTACTCAGTAACAGTGAAAACCCCCAAAGATGTTTACTGTACTGTTTATTGTATGTGTACTGTATTCTATGTTTACTGAGTTTACTGTATGTAAGATAAAGAAAAGCAGCAAAATCTCACATCTAGGTAGCTATAAAAACAGACAAACATTGCTTTGTTTTGCTTTGCTTGAAAGATTATTTGATGACTTATCAATTATTACAGTTACAATTACAATTGCAGATTGGTTTTCTTTATCAACTAGTGTACTTTGTATGGACTAATCGTTTTAGTTATTCAAAGAACACATATAAATGTGAGTTAAATATATATATAACAACAATTTACTTTACCTTCAAGTCAGCCTGACTCATGACGTTCGATCAGTCCTCTGGGCATACCCTGAATAAAATCACCACACAACTATGTTTTATTCAGCAAGAATTATGAAGTAGAAACTGTATATCATTCATGGCATATTTAAGTTAGGTTTGCAAATTATTTTTTAGGTATTGCGCGATTAGTCTTACCAATAACAACTTTGGCTTTATGCTTGCATGATGGTTCTTGTGCCACGGAGGGAACAGAGCTCGAGCGGAGGCAAGAGACAGAAGTGGCTCGCGCAGGAATGACTCCTGACTTTTTTTTATAGCTAGCCGTTAGCGTTAGCTAGCGTTAGCTTGCTATCTAGGATTCTGTTAGGTTAGCTATTCGTCTAGTTAGCATGTAATGTTTGTTGTTTTGCTGGTCAAATCTTTCTGTGAGTTAAACTATTCTATGTTTACTACTTTTATATAGCTATTCCAGTAGAAGCCAGCTGAGAAGGAGAAACTTTTAACTTAGCTAAGGTAACGTCAACTGTAAATGTTAGCTTATGTTTGCTAAACTCAGCCCAGCTCTGATGATGTTGCTCTAATCTGACTATACGTTATGTTAGCAAATATTTAGCCATAGAGTGAGTTATATGTATTTCTTGTCACTATTAAAAGAATTCATTTCGGACAGCCCCTCAGCCACTTTGCCACACCATTAACTAACTTGATATAATGTTACCATATTGCTCCTCTGCTTCTGTGGAGTTTGCCTTTGGGGGGCCTCTGTCATTCGCGCTTAGTTTTACATATGTGTTTAACATTTCTGCCGATGTACGATTGACACCTGACAGTGACTGAGTATTGTAGCTACTGTATGTTGTCCTTCAAAGATGGCGGAGCCCCTAAAGTTCCCATTCGTCTTGATTTTTTGGGCTGCTCTGCTTGTTTTCATTTATTTTAGATACAGTGTGTCACACTTTGTCATATTCATTGAACATAATTTAGATTTTTATGCATATGTCCATATGACTCATCACATAAACACACTCTTTACTGTAATATAGTGTTGTATTCAAGTAAAAGCCCTGCACTGAAAATGCTCTTTCAGTAAAGGTATGTAAGTATAATAGGAAAATGTACTTAAAAGTACTGTACTTAGAAAGATGTCTCCTGACTGTTGAACTAGGCTATTATACTGTGTATATATCCCATTAGATTATCATTACTCAGGCATTAAAATGAGTTTATTACCATTGTAGTTGATTAAGGTGAATCTCATTGCAAAAACCTTATTTGTAAAGTAACTAGTAACTAAAACTGTCAGATCAATGTAGTGGAGTAAAAATTACAATATTCCTCTGAGATGGAGTGGAGTAAAAGTAGAAATTGGCATGAGAAGACTCACGTGTACTTAAAGTAATCGAGTAAATGTGTAAATAGTTAAATTCCACCACTTGGCATAGCTTATTATTCTTCATAAGTTTGTGATTTATGACTTGACTTGACTTGCTTGACTTATGGCAGGAATTTGACTTGACTTTCTTGACTCTCACCACAGTGACTTGAAACTTGGATGTGACTTGCACATGTGTGATCTACTTCCACCTCTGTTGTATAATTCAGGGAGTTGTAGAAAATCCATGTACCGTTTTGGTGATATTGTCTATGTGATAGAAATCCAGATAAACAGACACCAAACCAATACAGATGTAGCAAACAGAAGCTATATTATTTAGGTATTGGACTGAATATGACTGGGTTTATTTATGTGTACAGTGGTCTAAGAGATGATGCAAGATCAAAGGTATGAGGGCGAAATGTGTTTTGGGTGGTGAGGACAGAAATTGGCTTAGAAGTGGAGAAGTAAGTCAGAGACAGATGAGAAGGGCTGAAGATCAAACAGCACACACACTTTCACACAATATGCCCTTTATTACCGGTAAAATAGCCCCTTTCTGTGAAGATCAGAACAGAGCAGGGTTTCAGGACAGTGGATTTAAGAGCTCGGATGATAAAGAGCCTCAGAGCTCAGCTTTCGATCGTAAGGGATTAGTTCTGTCAATGGCTTTTGCTCTGATAAGAGCAGTCCAAGTCTTCCGGTGTTCTCCACAGGACATGTTATTTCTGCCTATATTTTGAATTTAAATCTGGTGTGATGCTGTCGGTGCCTCAGTCTTGTTTTTGTTCACAGATTGTGGGCATCAGCAGGCCTATATGACTCTGTGTGCTTTGTGTTAAAACCCTGTGACAGACAAATGATGTAAGGCAGGCCCAGTGGCAGATTTATGGCAACATGATGACAGAAAGTTGAAATATTCCATCCTCCTTTAAATGAATTCTTCACTCAAATATGAAAAGGAACTTGTAAACAACATTGGCGTCTGTAAGTCCTTAGAAATGCAGTACCCCAAACCTTGGACACAGGCTGATTAAAAAAAATCCAGCCAACCAGGGTGAAGAAGCTTACCTGTTGAGCTTGGAATAAATAAAATACAAAGACTGCAAGTAATGATTATTTTCATTATAAATACCTGTTTGTTTTTGTATGTATGTTTGTTGGTTTGTTTGAAGGTTTTTGTCACTTATTGTACAAAATGTCAAAAAAAAAAAAAAAAAGAAAGACGCTAAATGCCATTTCCTAGAGCCCAATGTGAGATCTACAAATGACATATTTTGTCCAACCAAGAGTCCAAAAGATATTCAATTGACATTCATTTAAAAATCATTTAATTAGCAAATTTTCATATTTGAGAAGCAGAAGTCAGTGAATGTTTAGCATTTTTGGTTGAAAAATGCTTAAGACAATTGCATAATCCAGTTGCATTTTACACTTCTATCTGTATATTAGTATATTGGTATGCTGCTATGAATTGGTCCTCAACACAACTTAAGAAATACCAAAAAGCCCCCCAAACCTATATGCTTGTGGAAAATTTTAGAGTATTCTGTTGCCTTATTGCCTTTTTTCAGCAGTTTCCTCTCACTCTGCGGTCCTGTCTGTTCTCGCCCACTGAGGTGTGGAAATGAAATGACTAATTGTACCGATGCATGGCAGAATAGGGGGGCATTGATGTTGCTAAATAAGGGGTTTCCCTCTAGTAATGATGATACTGGTGACCAGACACAAAAAGACAGATTCACACAGACATACATCCCATAATAACAGGGTTTCAGATGGTTCAATTAACTCGCATGAGGGGTTTTCCCCTCTTCGTCCCTCTGGCCACATCCTCTATGTTGCATGACAGATTCTTGCCTTTTGACAGATGGGCCTTTTTCCATCAGATGATGCTTGTGAAGCTGTAAAAAGGAAAAAATGAATGGCTTTTTGTCTGATACATATGGATTATGTAGAGATGTGTCTATAAAAAGCTTAGTGGTCTAGACTGTCTTTTTCATAAAAAGGACTTGAGCACTAAATTTAGATGATGACACTGAGCATATTAACTAGTGCTGCTAGTTACATTGATAAAATACTGTTATAGTCTCCAGTGTTCTGTTTATGCTCCATTCTGTCTATTTTGGTTTGCTTTCTGCTGCTGTAATGACCCATTTTCCCCACAGGAATCACTAGAGTTTCTCTTTCTGTTATGGTCTAACCCTTGCATCATCACAGTGTAACACTTTTGACAGCACTACTGCCAGTGTTCATCATTTATCTGCAATGTCCTTAATAGTTCAGATGGCTGTAAACAACAAGTTAACAATCTTCATTCATTTCCCCCGAAGTGAGGACCTTCTGTCCATAATAAACTCTTGAAGAACTTGACCAATCGAGGGAGAATTTGCAGCCCTAGATGGCAAAATATGTTGTCTGCTTTGCATATGCCTTGTGGCATAGTTCCAGCAGAACTTTCTGGCCTCCAAACAGATTCTCAAAGTCTAATTTTCAGCCATTAAATAGCTGACTTTCAGTCATTATTGCACAAAACCTACTTTAGCAGTCATTTTTTCACATTAGTCTCCTCAGAAGTCAGGAAAAGCCTCTGAGTTATGTGAAAATTTATAACCTAGTTTCTTACATAATTTTCCATGTTCATCATAGCCTATTTATTCATGTTCTATTTACAGTGGTGCTTACCGCTCATGATTAAGACTAGAGCAAATGTACTTTAATGTTGTTGACTGCATGGGCTGATTATCACTACAGGGCAATGGTTTGTTATTATGTCTGTGTTTTTTGGTCATTTTGGTAATTACACGGTCTCCTAGATTTGATAGAATTGCTTGCTTCCTCGGTTTTTAAACATTAGCGCATGTATTTGTTGGGGTTGAGAGGGGTGCTGCATTTTTACATGCTAGATGAAATTCAAACTTGGTGTCAATTTGACACAAATCATGACATGTAGAGTAAGAAGTGTAGAATGCATGTACATCATTATCAGGATGAAGTGTGGTATAAAGCTCAAAAGCTTTTGTTATCCTTTCTCAATTCCTTTGTTACTGATTGTTGTAGTATTTTATGTTTGTTGCTTTTAGATGTCCATGGACAACAGAAAAAGGCCGGTGGGTTCCTCCAACACTGGAAACTTGGTTTGCTGGTCCTCCCCGTTTCCGCGTCAACCTGCCAGGGTCCTGATTGTGGAGGCACTGCCACCCTGGTGGTCAGAGACCTGTATGGTGCTCTGTGATGCTCTGGATAACTTCCTGTCCCTAGCCTGTAGTCTGGATGGACCCTGTAGGATACCTCTACTCAGCCTGTATGCCATCAGCAGACAGCAGGAATGTCTACTGCCGTTTGTGGTAAGGTAGAGGAAGGTGAAGTGTTTCTAAGAGTTATTATTGCTGTCACTTATGCTCCTCTTTTTTCTGTCCTCTGATTTTAGCAGGTTCGTGGTAACCTGGCCAGGCTACGTTCCTGTGTTGAGGAGCTGAGGACAATTCCAGGTGAAGGCTGTATCAGAGGAGCAGCCAGAGGAGGAGAGCTGCTGCGGCAGGCAGTGCTGGACAGTCTGCAGCAGTTTAAACAGTACATCAGACATACCAGTGCTGGCAGCCAGGCCAGCAACAGCATATCTGTGGAGGTGAGCAAGGAACAACCCTCTGCATGCACAAGCAGCACAACAAGAAAACAATTTATTCATAAAATCAAACACTGTAAAAGAAAAAACCCAAAAAACTTGCACCATGATGACATATGATATATATGGTCAGTTAGCTGCACTGAGGCATCATTCTGATGGGATTTTTAAAAGACATGCGTCTGAGGTTGACTGACAAGTAGCTGCAAAAGATAGCCTATCATAGGCCAGCATAATACTCCAGGGCAACAAACAGAATCTAACTTGTTGCTGTATCTGAGGGGGCTTTCAAAGTGTTCTTTAATTCAGTCCTGAGAGAACAACATAGTTACTCAATGTATTTCCCTTTTTCCACCCACTTGCTGTAATGAACCTGTTACATTAAGCATCACCTCTGTTTCACCATTATCAAATTCCTTGTATGTGTGCACATCCTTGGCCAATAAAGGTAATCTTAAGTAGAGATGCTGGGGCTTGAACCCAGGACCTCATACATGCAAAGCACACGCTCTACCACTGAGCTACATCCCCATATATTACTAAGCAACATATCTCACTCTGTAAAACAAACGTTGGAACCACATTCACGACAAGCCAAGTCGTGTGTATCAAAATTATTTGATTCTGAATAGTTTTATGAGTGTAGTGTTCAATTTATGTTAGGGTGCTAGCTTCAGATGTTTCAGTGCTGCAGTGCTTTAATAATTAGGACTTCCTGAACCCGGTGTAGCATGGTGCCACAAAAAGTGGAGATGCTGGGGACAGAACTGAGGTCCTCATATGTGCAAAGTATGTGCTCTACCACTAAGCTACTGTACTCTTCCACAAAGCTTAATCTCTATAACAAACCTGTTGACCATGTTTACAGTCATGCAACTGCATTTATGTTTATCTGGCTTAGAATCGTGTAATTAGTGCTGCAGTGTTTAACAACAATCACTCCCTGTAATCAACTTCTGAACACTTTGTTGTATGGTGCCTCAAGAGGTGGACATAAAGGGGATTTAACCTAGGACATCATACGCACAAGGCATGTGCTCTACCACTGAGCCACATCCTATCCTATGGTTTGTAAATATTTCCAAGAAAACTGGTTCAATGCTACACACTTAAACACCCTGAACAACAGGAAAACTGCTAAATCTCTTCTTTCTCATTGTATTTCAGTTATCCAACAACATAACTTTTAGTGACAGCCAAAAGTGGTAAAGACCGGGACAAATACAGTGTGGTTACTCTCCCGAGTCTCAGCTGTGTATACTGTGTAAGCACACAATTTAGATGGTTTTGTTTACATATTTTTCTGCTCTCTTCTCAGACAATTGGCAATAAAACAATTACATAACAATAAATGATATGGCATGGCAAAAGTTATTCCTGGGTGGCTGTGTGTAACATAAAGACAGGTTCATGACAATGGCTGTTCTGCATTGTAGGCTATGTCGACAATAAATATGAGCAAACACAGAGAGGATTACAGGTGCCAAGAAGCTTTTTTTTTTTAGTTTTTAGTAACACATAGCTTTGGACCATGACTTAACGGGCTTACATCATCATCTTTTCCCCCCATTCTCGCTAAAGTGCAGGGCCAGCCTTTTTAGCTGATCCACTGTAGACAGCCCTCTTGAAAAGCTCAAATTTCATGTGAGAAATGGGGGAAGGAGGGTGTGTTACGAACTTTGGTGTTATGTAAGTGCACATAGTAGCAGTCTTCAGTTTGTGTGATAAAGTTTCCCACTTAAAACACCCTTTTAATATTGATCATTTCCTTTTTATGAGTGAGGGGAGGCTCTTAAGACTCGATAAGTGGAGATGCTGGGGATTGAACCCAGGACCTCATACATGCGAAGCATGCGCTCTACCACTGAGCTACATCCCCTCTACTTTATCAAAAAGGTCCAAGGAGATTGCAGCCTCTAGGACAAAACGTATCTTTTTAGTTTTGCACAGCTTTCTTGTATAGGAAGTAATTTCACTAAATATTTTCCTGTTTCTCTCCTCAGATCCATTATGGAGGAGCGTCTCTTCAGCTGCAGACTAGCTCAGACTGAATAGACCCCTTTGATATTGCAGCTTTGTACTTCATGCTAATGTAGGGAAAATGCTCCACTTATATCTGTTAAATGAGGTCTATTCAGGTCCAGTTCAGTGTATTTAGCAGCTGCAAAAACATATTGAATTAGAAATCTAATTTGCATTTTTAAAAGCTGAAAAAAAACAAACCTCTGTTAACAGTCCACTTTAGTGGCTGTGGACGCTTCGCATCTTATATCAGACAGTTCACTTTAAACCAGCTTATGTACATTTCAAATGTAGCAAATGAGCTCTATTCATCTCCTGCTGAGCCATCTGTCTAGGAAGAGTTGTAAAAATACATCATAAAGCTTCACTAGTTTTCAGTGCCTTCCTGCTAGAGTATCCGCTCTGATCAGCTATCACATTCAAGTGGCAAATCCTGTGAGCATTTGAACCACTTTACTTTTTGAGTTGCACCCACTTTTGTACAGTCTATGTTAAAATGGTTTCCGTTGTGTAATTTGTTTCCACTCACTGATGTATATTGCTTCATCATGATTTAAGTGGATGGAATCGTTTTAAAAAAAAAAGGTCAATAAAAGGTCACAGCTATTACTTGGATGCGGCACATTTAATAGAACTTTTAATTCCTCTTTATGTTATGTAATTCAGAGACAGATTTGGGCTAATATTCCACACATGCTCCAGGCTCAAATCTTGAGACACAAATACAACATTTTTGTATTTCAGCAAATGAGAGTTTAGGGGAATAGGAATATTAGCTGACATTACTGAATGCACCTCATTTTTGAAATTTAAATGTTGGACGTATGGGGAGCCAGCTGAGAAAATAGCCAGTCACTGCCTTTCTTGTTAGATTTGAACAACATGTCCTGCGGATACAAGGCTCTGCACAAATCCGCACAGCTTTATTAGGAAGCTCTGGACAGATGATTACACTAAGACCCACTGTTTCCGACAGCAGCAGATATGAATAGCACCATTAGGAAATGGAGAGACACTTAGCAGAGACATGGCCCTGTGTAACGCTGGCTGTGTGTGTGTGTGTGTGTGTGTCTTGCTTATTCACTTTAAATACGTATATGTCATTGTGTATACGTTTCTAGCATTCGTTTGTGCGTGTGTCTATCTCTATGATGCTTCAGCAACACATTCTACTTCCGTCCAAACAGCAGGAAGCAGAGAGCAGAACTCATCAATAATCCCATTATAATCATCATTTACTGTGTGATTCAGTAGGGTGCTCAACATCAGCCTAACATTAGTTTATGTGTCTTCCTCCCATTAGGCGTGTAAATGCCACAAAAACTAATTCTCATATCTTTCCATCATCAGGACTTATTTTAAGATGCTGCCATTTGCGCAAATATCCTGCAGAAATCATTATCAAAAAATAACGGATTAGTAAAAACATTTTACAGTGCGTTATCAGCAGTTCTATTTATTTATGATGCCATGACGTGAGATAATGATAGCTCAGTTCCAGAAAACATTAAAATCACAGATCACAAGACGGCAGTTTTCTCATGAAAACATAGTTTCACAGTACAGAGAGTTGTGTCATAAAACATGTGGTATCCCACTTTGCAGTTAGGGTGGGAGTTTGCTTTAGTGGGCCCACATAGGACAGTGGTTCTTACATCATTTGTTTAATTTAGTAACAATAATTTACTGTATGTCGTGTCCCTGAAGTACAACAGAAACACAACAGTCAGACTCAAAGAATGCTTTGCTGTGGTGATGTTGTGGTCTGTTTTTTTGAAGATATGAAAACTTCGAACACTTGATCTTTCATAACGCCAGCTGTAACAATTCAGCAGGGAGTTGTGGGCAGGAACAGCTATGTGGCTTAATAATAGCAAAATTGAAATCGATTGAGATTTTTCTTCTTTCAAATACATTTCCGCAATGCTCTAAAAGAAATTTGCATAAGCACATATGAAGGCAAAGGTGTTGTAGCTGTTTTGAAAGGCCACACTGGGGTGAAAAGCCTGCTGTCATAGAGATGGCATGACACGATGAAATGTAAACTGTAATGTATTGTTTCTGTTTGGGGTTGTAACTGTAGGTTTTTCTTGTTTGATAGAGCTGGGTATCGGTACCGGCCCACTACTGCAACAGCTACAACCCATACACTCTGTGGTGTGGTGAAAGTATGGATATACTATATGCCACTCTATTAGCATGATCGGTATCAAATTAAGTAAACAAAAAAAAAGGTATTGAATCAAGTACTCCATTGGTATCGATATCACTTTAAGGGTATTGGTAGTTTTATTGGTACCGTCCCAGCTGTGTTTTTTGGCTTGATATCCTTTAAGTCCATTTTATTCCAAGTTCTCTGGGGCGTTCTTCCATTTCCTCTTGCTATATTCACAGATCACTGTTATGACCAGCCAGCCAGGGCGAGGCATTGTTCGCCAGTTGGAGATGGGGCTCAAAGATGCTGACCTGGTGTCACTAAAGCGGCTCCTGGTGGTGCAGATCTACAATGCGGCAGACTGGGGTCAGGACAACCTCTCACCTGAAGCCACACAGACTGAGGCTGAAGGTAGGAAAAAATCAGTACACGCAGACACACGATTATACACTTACACACTGGATCCCAAGACGCATTCACGCAATCAGTCAAACATCTTTAAGAAAAGTCTGCTATCTATTTCCTTTACTCCCCCTCACTTTCCACATACTTTTCCCCTGTGCTTTCTTAATCATCTTCAGTTGTGAGTTGTGTAGCATTGACCCATTTATAACGCTACACTGTTTGTCCCATATCTCCAGTCTACACTTGAGACGCATGTCACAATTATAGAACTTGGCGACAATCCAAACATCTCCCAATCGTCTCAGAAAAGACTAATTTTATAATGATATGTCGTTCTTTGTAATTACATGAGGGTTCAAGTGGTGTGGTCTGAATAAGTAGAGAGTGCAGTGAAGACTGGATAGGAATGAAGGGGAGGAAAAATAGCAAGTGAGAGAAAAACACACAGGGTGGAGGGAGAGGAGGAAAAATGAGAGCAAGTGTAAGAGAGAGGGGTGTGGTAAACACACTCAGTGAAGTCTTTCTTGTAAAAATATTTATGCACCGTCTGAAATATTCATTCCATGGTGATAAACAGTTATCTGTATCAGTGGAGAAAGCCACTGAACTCACTGCAACTTTGTTTTCACAGAAGTGTTTGAGATGCTGGAAACAAGATACTAATGATGTTGTGAGTTTTTACTCACCTGACACAATTATGTCAGTAATGTTATTCTGCCTTGTTTGTTGTTATCACACACACCCCCCCTCTTAGTTATTTTTACATCAGATCCAAAGTGGTAAGTCGTAGATTTGACCCAGTTCCCCCCAATAAACCAACCATTATTCCCCTTGGAGTCAATCCTAGTTTGGAGTAGCCTTTGAAAAACAGATCTACTGGGTCATGGTAAAATAGATCTACTATTAAATGGGGTGCTTCTTATGAATTACACACATCATTAGAAGTTAGTTGTGGAGCTATCAAGGACCATAATATAACTAATTCCCCTGCTCTGTAGTGTTATCCTTGATAAGCAAGCCAAGATGTAAATCTTGTTTTTTATTGTCAACCAAACTGAATTAAATGATAAAACATGGATAAAGAATGTCCGCAAGGGTGCGGAGGACTTCAAGAGTTGTTAAAAGTAGATGGTATCCAGTTTTATGTTGCTTTACCAGATAATTACAGGAATTATAAAAGAAACTGTCACACAAAATTATGTTTATATCTTCAGATTTTTCTCATTTTGTTATTTATATAAGGAAACATAACAGTTGTTAAACTGCTCACAACTCAAGTCCATAGTGAGGCCGTGCTCAGTAATGATAGGTTACAAGTAGACTTCATTTTAAAGGATCACAAGTAGGGATGTCCCAGTCAACTTATATTGCCCCTGATCCAAGTGATTTAATAGTGAGTATCTGCCAGTCTGCAAGTCCCGATCCGATTGTAGAAATAGAGATGAGCATGTTGGGTACAACTTAAGTTACCTTCAGGGACACACACCAGACACAACACCAGTTCATTGGGGTCAGTGATTCAGTTTGGGAATAGGCAACTAGTGATGATGGTTAGGATAAAGAAGACTTTTACCATAAGAGATGGAGATGCTGGGCATTGAACCCAGGACCTCATACATGCGAAGCATGCGCTCTACCACTGAGCTACATCCCCTTGTTCTTGTGCATATTCTATCCTGCTAAAAGAGGGGTGTCAAACATAGGGCCTGGGGTCAGAACCGGCCCGCCAAAGGGTCCAATCCAGCCCACTAGATGACTTTGCACACCTAATATTGTTGCACCTGTGAAGGCTAAGAGGTACCAGTTTTAAACAGTGAGAATAGCATAATAAGACCAGAATACTGCTCTCTGAAATAACAGTGAATACTTACTGTGGTCATATTTAAAGATATTGAACATTGTGCACAGTTGACCTAAGTAAACGTGATTACATTTAGTCTGACTGTAAAAAAGTATCTGAAAGACCATCAGGAATCACTCCTCTCTTACAGATTCCTTTGTATTTATTGTATATATATCAATTAATATGAGTGATAATTATTCCTGTCTCTCTATAGTGTCTACTAAAAAAAACAATGCCATTGATCAGAGTAATGTTTGGAATGGAGCCTCTGAGACATTGTTATGTAGTAACCACATTTGATGACCATGAGGCCTACACCCTTTTAGCTGCTGTGATGCCATTGGGACTACCGCGCTCCTCCACAGTGTCTTCAAGTGTTTACAGCACTGAGTGTTTGAAACATAATAGTCTCCAGCTCTTTGATACTGCAGCCCACACCCTCTTCATTATGTCAACAGCAGTGGTGCTACTAGACCACTGATGTTCCACATAAGGCTGTTTTATTAGAAATGGTTCTTTCCACATTGGAGAAAACATTATTGCTGTTCCCATAACATCTTCGCACCCAGTGCTATTGCTTGTACACGGATGTAGGTGGCTTAGAGCACAGATCTTCTACTATGTGACAGAATTGTCAGTTTGCCTCCTCCTATGTTTTCTGTCACCATCAGTTTTCTCATAAATACAAAAGGTTTTTACAAACAATGCATTATACAGTAAATTTCTTCTTTTTCTTTCGTTGCTGTGACACCAATTGGCTCAACAATATGTACAGTATAACTTGTGACAGTTGCTTGTTTGAAAAAGTTGACAAAACAACCAGGCCCTAAGATACCTCCTTAAATATGGGACCACACATTTTGAATGAAAACCAGAGTCCTGAATGTATTCAGTTCGGTTCAGTCTGTGTCATTACTCACAGTAAAACCACAAACATTTTGGATGAAGTTCTGTGAGAACAGAGAAGGGAATGGGGTCAAGGCTGCATCCAAGAGCTCCAGTGACCTCCAGAGTTTATCTGGCTGAAAGCTGAAGCAAGCAATCAAAGATAAGAAGTTTAACTGTCTAGCCTGTGTGAATTCTGCTCAGACTTACTGGACACTCACAAAGGTCATGAAATTGTTTTGAAAAGTAGTTCAGGCACTGCTACCAAACAACTCCCTGTAGTGAAACTTTGACAGGGCGTTTTCTAAGTAAAAAGTAGTTTAGATACCTTCAGTTAGGGTGTAACCCACAAGGAAAGAGCTGCTTAGAAATGACAGTTTTCCATTTCCTTTGTCATTTATTATCACTTATTATCATTAACGTGATCCTTAGGGACCTTGTGGTTTAACTTTACCAATAAGCCATGGGATCTAACACGTATGCTGAACAGCTGAATGACCAATTGTCCAGTTTATTCTGGAGCAGACCATAATTTTGGTTTTGAAAATAGATGTGCAACTAATATGCCAAATCTAATATGCAAAAAAATGTAGGAAGCAATGTTTACTCTGGGAATACTCTGGAATCTGGGTGCGCTGTGGAATCTTAATAGTCTCCTTGTGTGTATGCTGGGTGGGAATGCTCTGTTAGAAAGAGAGAGAGAGTGAGATTGAAGCAAATACGTCTCACTTAACACCAGACTATTTATTTTGGCCGTGTGTGCATGTGTGTTTCTGAGTGTGTGTCAGTCAGTCCTTGGAGAGCACTATATTATAGGAAGTGGGTGGAGTATCCATTTTCTTTTTGTACTAAAGTGAGCGAAAGCCATAACTAATTGTTTTATACTCTCGCTCTCTGTCTCTCATCATTACTCACTTATCTCATGGTAGGATAAGTGGTCACAGCTCTTGTCAAGAATAAAGAAGGGTTATTACATAACTGTATATTCGCATGTGTGTGTGAGAGAGAGAAAGACAAGTGAAAACACACAGAACTGAATACACACACAGTACAGTGATTGATAGAAACATCAGTAAGACGACAGTTATGCAAATGCCTCATTTTTCAAAAAGCTGACAGCTGTTTTCCTCAAACTTTGTGTGTGTGTGTATGTGTGTGTGTGCAGCATAATTGATAGTGACTGGCATGCAGTTATGATGGTTAAGGTTAGGGTCAAGGAAATGCTTTATGTCAATGAGGGTCCTCACAAGTATAAAAGCACAAATGTGTGTGTGACTCTGAGGGCTGACGCCTTGATAAGCATCCTGTTTTTGTTGAAACTCAACCAGTGTGTCCTTGAATCCCCGGCCTGTTCTGTAATTGTACAGTTGTGCACCAGGGAGAAGATCGAGAAATGGGTCACAGAGCCAGAGGAGCAGAGTGAGACAGAGACAGGGATGATTATGGCACCAGTGGTTTTGGTTTTCCTCCTCGCAGTCAAACAGCTACGTTGTTGACTGAAACAGATTCAACAAGTTGTCCCACACCGGATGCATCGGTTCCTTAGGGAGAAACAGTAACAAAAACTATTACATTGTTTAGATTCATATGAGAAAAATTTATTGTATTGTTTCCCTTAGCTATAAAGTTGTGTTGAAATAAAACAAATTAAATCTGTAAGTTGTGCAACACTCTAAATTGACTCAAAACTAATTTTTGGTACCAGGTCCTTGTCTGTATTTCGTTTTCCACTGCCGTTAGTACCCACTCAGTGTAGGCGAGGATAAAATAAAATGTGGTTGCTACTAAAGAGAGCTTGGCAATTCAAAAGTGATGGGTTTCTGCCGGATATCCCATGTTGCACTAGTGACACATTCTCTGACCAATTAGTGGTCTGCAGTTTTTAACTCCACCCTCTTGTATTGGTTCAGTTAACGTGGAACCTCAACCAAGATATTACCAAAAAAGTACCAGGTACTATATACAACTACTACAACAGCTGAGCTGAGCTGAGCTGAGCTGAGTTGAGTTGAGTAGGCCCTGCCGTACCATGCAGAGGAAATGCAGCAAAACATGAATAATAACCATTTCTCAAGTCAAGTGTAGCAGGGCTGTTGCATGTCTTCCCCCCTCTCTCCCTGCTTGTGTATCTTCAGTTTCTGCAAGAACTAGTAGTTGTAACTGCATTCTTCCACATGGTAGACACGTAGGATACTGTGTCATAAAAGCCAGACAGATAATAACTATTGCAGACAAAACTTACAGTCTATAAGTGCTTGCTTTTTTCCCATTGGGCATTCCTGAGGGATGTGGCTCTTCCACACTTAGCAGTACAGAAGAATATTTCTTTTACTATTCCTCGTGATGAAATTGGGGTCAGAGTTTGGGAAAAAGTAGAGGAGATCTTGAATTTTAAATGTAATGCTGGCGGGGATGCAGGAAGCTCACCTTGTAGAGCGTGAGCCCTATGTAGTCCAAGTCCTTAGTAGTGGCTGTTGTTTGAGTCCAACTTGTGGCTCTTTGCAGCATGCTGTCCCCTGTCTCTCTCTCTCTCATTTCATGTCTGTCTAACTGTCCTCTCTAATGAAGGCAAAAAAGCCCCCAATGAATCATTATTAAAAAATGAATAAAAAACAACTCTGACTGGCCAGAAGGGGATGCAAGGATGATCGGTCAAAACAAGGTTGTTATTCATTGTCCCAGAGGGGGCGTAACTTATTTTTCAGTGCTGGCACACTGTGTTTAGTGTCTGTTGACCCCTCAGCATCTTTCGTTGATGCAATTAATTAAATGTAGACACTTCACAGCTGTTGGCTTTACAGCCGTCACTTTGTAGAATTGTTCAGAACTCAATAGACAGAAGTAGAAGTGAAGGAGGAGAGGCAGAGAAGAGAGGGTGATGGAGGGAATAATGCCTGTCTTTTAACAGAGAAAAGCATTGGGTTTGAGTAGAGGGAGAGCAAGAAAGATACAGACAGAAACACAAAGAAATGCTGATTAAAGGTGGAATAGAAAAATAAAGAGAGAATCAGACAGTAGAAAATAAGATTAGGCCGGGCTAGTGACAGACAGGTGTTGATAAGAGTGTCAGTGGGTGGGCAGATGACATCTGACCCATTGCCTAATTGAGGCCAAGAGGACAGGGGCAAATTCAGTAAAGGCTGACTGTAGTGCTGGCATTAATCCATCTTTTTAGTTGTGAGACTGCATTTTTGCATTCTTAACAGTCAGTGAAATATTTCCCCATCTCTGCCGTCCCCAAACTTCCAGGAAGTTACCACCTTAACAACTTCTTAAGCGGTCAAATCTGAAAAGTTCCAAAGTGGCCAAAAAGATACAGGGGTAGAGGTGACACTGTAACTTTTATTTGGTAATTATTACATATTATTACGTGGTTCATCAATGAAGTGTGTAGAGCTACACCGCAGACAGGAGTGTGTGTTCACAGTGACAATCAGAGATTAACCTGAGAGCTGCCTCATGATAATTTATTCTGCACGCCAAAGGAAGTTCCTGCTTGGTGTCATTCTATAAACATGCATTGCATTGCAATGCAGCCTCCAGACATCGGTCTCGATTTAGCATCACACAAGCACACCATACAGACACTTTCACGCAAACATAAACCACACAAAGCTTATATTTACCCTCAAAACAGAATCGTGAGGTCTAAAAAAAATAAGGAAGCATGTGATTTGGGAGTAAGACCTGTCATTTTCTGCAAAGTCATCGTCAGCACTAGGGGACACCCACTGTGGCAGACAGCCATGCACATACATAGACACATGCATGCACGCAAACAGCGTCTGGAGCAGCTACAGTGATAGATTATTACTGTCTGACTGTCTCCCATGAACACCTGGGCCTTTTTCCCTGGGCTGCATCCCTCTCTCTTTCTCTCTCTATCTCTCAGAGCCTACTTAAACCCAAACAACAAGAGACGAGATAGAGAGTAAGCTGGATAAAATTCAGAGTTTGAGAGATTCCCCAAAGTCTTATATCACCAATCCACTTGCCTCCACCTCACCCTTTTTATTTTGGGTTTATTTTTTGGATGCAAAATTTTGTTCGCCTGCTTTCAATATCTGGCAACCATTCAATTCATAGATTTGCTCCAATAATACGATATTCAGATTAGAAAGCTTTTAGAGGAGAAACAGGTGTTAGTTGCCAGTGGTTGTTTAGTCTTTAGGTCCGGAGTATCATCATGCAAAGTTACAGTGATTATTCTTGCATTTGTCTGCGCTGTCATATCCAACAGTGCACAGTCAGTTTTGAATGTGTTGCATCCTTCAGCTTGGTCAAAGCCTCTTGTGCTGATCTTACGGTGCTTTTCCCTAAATGGAGATGCTGGGGATTGAACCCAGGACCTCATACGTGCGAAGCATGCGCTCTACCACTGAGCTACATCCCCTATGCAAAACGAAGTAAATGTCATTGTTTCTTAATTATGCTTTACATAAAAGGTAATAGCAAGGTGGGAGAAATCTCACTGCAGTGCCCTCGAAAAGGTGCATCTTTGCAAACCATCACATTTGAAGGTGAGAAAAGCAGAATGGCAGACAAGACAGGGGCAGCATTTAGTGAGCCAGCTAAATACAACAGGATGCACTGAATGTACATAGCTGTGTCATTTCAGATGGATTTATTTGCAGAGACACATAACCATTTGTATTATCTTTAAAAACTGAAATCCTTATCCATTTGACTTATGGAGTGGCTGTTATCACTGGTCCATAAATCATTATTTTCCCTATGAAAAGATAACAAATCCATTTGAGATAAGCTGCAGTGTAAGAAGGAAGGACATGTCTCTGTTTCTGTGTGGTTGTATCTTCCCAGGCTTGTATCCCCAGTAGGGATATACAGTACAGGCCAAAAGTTTGGACACACCTTCTCATTCAATGCGTTTTCTTTATTTTCATGACTATTTACATTGTCGATTCTCACTGAAGGCATCAAAACTATGAATGAACACGTGGAGTTATGTACTTAACAAAAAAAGGTGAAATAACTGAAAACATGTTTTATATTCTAGTTTCTTCAAAATAGCCACCCTTTGCTCTGATTACTGCTTTGCACACTCTTGGCATTCTCTCGATGAGCTTCAAGAGGTAGTCACCTGAAATGGTTTTCCAACAGTCTTGAAGGAGTTCCCAGAGGTGTTTAGCACTTGTTGGCCCCTTTGCCTTCACTCTGCGGTCCAGCTCACCCCAAACCATCTCGATTGGGTTCAGGTCCGGTGACTGTGGAGGCCAGGTCATCTGCCGCAGCACTCCATCACTCTCCTTCTTGGTCAAATAGCCCTTACACAGCCTGGAGGTGTGTTTGGGGTCATTGTCCTGTTGAAAAATAAATGATCGTCCAACTAAACGCAAACCGGATGGGATGGCATGTCACTGCAGGATGCTGTGGTAGCCATGCTGGTTCAGTGTGCCTTCAATTTTGAATAAATCCCCAACAGTGTCACCAGCAAAACACCCCCACACCATCACACCTCCTCCTCCATGCTTCACAGTGGGAACCAGGCATGTGGAATCCATCCGTTCACCTTTTCTGCGTCTCACAAAGACACGGCGGTTGGAACCAAAGATCTCAAATTTGGACTCATCAGACCAAAGCACAGATTTCCACTGGTCTAATGTCCATTCCTTGTGTTTCTTGGCCCAAACAAATCTCTTCTGTTTGTTGCCTCTCCTTAGCAGTGGTTTCCTAGCAGCTATTTGACCATGAAGGCCTGATTGGCGCAGTCTCCTCTTAACAGTTGTTCTAGAGATGGGTCTGCTGCTAGAACTCTGTGTGGCATTCATCTGGTCTCTGATCTGAGCTGCTGTTAACTTGCCATTTCTGAGGCTGGTGACTCGGATGAACTTATCCTCAGAAGCAGAGGTGACTCTTGGTCTTCCTTTCCTGGGTCGGTCCTCATGTGTGCCAGTTTCGTTGTAGCGCTTGATGGTTTTTGCGACTCCACTTGGGGACACATTTAAAGTTTTTGCAATTTTCCGGACTGACTGACCTTCATTTCTTAAAGTAATGATGGCCACTCATTTTTCTTTAGTTAGCTGATTGGTTCTTGCCATAATATGAATTTTAACAGTTGTCCAATAGGGCTGTCGGCTGTGTATTAACCTGACTTCTGCACAACACAACTGATGGTCCCAACCCCATTGATAAAGCAAGAAATTCCACTAATTAACCCTGATAAGGCACACCTGTGAAGTGGAAACCATTTCAGGTGACTACCTCTTGAAGCTCATGGAGAGAATGCCAAGAGTGTGCAAAGCAGTAATCAGAGCAAAGGGTGGCTATTTTGAAGAAACTAGAATATAAAACATGTTTTCAGTTATTTCACCTTTTTTTGTTAAGTACATAACTCCACATGTGTTCATTCATAGTTTTGATGCCTTCAGTGAGAATCTACAATGTAAATAGTCATGAAAATAAAGAAAACGCATTGAATGAGAAGGTGTGTCCAAACTTTTGGCCTGTACTGTACACTATGTAAAATAATTATATAGGTTTGTTTGTATTAGCCATGTGTGGTTAGTTTAGTTTTCCCGGCTGTGAGTGGCATTCCTGTGTCCTTACTAGTAGTGTACAGATAGTGGATTAATCCACTGTCAGCCTGGTTTTATATGTAAAATTCCTTACTATATGTACTTGGCAACCATGTATGTAGGGTCCCAGTGGTGTAGAATGCATATAAGAAAATCTTCTATGGTGTCTGCATGTACAGTTAACACAATCATAAAGTCAGACAATGACTTCTTTACAGTATCTCAGAACTGCACTGAATCAGCTGTGAAGCAGAAACGGGCTGATTTGAATCAATGCAGCCTTGTTGAAAACAGCAGATCTCTGAGTCTATAAATGGTGTGAATATCAGTGAATCACAGTAGGAGTTTGCATATGAATGATGTCACTCCTAGGAAGTTGTTCCACCATCAGAAATAGACATTTCCACTGAGACACTCCTCAGAAAAAATCTCCATACCTGACAAATCATAGTGCAGTTTCGTTATCGAGTGCATTTTTCCATATCTGAAGTATCTTGATATGAAACTGGGCTGCCGTAGGCTTGAAAAACCACCAACGCCTTCACGTCACATTGCTTTTGAACTCTTGTAATGGAATGTGACACCATTCCTCCACAGAAAATGTCATCATTTGGTATTTTGTTAATGATAGTGGTAGCTGTCTCAGGCAATAATTCAGAAAAGTTTAGCTGATGTTCCTCAAAGTATCTTTTTTTTTCCTGATACCGTGTGTGTAGATCATGGAGTTAAATTAAAACAGCATCATTGCATTGCATTTTTCTGCAGTTTTTCTGCAGTCCTGTATTGTTGACATCCATGTTTTCTATCTTGGGGTCTACTTCTTCATGACCTTTGTTGGTGCATTCCTTTGGTTTTTGGTGCATTACCACCACCCACTGATCAGTGGAATAGTGTGAACCCATTGGCATTACTGTGTTTCGCGTCACCCACATGCACACACATGCACATGCAGGACACAAAGACAACAGGAACCCCTTCATGAATAAACGGCTCTATAGGGCTACTAGAGGTCAAAAGCTCCACAGGGTTACCTGTAACTGTTGTCCTCTATTCAGTGTGTTCACAGCAGGTCATAAGCCCCTGTGTGAATGTAGCATGTTTTTAACCAAATAATTCCAAATGGAGATGCTGGGGATTGAACTCAAGAACATGTGCTTTTCTACTGAGCTACATCCCCTTTGACCTCAAGCTCCCTGTAAATGTTAGGGGGCTATCTCACCTCTTTCAGGCATTTGCTTGAGGTTCATTTTGTATGTGAATTTCAAGCACATTGCATCTCCAATGCAGCGATCACACCCAAAGTGACATTTGCTCAGCTAGACGAAATAGGTGTGGGCCATAAGCTTGGTGACAGTGGCTACTCGGAGGGGGGGCTAGTGGTGAACTGCTGCAGCTGGTGAGCTGGGATGATTAAAAAGTGTGTGTGTGTGTGTGTGTGTGTATGTGTATGGCAGTTGATAGATAAGAGCACAGAGCCAATAGCTCATTGCACAGGGGGCAAGGACCTGTAGTGGGTCCTCATACAGCCTGTAGACCATATGGAGATGCAAGACAGATTGATGGGGAACTAAAGATAGTAGGTAAATGAGTACAGAGTCTGGCATTGTACTTGTAATTGCCCGACTTGTACTTTTTCCTCATTTTAGCCAACAGACAGAATATGGTTAGCTAGCTTACATGCTAACAAGTCAGAGAGACAACACGCATCCACCTGCACTGCAAAGTCAGAGGTCCCAATCCATCAAATGATGCACATACACACATGTAGAGAGAGAGATAGACACTGGTCACAGCAGACAGGCTGCTAGCTTTTAAAACTCCAAATCGGCTCATTGTGGCAGGGGCTGATAAAGGGAAGGGTCTGTTTTCAACAAAAGTACAAACAAATCACAGTACCCTGCTGGTGCTGTTTGCTGGCAGTGGTGCTAGCTCATCTCTGCTCTGCAGCAGACAGAAATAGTCAGACTGAGAGCCTTCAGAACTAATGAGCAGGCTCATGGTCCGCACTTTAGCCTAGCTCGGTCGCAAATGAGACAGTAAGTTCACAAATGATGGAGTTGTACCAAGATCGCCTGTATTACAGCTGTCTGCAAAAAAATGCTCTTTTGGGGACCCTATGCCCCTATATCATCAGTGCAAGAGAGTTTGCTATTAAGAAGCCATGGTTATGTCAAGGTTCAGCCCTCATCACAGATCTTGAATCCTGTGAGTATAGGTCACAGGTGTTTTGTAACCATGATGACAAGAGTTGGAGATGCTGGGGATTGATCCCAGGACCTCATACATGCGAAGCATGCGCTCTCCCACTGAGCTACATCCCCTTCATACTGCCCTTAACATGTTACAACTTTAAATTGGCAGCTTGCTGTTAGTGTGAGAAAACATTGACAAAACTTCTAAAAATTCATCCTGGTCTCTAATAATTGGGGGTGAATACCTCATTGAGGGTCAGCTGAGGACATGGACATTTGACAATACATTTTTCAGAAGAACATAAAGCATATGTGCTATTTTTTTTATGCCAGCATCCTATTGTTATTATGTAGGCTTTGTGCATCCTGACTCTGCATAATTTAACTCTGCAAAAATTCTGCAGGAAAGACAGCTACACAAATAGCAGGGCTATCTAAGCTGGTTATGTATTCTTCATTTTCTCAAAACAGTTAATCTGACAGCCACCCACACTTCTGCAGCGTTGGGCCAGATGTGCCTTTTTTTGGACACCTGCCTGCATTCACTGCTCAGCCACCTTCTGCCTTTGTTACCGTCCTCACGCTGTTTACAAGCATGTTAACTTGGTGTTAAAAAAAAAAAACGTGTTGATTATATGTGACTGTGCACACATTTTGTGTGCCACTGTCTATATTTGCTTTACTACATAATATTTAAGTCTGTATGCAAATCAGCGTGCTTGTGTATTTGCGTATTTTTAACCCTTTTGTCTCTCACCTTATATTAAGGTGCAGTATTATGAAAATCCATGTGACGCATGCCTCTAAAAACTCCCTCTAAATCCCCTTCAAACAGCTACCTAAATCTGTTTCCTCATCATCATATTTTGACAAATATTCATTCAGACAGTTTTAGTCTGTTTCGTATCACCTCTCAGCTTTGTCAGAGCTTTTATTTCACACAAATACCGAGTTTGCAAATGCTTCTTAAAGTGACAACACAGTCATTCCATCCACGTAAATTTAATCCCCAAATCCAGGTTTCAAGTGACAGCCGTTATTCTATTCAAACACCACACAAGGTTTTTTTGAGATTGCCTGTGGAGGCTGTGTATTATCCCGTCATTGATCTGTCCTCCATCAATCCACCTGTCTGTCTCACATCAATAACCTCCTTTATTGCTTCTCTACTTTGGCTCTGAGCTCTGAGGTAAATATTATTTCCTCATACACACGTCAACATCAGCACAGCTTGGCTCCTCAGACAGTGTGCTCCTCCAGGAGGTTCACAGCATTGCTGAAATCAACATGGGAGTATACCAAACCAAACTTATTGTGCATCTTTAAAGCAAATTATTATTTTCCTCAGGCACAAATGCTATAGAAGGTTGGCATTGTAAGTAAAGTTGGAGATGCTGGGGATTGATCCCAGGACCTCATACATGCGAAGCATGTGCTCTACCACTGAGCTACATCCCCATACAGCACCGCTATGTACACCTCACTATGTAAAAAAAAAAGCACTGGGACCTCATTCACAACAAGCCTGGTAATTTTTAAAACTTTTTTAAAGCAACCCATTAGTACTATTTATGTGCAGTTCCTGACTGTTGCTCAGTTTTTTAAAAGTTACCAGGACTTCAAAATGTAAAATTAATGAGCATATGTTTGAATTAAGTGACTGTGCCCATGCAAGTCATCCGACTACAGTCAATTTATTCTCCTAAAAAAGTTTGATATTATAGCCATAATGTCTAATTGTTAAAATAAAACGTAGAACTAAAACAATTTAAACCCTCTCATGTACGGGTCAACTATCCTCCTAGCATTATTGGATCTATTTACTTGTGACACATTATATCACTTTCGTCATTACTACCATTCTTCATTTTTACAGTATTGTACACAAATTGTAAAATGGAGGGGTAGAGTTTCCGTTCTAAAGCTACTGCTAAATCAAAAAGCTGTCATTGCCAGTGGTCTTGTTGAGACTACAGGATTTTGAACAAAATGCAAATCAAATAATAAGTTGCGTTGAAATGAATAAACAATTCTTATTCATGATTCAAATAGGATTTGCTCATATTTGTGGAGAGGTCATGAAAATGGAAATGCTACATTGGTGTTGTCTGCAATGCAAGTGAATGTTGTGATTTTAATACAATTACCAGAGCAGTCCTAATTATTACAGTTTGACAGAATCACACGTGTAGGAATGTTTCACCTAGAGAAGCTGCTGCAGTATTTTCACAGTTTTACATCTATAGTGTGGGAGGGCGACTGATTATGAGGAAAATAAATTAGAGGATATTACAGTTGTTTCAGAATGACTGTAAATCCATATTTAAAAGCACAAATAAGAATATGTATGTGTATGTGTTTGAAATTATATTTAAAATTAAATAACTGTTCATAAAGCTACATCACTGTGAAAAAGGAGCTAATCTTGAGTGCGATTTTGTGTTTTGCCAGAGACATTCAAGCTCAAGGTAGAAGCAGTCTAAAAGCAGACTCATATCTTGGACAAATAGCTCTTTCAAAGTGACACCCCATCAGCGATTCTTGGATCCGTCTCTCAATAGAAAAGGATTATAGCCCATTATATCTCCCCTAATCCTCTCCCTCTCCTTGCAATCTCTCTCTCTCTTCCTTTTCTTCTCTTTCTCTCTCTCTCCTCTCAAACTGCCCACAGCACCAGCTCTGTGTTTCCCCCTCCAGATTTGTCTTTTCTTCTCCTGTCTGTCTGTCCAGTTCGCATGATAGATAAGTAGCTTTTACGAGGGACAGATGACAGTTGTTGTGGCTCAGACTGAAAGAATGGAGGGAGTGAGTGTAAGAGAGAGAGCATGTGTGTTTATGTAATTGAGCATGCATGTGTCGGTATGTTTGACTGATTGTGTGCTTGAGTACATGTAATGTAATATGTCTGTAAATGAGTGACTCCTGAGTGTCTCTCTTTGCACCTTTCCTTCACTCCGTGTGTGTGTGTGTGTGTGTGTGTGTGTATGTGTGTGTGTGGTCCTCACCAGTGTAATTTTCCCATATAATTTTCACTTTTCTTTGAATCATTCTCTGCACCACAGGATCTGCCGTGCTCCATCAAAGCGTAACAGAGAGATGAGAGGGCTTTTTCCTCTTTCCTTCTTTTCTCTCTCCAGCTACTTAATTACTTTCTCCTCCTCCGCCTCCCTTTTCTTCTTTTCCTATGTATCTTTTCAGGAGCAGAAAAGGAAAAGAAATTCTCTGCTATGTTTTTGTCTCCAACTTTCTCTACTCCCTCATACTTTGCAGACTTTCTGTGTAGTATCCCATTTCCTCTCTGCTTTTATCTTGTTCTCACTTTATCTCTCCTGTAATACCAGTAGATTTATGATGTATTAACCTAGATTTATTGTACTCCTCTGCCTAAACGACTTGTGTTTTTTTTTTTTTTTAGAAGAAGAACATTCACTTAACTTATGAAATTAATTTTATGATTAAAAGTTGTGTAAAAAGGAGCACAAAGGAGCCTGTTTTCAGTCTATACACTCAATATCAGATCAATTCAAATGAATTTGTGCACGTTGCCAAGATTGTGGGTGTTCTATATTGTGTAATCATATTAACTGTTACACTGCCTGCAGAACTGTGTGTCTTTATCTTTGTGACTGCCACTTTGAATACGCAATGCGCTTTTTGTTTCGAAGTGTTTTCCTTCTCCTTATTTTCCTCCTGTGGAACACTTAAGCCATTTCCACACCCCACACAGTTGCACTCAGATCAGCATACATCCCACAAATCCATTTTGAGTCGCAAGAATAATGACTCTGAAAATTTGTGTCCCCTGAGAGGAGGATTATAATCCACTGGCCCACAGCCAAGATTTATAAAAGGGTAAGACAAGTCTTCATCCCGGGGGCTCAGGACGAGCCTTATTTCTTGTATTACATTACAATGATAATGTGAAACTTCATCGACCTCAGAGGCAACTTCTCTTCTCAGTTTCCCGTCACTCCACAGGGAGTCAAGACCTACAGAGCAGCAATCCTGGAACTTTGTCAAGGATGCTTTGGCAGAGGGAATGCTTGCAACTGTGGTTTAGTGACTGTGGTCATCTGAAGGACAGTGAAGGACAGTGTCCTTGCAACCTGACCTGAGACTCAGCCTTGATAAATGATTAATAGTGATACATTTTACTTTAACTTGTCCACTTTTTTTGCTAGCAAGGAAAATATTCAATGAAAATGTTTGGAAATAGTCCAGCACACAACCCCCCGTAAATTGGTAAAATTGTTTCTACACTTTAATTTTTGTGTGTATTAAACAAACAGGATATAGCATGTTAGTTAGTGAGCTTTAGATGTGTTGGTAGCAAGATTTTTCCACCTTCAGACAAAGCCAGGCTAACTGTTTCCTGGTTTTCAGTCTTGATGCTAAACTAGGCCAAAGCCGGGCTCAGACTACAGGAGTTTTAATAAAATCCTAACAGATTCTGAAACCAGGTTGCATCACGCACATAAGGAGAAACATCACAGATGCTTGTCTCTCTCTAATCTCAAACATGCACACGCTACAAGATTTGAAATTAATGGTGCATCACACATTAAAGGCTATTATTAAGATTATTGTGGCAGAGGGAGCATGTATGCTCCACCTCACATGATCTCATAGGGAAGCAGATGTGAACAAAACTGAAACTGACATGGTGTGACTTCTTGCTGTAATGTTAATAAATGCTCTGCAGTGATAAAAACAAAAACAGTAGGCTAAACAAGTCCGGATGAGAAAATCATTGTTGGGGAGACACAGTCAACAAGGGTTGCCTAATCTTCAGTGAGAACTGGAGGTGAGATTTTAACTGCCTCTTTTAATATGTCAACAATAGTATGCTAGCTAATGTTAGCCTCAATGGATAGAATGTTTACAGTTGCTTGGCAACATCGTCAGCTGCTCCATACTGACGTAATCATCCAGATTTAAAATCCTACATATAAGCATGTTTGACATTATCGGGGTGGCCCTGATAAGCCTATGAGCAATGCAGAAGATTTAAGACTTGATCTATAAACCTCTCACATTACCAGATAATCTGGGCCGAACATCTGTACCAACCAAGGTGCCAGACCAGATTTCTTCTCTGGGACAGTGAAACAGGAATAGAAATAGCCCAAAACTCCTGTAGACTGAGCTGTTGGCTGTACACTTAACTTTAACTGACAGAAAGAGAAGTAAATTTCCCAAAATGTTGAACTATTCATTTAAAGGTATGATCACATTTTTAAGTCTATCTTAATGATAGTCAGGTGCCCATATTAACAATGCAACAGGTTGTACTTGCTGTAATTACTGCAGTTTTCATAGGGGCTATTAGAAGACTACTTCCTGATCCAAAATCCTCCTCCCATGCAAAACATGTAAGCAAACTTTTATCTGAAGATGATATGAGGCTTCAACACTCCCGCATGGACAAATCAAGTGATATCCTCCAGAGCTAGTTAGGTTGTAAAGTATGTTACCTCGGGAGTAACTAGAGGATATTATTGATGGTATTTGTGACGTGCTAAGTCCATCAATCTTGTGCAGCACACTCCCATATAAACTCAACTCGTGGGATGTTAATAAACACCATTTCTACATTTTTGTGTAATTGGTTCTGAGTGAAAAAAAAACTTTCCACCAGATTTTTTCCTTCTCAGCAGCGATTACAACCACACACCTGCAATGATTCAACCTGAGGTCGCTCTCTCCCTCTCAGTCTCTGTCTCTCTGTCTCTTTCATTCAGTTAACTTTTCCATCACAGTCAGCTAGTTCAGTTTAGTGTGTGGTGAGTAAGAGTGCACAGAGGTGCTCGGCAGGAAACCCCTCCCCAGACCTGCTGACATATGTGCACACGCCCAACTACAGCTACTGCAAAATGTTCACACAGGCAGGAAGCACATTGCACAGATTATTTGGACATGAAGCCAATAGCAAGAACATTGCAGGAATGGGGATGTATTTATATGTAAATATGGTTTCACATGATTGATATTAGGATGCATAAATTTTAGGTGAGCATGTTTTTCATCTTACCACACACATGGTGCCAAGGTCAGGCTGTTCACACCTCTGTCTGACGTTAGCAGAGCAGCAGGTGGTCGTACAGATGGAGACTGGCATCACTCTTCACACTAGGATATGGAACCTATTAGTCCCACGCTGAGAGATGGCTGGTTGCTCCGCATCATGCACACACAACATTCTTTATCTAACCCCTCCTAAAATCTGTCAGTCACTCTTCATATAAATCTTTTGATCTTGTCTGTTGTACTGTTTAACCATTTTCAGCCCAGTTAGTCATAAGGTCACAAGAAAACAGATCTTATGGAGATTAGAACAATGTAGGTCCACAGTAGAGCCTGACAAAGATATTCATAGCAGGAAGCAAAAAAGTTGATATCAACCAGCTGATAGACATTAAAGGGTGGAGTCTTCTTGTGGTTGCGGTTAGCCGTTACATATTTTGCAGCTCAAGAGAGCTGTTTCAGTTACCCATCTCTTGCCCTTTCTTTCAGAACAACAGATGTTTGGTGAAGACAGAGAAAGCGAGCAGACAAAGACATATAGAAAAAAACGAAGGAAATTACTTCTTAAAGCACTAGGGCCTTCATACATTTTTAATAGGGATGGCCACTGAAAATTCCGTGGTGACACACTAAAACCAAAAGTCATAATTAAGTTAAAGAAATTTCATTATGCTGTTTTAGTAGTCTATATAGGCTAGTTGTCAACAATGTCAACATGGAGACTTAAGAAATCACCCACTGATTGGCTTCTTATTTTACAGTTAATACTACTAATTATCTGATGTGCAAAGACTAATACTGGTGCACTTACATTTTGAGTTCCACAAAAAATCCAGTTTAAATGTGTATCTGTATCATAGACTGTATAAAAAGATGGACGACGAATCTCCACTTACCCTTACTGTACAGAAGTGAAGCTAAAATACCTGAGATACGGTCGTTGCCATCTTGTTTTGCTGACATCATTTGGAGCCAGAATCTGAACAGTAGTGATTTCCAAGGTATCACATTTCCTGCCCATAACCCCCGTCCCAGCACAACTGAATGCGAGCTCACTGATTGGCTCACACAGTTGTTAGACATTTTGTGAAATCCCCATTTTATAGCACTGAATAACTAATTAAAACCAAACTCATCCCTTGAACATACAGCAGTGTGATTAAAAAAACTACCATAAATGACAGAAACTGCCTTTGGAAAAAAATGTATTTGATGTGTTCTAGTTTTTAGTTTAGCCAATGTCCTATGCACTAACAGAGAAGACGGGCTTTACGACCTATACTGCAGCCAGCCACTAGGGGGCAATTAAGATGTTTCGGCTTCACTTTTGGGGAGCTGTCATGCTGTCCACCTTTATATACAGTCTATGATCAGTACATACATGTGTTAGGTGAATCATTGGTCCTCAGATAGGCTGATTTCTTCAAAAAGATAAATATACAACTTTAATTCGAAAGAGTACATTGATTGTAAGGAGTAATAGATTTACTGGGAACAAGCCTTCTCGTGCTTAGGGAAGACTACCATAGAACCCATTTTCAATCAGAAATCTTGAGGTGAGAGTTCAAGGGACCCATTTGAAAGTGGCCATGCCAGTTGTTCCCTCGCCAAATTTGGAGTGTTATTAAACCCCCTTTTTGACAAGCTAAGGTGACATGGTTGGTGCCAATAGCCTTGGGCTGTCTAGTTTCACAAGATAAAACTACCTAGCTTTAAAAATGATAGTCTTCAAAGCAAGTAATGTTGATCAGCCAGCCTCAAAGTAGTTTGCAACTATTAAACACCTAGAGAGTGTTAAACTTTCTTGTCACCATTCTTTGACTACCCATCTCTCTTCTGTCCTCATCACCTCATGACGTAGTTTCAGTCAGGACCAAAGTGGGGGGCCAACCAACCACCTGAAGGATCAATATTGCCAGTCATGGAACCACACCACTAGTGTTGCTAAAGAATATGCTAACATTTTTTCTTCTGTGCTTTAACTGAGAAAAAATCCAACCTGCTAGGATTGTCTTATCGTCACAAAACAGCAATTAAACTCAATTTCGATTTCTGTTTCATTTGCTGGAGGTTAGTTTACGTCTTAACAAGTACCGAAATTAGTCTAAACTATTGAATTTGGTATCTATGAAACATCAGTTAATCTCCAACACAGCCTCTGCCTTCCAAATCTCTCTTCTGTTCCTCTTTTCACCCTTTTGCTCGTTTCTCACGAATTTACTTTCTCCTATTTCCTCCCCTATTTTCATCTCATTTCCTCTCATTTACCCTCTCTCTATTTCTCTAACCACCGATTTGACAGGACAAAAATCAGAGGACAAAATCACTGCTCCTTGTGCGTGCATGTCTGTCTCTCTTCCTGTCATCTTTATCTGTATCTGAGCATACACAGATAGACTGTGTGTCTCTCTCATCTTGGCTTTCAAGCCACTTAGGGAATACAAGGTCATTCATCCCTTCTTCTTATTCTGAGAGGTTTGTTATTTGCTATCGCCTCTCCAATCTCTCGACTGTGCACCCATCTCCTCTCCACGCCCTCTTTTATAGGTCTGCTCTGTCACCATCATCGTTCCTCCTTGTCCTCTTTCTTTTTTTTGTTTACAATGTGTGCAGGGTTAACTATGAGTGTGAGCGCTTGTTGATTCCTGGAAAGTGGACTCTTTCTGAGTAATGTTTAATTCAGTTACAACTGTGATTAACTGTTGTCATTGTTTGGTCCTCAAAGAAGTATACTTCCTAAAAAGTAGATATCAGTCATTTTTAATCATCTTTCTGGTTTCTTTTCCCTCTGTCCTCTCTTATGTGGCTCCATGAATACTGTCCGCAGGGCTCCTCTCATCCTCCCTCCTCTTGTCTTTTTCAAGTGCTTCAAAGAAGTCGTCCAGCTGCCATGCTCTCGGAGTCTCTGTGTGTCCTTCTCTCCCACCTCTCCTATTCCAGATTCTGCTTGAAACCAGGCAGTCAATCTCTTGCCATCACTTTACTTCTGTCTGTCTGCTGATCGGACTCACTATAACATGAAATATTTGCCTTAACAACCAAGGTTTATATGATTAGTTTGATATTAGTTTGGTAAGGGGACAGATTTGTGGTTGCCTACAAGAGACATCTTATTGGCTGCTCAAATTAAAAGCAGAAAAATGAGGGACTTCTTTTATGTTGATGCTTGCTTTTGCAGCATCCACTCACACTTTGCATATGTACATAATAAAAAAAAACAAACAAGAAATGTGGTAACACACCTAACAAGCTGTCATAAAAGGATTTCCCCTTTTTTGCCCACTCAAGTATTTGTCTCTTGTTATTCATCCTCAGCGATGACAGCCAGATAACTGTTGTCGCCCCCTCGCCGTCCTCTCGTCCTTTCCAAGTGTCCGTCAGATTTAATTGTCCCCGTGACCGCATGGCTTTGTCAGAAGTGACTGCAAGGCAATTAGGTCACACAGCCGCTGGTTTGTCGAGCGCCTCTGTTTCAGACCAGATGATCAATGTCCTATTTGTCACGGTCTCAAGCTACATCAATGAGCTATTCATCATTAATGCTCACACAGACACACTGACAGACAAGGACTGACTGTATGCGGTCTGTAAGTGAAATATGGATGTCAGAGGGAAATTCCACAGATGGTCATCAATGCATGTTTATGTACATTTTGTGAAGTTTGTGTCAGGGGATTTAATTACAGGGTTGACTCACCTCTGTATGACATTGACACATTGGTTCCAAGAAAGGATATTTTTCTTTAGATTACATAATGAGAGCTACCTGGTGAACTGAGAGTGAAATTTTAATAGGGTAATACTTTTGTAAGCTATGAAAGCATGATGGAAAACATGCACTTTTATTATTCAGCCTGAGTGTTAAAGGATAATTGTGGTTCATTTCAAATGGGGTGCTTTTGTTAGTAACAAGTTAAATGCTGAGATTTGTCTTTTATTTTTAGTGATATAACGATAGCTGAATAAACAATTACTTGGTGAGTAATGTGCTATCATAACCAATGGAATTGATGGCCAGACCAACTGAATGAGATCCAAGTAATACATTCATGTAATCCTTTAATGTGAGAGCTTAATCACAGTAAGTGTCCAGAATATTTATATTGAACTATCACAGAAGAAGCAGCTCATTTCCTTCCAGCTCCAACTCCAGCTGTTTTGTATGTGTCCTATGACCTCATTGGAGGAGATGTTATCAGTAAGATGCCATAATCTACATAAAAAATTAAGGTCTTGCGAATGGATAAACAGACCTCGAAGAGATCTGAAACTGGACCAAGTAAATCATCATTTTAATCAACTCATGATCTTACTTGTAATACCCAATTGAACATAGTTATGTTAGTGCAAATAATACCCAAATATTTCTGTTTTTCTGTAAGTAATTTAGCAAACTTCAGAGTAGTTTTCCTTCCATGATGATTCTGGAATTAGACACTGTGATGGTTAAAAGCTTCCACACAGCACAGTGTCCATTATCTGTGGCTGGTAAAGCTGATCCATGTCTAAATGAATGAGTGAGGACAGGGTTGTAGAGTACCGCTCTGCTTCCTCTTGTGGAGCTGCATTAGCTCACTGCATCACTAATTTCCCCCACACAAGCTAATGTTACATTGGTCGATGGTCATGAGGATGATGCACTCTTCCTAATGCATAGAATGAAAGGAAGCATTACTGGGCGAGGGCCAGGGTGGGACAGAGGGAGCTGAGGGTCAGGAAAAGAAATGGCACAGGGAGGGTGAAAAAGGAGATGAGATTGAGAGGGAGAAGAATGTCTGTTACAGAAATTAAGTTATCTCCCCAAAGTGATTAACATGTTATTACCAGCATGCAGAGCAAAATAAGTGCCTATCTGGTTGTGGAGACACTCATGTCTTTGGGGGTTTAAGTGATGGAGGTGGCCTCAGCCGGTTTGGTGGATATCTGGTTGTCATTTTAATAATGATAATAACTTAGCTTATTTAGCACTTTTCAAAAAATGAAACAAGACAAATTGCCAGATAAATAGATAAAAGTAGAATTGATGTAATGATAAGCGAGGTATGAAATACTAAAACAGTTCACATACATAAAGCAAAATGAAAGATTAACCTGATCAAGAGAAAGCAATTCTTAAAAAGTGTGTTTTTAAGAGAGATTTGAAAGAAGTTACAGAGCTAGCATGCCTGATCTACTCCAGAAGGAAGGTTGTAGGCAACGCCTAAAATAAAGATATATACTTGACCTAAATTCACTCAGGGTTAGGTTTAGGAAAAGAAACATGGTGAAGATGTACCTTGAAATAACTCAGAGTTCATTTGGTTTCTCATGTTTCTGAATGCCAGTCTCCTGGGGCAAAGTCCTATGTTTTGTGACCAATCCACCACCCCAACCTGCCTCTTTATAAACCACTTCCTTCTTTACTCCCATCAGCACATTGGTCACATGAATGCAGCCTTCTCGATCATGTGGGTTACGCAAAAGTTACCAACTCATGATTATGTGGGTGATACGAACAGCCTGTTGCAGGTCAACTCTTCAAAAATGTCCACAAATGACAGCTAACAAATACATTAGTCGGATTCATTTTAATGCTGTTTTGATTTCAAAATAGATCATTACAGATCCAATACTTACGTTCCCCACGGATGATATTCCAATTAAAAGTGACAGAGGTGAGAATAAAAAACATCCTTCACTAAAACATGCTAATCGTTTAACCAAAAAAATGAATATCTCTGGGGAAATTACAGCAAAATTGAAGTCATTACATTTTCATCTTATCAAAAAGTGTTTAGGGTTATTTGTGGGTGTGTGTGTGTGTGTGTGTGTGTGTGTGTGGAGGTGAATCACAAATATGCTTGCCTTTTTTAGCTTCAGCAGCTACACAGCACAACTAAAGTGTTAACTAAAGTAAAAAAAAAAAAATCAAACGGTTGTCGTGTCTTAGACGTACATCAGCATCAGTCAACATCTGGAATCATATATGAGTCATTTGGGCAGGATGAGCTCTTAGATCATTAGCCAGGTGGAGACAGTGGAGAGATGCTAATGTAAAAGTAAGCGGGTGAGGTATTTAAAGGATGTGTGTTTCCAGGGATGTGATGAGTCAGAAACGGGTACTCTGTTCCTGCCATTAAGATCTAAACTGTTTTAACTGTTGCAACAGATGCAATGAAAATGCTTCGAGGCAGCTTGGTGGCTTTGCGGTTAAAGGGGATATAACTGAAAAGGCACAGTTAAAGTCTAAATTAATCTTCCTTATTAATTTTCAAAGCATGTATGTGTAAGGCAAACGTGAGTCATGAGGACTTGTGAATTTACAACACACATACTGTACCGTATGCAGACACACACACACATTAAATGAGATACAGCTCACACCCTGCATCCTTACCTCAGCATGTGTGTCACACTTATCTTCTCACGTGTACACACACACACACACACACACACACACACACACAGAGGACATGCTAATGAGATGCAGGAACACATTAGGCTTGTAGGTCAGAGGGACGGGCCACTTGGTCTGGCTCATAGTTAAATAGTTTCTTAATCTCTTATTACACCAGAGAAAGGATATTTACCAAGAGGCATGGAGAGATAAGTGTTAGCTCAGAGAAGTGATAACACATGATTGATTTTTTTTTTATCTTGCATACCTACAGTAAACAAACATTTAATGAACTCAGCAAAGACTGAGAAGGAGAGACATCTGCGGGAGGATTTAGCAGTGTAAACACATTCCTCACGGAGTCAGATAAGCCTGGCGGAGAGACGCAGGCAGCATCACTTCAGCTACTCACTGAACACACACGTCGAGGTTAACTGCTCTCACCTATCCTCCTCTGTCGGTAGCGCAACCAGTGTGACACACATATACACACATGATGGACTGTCTTGAGTTATTTATGCGACTATAAGAAGCAATACACCTCATTTTCTTTCCTTCTCTCTCTCCTGCACACAAACACAGAGATACACACTTCATGGCCTAATTGCAAACATATCCGGCATCATCCCTCACCCAGCGTACACATCCATCTCCTCACTGCTTCATCTTATCTTCCCCTGTCCTTTCTCCCTCTTCCTCCTGCTATGTCTCTCTGTGTAATTTGCACTTTCCTCTGTTCTTTTCTCCACTCCAACTTCCATATTTCTTTCTCTCTACTCTCCCTCCCTCTCTGTCATTTACTCCGTCTCCTCCTCTTTCCATTCCTATTCCCCAGACAGACATTATCTAAAGGAATGGCGATTGATTTGCTTCAACCGGCTTTCTTCCATCTCTGTTGTTCTCTCAAGGATGTTTCTCTTATCTCCACATTTCCATAATGGCAAGAACACATTCCGTCTTCCTCTTCCCTGTCCTCCTCCTTTGACTGTACATGTCCTTGTAAGGTCCCTTACCTCAGCTTTTACCTTTCTGTCTCTGTCTTTTTACCTATTTCAGGTTAATGTGAATTGATCCAGCTTCTCTCTCCTCTTTCTTCTTCCTTCTTTACACTTTTTCTCTCTGAGACTTTGCGCTGTAAGGCAGCAATGCTGATACACAGAAGGATACGGGTCTTATTTTATTGCTGATCCAAAGTATCTGAGAGTCCACACAAGTTCTTTAATCCATATTAAGAGCAAGAGCTATGTGGCATGTGTCAGAATTGAAAGCAAAGTATCTTGACTTTACAGTATGCTTTTTTGACACATAAAAGGAAAACTTGTAAAGCAGAAGTGCCATTAGTACATGCTTTGTTACCCACTTAATCTCCTCTCTTTCTCTCCCTCTCTCTCCCCTCATCCTTCTCGCCTTCACTCAGCAGGGATCTGACGACGAACGTCCATCAGCAAAAAAAACTTAGCAAACACAATTCCTTCCCCTCAGATGAAGTACTTATTTCTGGATGAAGCACTTTTGGAAACTTTGGCCCAGAACCAAAAATAGCTTCTGTACTGTAGCTGCCTCTGACAGATGAAAGTACCAATGACATATTTTATTCGTGGAATTTAAAGTTTCTCATTTTCTTTCTAAAAGTTTCTGGCAGGGAGAGTTTAAATACTTTGTCTATTCTTCATCCATCTTCTGTGCTCTTTCTCGGTCTTATCCCCCCCTCCTTCTGTCAGCCTCTCCTCCATCTGTGCCCTCCCTCGCTCTCGCAGTGCCTCCTGATCCTCTCCTCTCCCTTTAGTCCCATTAGTTATCTCCTGATGGGTCATTAACTATTAAACGCCAGATAGAGGGGAAGGAAGACGAGGAGAAGAGGGATGCTCTGTGAGGTTTGTGTCTAGTTTGCAATAATAAATGGACATTAGGGGGATGACAACACGGAGAGAGGAAGCAGGAGAGGAGGGTGGGGCAGGTCCAGAGGGTCTCTTTCTCTTTTCTGTAATGATAAGTGGAAGTCAGCAGGGAAAGAGAGGAGAGCAGTGCTGCTGCTTTCTGTCCTATAGGATAAGGCATACTGTACTTATAGAAAATCAGAGAGGAGAGTCTGAGATCTACATTAACATTTTGAAAATTGCCAGAAAAGCAACAGATTTCAGACCATTATAGAGGCTGCTTTTTCCTCTTCGTAGTCAGTTCACATCCAAAATGCAGCTCTACTTCTTTCCCTTGGGAAATCAGTGCCAGGCCCTCTCATCCAGTCTAGCTTAAGAAGATCTTTGGATGATCCAGAGACACTGAAGCCCTCAGATGACACCAAGCTCAGAGTCTTCAATGTCTACCAAATCACAGATGCCATACTGTAAATTAAAATTAGTAGGATTCTGCTTCCACCTAGTGGTCAAACATGGAAATGGTTAATTATCCAAGGAATGTACACTGAGCAAAATTAAAAATGCAACACTTTTGGTATTGCTCCTGTTTTTCTAATACTTTATTGTGCACAAAAAAGACTTATTTCTCTCAAATTGTCAGTGAGTGTTGCTGGAGGTGGAGGCCCTGAGCTGGCAGAGTTGCACATGGTATGCAGTTGTGAGGCCAGTTGAATGCACTGCCAAATATTCGTAAACAACATTGGAGAAGGCTTAAAGCTCATTTATGCTCAATGTATGGAGACACAGATGGAGCCATCTGTTGGTACTGTGTGTTCATTTCGTCCATATGTGTGCATGCTTTCTAAGAGTTTACAGATACAGACACAGATTTTAACTAATTTGTGACCAAAATTTGAGAGACATAAGTCTTTTGTGCGCATAAAAAGTCTTAGATCTCCCGTCTCATGAATATAACAGCCTTAAATTTAGATTCTCTGTCAGCACAGTCTACCTTTAATCCAAATATTGATGCCTCTGTGTGTCCATCTTCAGACTCTCTGATGTTGGGAACAGAGGTTGATCTGCAGCGGGTGGAAAACAGCGTGTTCGCCATGGAGACGGTATTTAAGGTTTGGCTTCAAGAGCAAGCAGGAGACAGAGAGCACCTGCATCTCCTGCTGCCCAACCCTCTGGACAGTCCCATTCCAGGTACAGGTGCTACACAAACATGACATAGAGATACAGATGGCATGTTACCGTACTATCCACTATCTTTTTACACTATTTTTTTATAACATTTGTCACCTGTGTAGTGTGTGTGAAGTGTGACATGCAGGAGCGTCTGATAAGCCCAGCCCTCATCCCACTGAACTCCAACCTCGGAGTGAAGACTGAGAGCATCCGGGACTTCCTGCCTGCCACTAAGGGATCAGCCAATCAGAGCCAGCAGCCGCAGAGACTGAAAGCAGTCAAGTAAGAGACAGGGCTTTTTAGTAAAGCCAGATGCATTGAAAAGTCACCTTCTGTTGTTTTCAACTCAGATAGATCCACATGCTTTTTGAGCTTCACATGAATGGAATAACAAAATACTAGTGCTGCACATTCAAACACAACATGGAAGTGTAATCTATTTACGCTGATGATGATCGCTTGGCAACAAGCAAAATCTGTGATAGAAAACAAGATGAACACCTTAAAGGGAGTGTCTAGATATGTCTGCCTTTACCATCTTTCCAGCCCCATCCATGCTTCCTTGTTGGAGTAACGGAGAGATTAAGCATGTGTATACGATTATGTGTGCATGCTCCATTAGCCATGTGTGTGATGTTGTGCATGTCCAGTAAAACTCTGGCCTGTGTATGAATGGCTCCATTCTGACAACAGGGAGTAGTGGAATATTTCTTAGATGAAACTCTCCCATCACATCAGAGTCTGCTTTGTTCTGCTTCGATGCTGGAAAACACTCAAAACAACTGGAGCTGGGCAGAAAAATTGCTTCGTGCTTAAAAGCGAGTCGACATGTTCCCTCAACTTGTTTGTGAAGAGATGTTTTTATTCTCATACAGTAGGAACTCATGAGACATGGTCACAGTGGTAACCAAGGACAGGGCAGGGACTCAATATAAATAGGAAATATAACTGGCTACAGGGAATGAAAAACAAACGATTATTGTAAATATTTTATCAGTCACTAAAGCCTCATTCTACTTACCAGCAGGCACAAACACTGATTCATTTTTATTCCAGTTTTCTTTATGCACAATCTAACACAGATAATGGTTTGCTGACTATAATGTCCTTATATTGTAGTGTGTTTCCTTACAGGACAAGCAGAGTGTGGCAGAAGGAATTTAAAGTTATTCTAATGGAGCACTCATTATAAATGGCCTTGGACTTATGCCTTAAATGCCTAAAATTTAAATGGACATATTTGTTTGAAACATACCTGGGGGCCAGCTGCTTCTCACATCACCGAGGTTATTAGAAAATAAAGATAATATAGAAATGAGCTAAGTGCAACTGTTTCATCTTTCAGTGAAAAAGTATTTAACTTTCCACCACTTCTAAAAAGCGCTGGCTCTCAATGGTGACTTTACACTTCTTTGCTGTGGCCATGTCTGCTACTTAGTAGGGATGTAACGATACAATGATCAGGATCCATTTGATTCAGGGATCATCTATATGGTATCATCGATGCAAAGTGAAAACAGCAATTACATATCGTCATCTTTAAGACAAGTCTAAATTTTGATATTCTCATGGTACATCTGTGTCACCATTTCCATCCAAGCACCCTTCCTTCCCAAACATTCAAACTGTGCTAGCAGCCTTGCACCAGGCAGACAATGGTAAGCAGCCAAGATAAAGATAAGGAGGATATTTACTGATATCGTCTCATATCCATCACAGGCCCCTGAGCTGAAAATCGTATTGTGGCAGACTTTGTGATATCAGCAAATATTGTATTGTTGTCCAAAGAATCGATAAAATATTGTACTGTGGCTAAACTTGTGATTTACACCCCTATTACCAAGCAGTATATGTCTGCTGTTAGGTAACCATTTGTTAGCATGTGTACCATATGTGTATAAAAACACATTAATTTCCCCTTCAAAGTTCCTGCTTGGTGCATGTCTACAAACTGTATAATAGTCCTGCCTTCGTGTGGTGAACAAAACAAATGCCAAGTGAACTTGCTTCCCAATATTGTGCAGCGGGTCACATAAAGTATATTTTTAAAATCAAGCTGCGGGCTGTTTAATTAAAATCGGTCCACAGGCCACGGACAGGACTATCGACATGCCTGACAGAGTATATACATAAGAGACAAAAACAAGTTCCATGCTCATCATTCACAAAACAAAAAGACAAAAACAACAAAAACATTGAGCTTATTAAGATTACTGAACATTCAATCTACGATAGTAAAGACTAGCTACTCACAACCAAAACGTGCCAAGGGGAAACAAAATCATCTAAAATTCCTTGCAAAACATCGGATTACTGTTATAGGGATAAAATAATAATTTAATAAACCTTGATGAAGTGGGTATACATCAAGCCAAACATGGAACAGGGATGAAAGGCATGCAGCATGATTCCAAGCAACTTTGCATTTTGACCAGCACCAAGAATAAGTTGTTTTGGATCTCCAGATAATCAAATCTTTCAGAGGCTAAAAGTGCATTAAGTCAAACAAATTACTGATAAATCAAGTCACAACAAGCAGCGAATCAGAGTGCTTGGGTTAAATTTGGAATTTGATATGTAAAGCCTTGAACTTTCCCTTTGATTCATGTGGAAACTTCATGTATTCTCATAATTTTCTTAACATATACAGAGTTTTAGGTAGATTTAAAACAGCTAGTGTACGACTGGTTGATCAGTAGGTGACAACTGATCTAAAAAGCTGTGGCTTAAAAGCTAGTCATTCCTTTAAAAATACAGCATCACATATACAGGGGAGCGCTGCTTGTGTTGTATGTAAATGTACACATAGATGATAGAAAGCAGACATTCTGGCCTAATCTACAATATGTATACAGTTTCTTCCATCATTTGCATTTATTGTACAGTTCCAAGGAGCTGCAGATGGATGTCATCTGTGCTTGTGTGTTCTGCATAGTGGCCAGTCCAGAAGTATTGTGCTGCATGTGTGCTTTACATACTGATGATTTACATGATTTACAGCAGCGACATTTAAATGAAGCTGGAGGACGGTCACCATTAACATTCACCTTGGCTGGGATGATGTCATTCTGGTTTGCACTCATGAGGATTTGTTGTGTTTGCATACTGCCAGTTATAAGTTTTCATAGGTTCTGGGAACTTAGCAGACCGCCTGAGGTTATCAAATTGAGAGACAAAAGTTGTAGATTTTTTGTGTTTTATTGTCATTTAAGAACCAAGGTTTCCTGCAATGCAAACAATACATAAACCAAAAACTATGTTGCCAGTGGTCAGCATGCTCGGCACACAATGCACCTGACCTCAATGCCTGTACCTGCAAGTGGATAGCCCACAGCCGAGCCCCATGGGTCAAGGCCCAACTACCAGAGACTCGCTGGCGAGCTCCCCTCCAGGATCTGGCTCCAGAAGGGGGACACATTTTCCCCTTTTCTGGGCTACACCTCTTTTCTTGCCAAGTCTGGCCCCTCCCCTGGGACCATTTTGCCTTGGGAGACCCTACCAGGAGCTACTGTCCCCGACAACACAGCTCCCAGGATCACAGGGACACACAGGCCTCAAGGTGGTGATTCTTGAAGCGGCTGACCAGGGAATGGCTCGGGGTCCTTCAGGAGGAGCTGCATAGTATGGTGGGGAGAGGGATGTTTGGAATGCCTCACTCAGCCTGCTAAACCCACAGCCCTGGACAAGAGGAAGATAGTGGATGAACAGATGGATAGAAGTGCTAATCAACTAATTAAAACAATCACAGGTTGAACTGAATTGCAATTCATAATGAGCTTACAACAGACTAAAAAGATGACACAAACAGAACATACTTACATTCTCAGGAACACATGGCACTGATGTTAGATGGGGAGCAGAGAGATCTACAGATCTGACTTTGGGCCTTATATAGTGGCTTGAAGCACACCTGTCTGCAATTGGTCATCAAGCAGGGGAATGATTGGATTCAGATGTTGTGAGTGTTCTGTCCACCAGGGGCCGCCATTTAGAGGGCACAGGAGAATTCACAGCACAGTGCTTTACTGAAAACTATTCCAGGAACTTTGAGAAGGCAGATTAAGTCTGCTTTGACATAAAATGTTTCACTTCCAGTGTTCACAGTGTTATGTTTTGGGGTTTTTTTCAATTGGAGACAGTGCCGTTACCATGGCAAATTACAGTGTGAGTCCGTCATTTGAGGTCTGCATGATAACCAAGGCTGTGTGTGTTGCAGGAGTCTGCGTGCAGACGGAGTGTGTGAGAGTGTGTTGTATGGCCTGCCGCTGGTGATCCGCCCAACCACCTGCTGGCAGCTGGACTGGGATGAAATGGAGAGCAACCACAACTTGTTCCACGCTCTCGGCCACACACTCAGGGTGTGTGAATGTGTTCGCTGTTCATTCATCTTTTGACAATTTTCTTTACAAGAAAGAAACCATGTTCCCTTTTACCTTTTAACAAAATAATCTGAATCTTAACATTCTCTGCACTCCTCTGTGCAATGCCAATAAATGAAAGTGTTTGATGTCACATTTGTTTTTCCCTCTTTCAGAGTCGTGACTTGTTCCTGCTGCTGCAGGTGGAGCCCGCACAGAGGTCCACAGCGGGAGGCCCAGGTCCATATGTGTGTGTTGGTGTGTGTGAGAGAAAGAGAGAGAGAGTCATATTGTGGATTGATCGGTCCTTGTGAGTGCACTCATATGCCCTGCGTGTGTGCTTGTGTACAACACAGGTGTGTATTCTCACTACATCCTCCAGCCGTCCCTGTCTCTGTCCCTCCTGCTGAAGCCTGTGGTCTCCAGAGAGCTGCTGCTGCCCTGCTCTCTACCTGTCTCCACTCAGGAACCTGCACCTGATGCCATGCACACTATACAGGTCAGGTGACCTTTGTTCATTGTAAACTAATTACAGAAGTAGACAGAAGCATCCAGAGCTCCAAAAATAGATAGATTTTTGTCACCAGTGTGTTTATTGATATCGGGCATTGAATATGTAGCTAACACTCATCTAGAAATATATACTGTATACTGTATGTGCATGGGCCACTGTTAGGTACACCTTGCTTGTACGAGTTTGAACCCCTTTTGCCTTCAGAACTGCCTTCATACATTGTGGCAAAGTGTTGGAAACATTCCTCAGAGATTTTGCTGCAGATTTTTCAGCTGCACACACACAAGGCGAATCTCCTCTTTCACAACATCCCAGATATGCTCTATTGGATTGAGATCTGGTGACTGTGGAGGCCATTGGAGTACAGTGAACTCATTGTCATGTTAAAACAACAGAGATGATTTGTGCTCTGTGACATGGCGTGCTACGCTGCAAGATGGGCACAGTGTGGTCATAGAGGGACAGACATTGTCAGCAAGAATACTCAGGTTGGCTGTGGTGTTTAAAAGATGCTCAGGTGATACTAAGGGGCCCAAAGTGTACCAAGAAAATATCCCTCAGACCAATATACTACCACCAACAGCCTGATATGTTGATACAAGGCAGGATGGATCCATACTTTGATGTTGTTTACACCAAATCCTGACCCTACAATCTGAATGTTGCAGCAGAAATCGAGACTCATCAGATAAGATAACTTTTTCAGATCTGCTATTGCCCAATTTTGGGCGGCTATACAAATTAGTAGATATATACATATACATATGTATATATATATATATATATATATATATAAATAGATAGATATAAATTGTGATAGAAGACATTAATTATGGTTATCGTGGGTAGAAGCACTTCTGATTTTGTTTTTTGGGCAATCATTTTAAGTTTTAATTTCATTTTTAGAATGAAACAGTTGTCATCATATTGTTGTGTGTGTTTATTTTGGACAGGATATAGCCTTGTATGTGTGTAACTCCTCCAGTTAGTTTATTTGCATGTTAGCAAAGTGTAAACAGCGTGTACATGTTCTCAAAGCTGACAAACAGATGTTCAGATATGCATATGATACTGGAATGATGTTTGTTTTCTCTCAGGGTTGTCTCGCTCAGCTGGATGAGGAGTGTGTGTTCAACCCTCTGTCTCTGAGCAGTAACCTGTACCAGCACCTCAGGAGCAGAGGCCTGCTCTCACAGCCACGATACCCATACAGGTCAGAGGGGGGTTGATGCGATGATGCAAATAAATCTGTGTGGCCCTTGTGATAATGTCAAAACAGTGGGATAATTTGGATGTAATGGAGATCAAAGATGATGTGATATTGATGGTGATGGTTGTTGATTGCAGGCTGCAGCCAGCAGCCGCCCACAGAGACCAGTCTCAACCACTAGAGGGCCCTAAAGCTACAGGCAACAGACAGCAGCGGCAGGTAAACGCAGCAGCTTTATGGCAGTGTAAAGGTCATGATGCTGCTCATAAAGATGAGCACAATGATTATTACATGAGCAAAGGTGATAACACGAGTCAGGAGCAGTTTGACAGCACAAAGCAGGAGTAATATTTTTTATACACACCATTAAGTTTGTGTGCATGGAGTGTGTGCTTTAATAATGCAACTTCCTCCTCACCTCTCACTTCCCTATTTACTCAACAGATGGCAGCACTGACCCTATGCAGTTTAGTGTGTATATACACAGAGCAAGCATGAAACAGCCTTTTATGTAATATGTAGCAGAAGTCCTGCATAAACAATCATACTTAAACAATTGTCATAAGTATCATCAGCTTAACTTACTGAACCTATTAGAAGTAAACATAGTCTCGTTGCAGAAATGTGACTGTTAAGTTGTAATACATTATATTATTAATACAGTTGCACCAGTGTGTACGCAGCAGTATTTCACTGTTGTGGCAGGTCGAGGTGGAGCTAGCTTTAATTACTTCATATACAGTTTGGTCCATTGCTTTCTGACCAAGGATCGCCAGATAAACCTGGGAGGTCGTGACATGATTTATGGGAAAGTTTTTTGAAATACTGAATCATTTGTGCAGTTATTTAAATGAAACCATGTGAGAAGTTTAGAGGGGAAATGGCTCTTTGGGGGAACTGCGACTCATATACATCTGACACATGACAAGATTCCTCTCACCAATTTTTATACAAGAGATCACAAGCCGAAAAGAACCAGTGGTTTATCTTTAACAATGTTTTGTATTTCATAAACTCACCAAGTTTTCATGTAGACATCTACATCTAAATTGTAGTGCGGTAGTACCATAAAATAGCAGCGTGTGTAACGTGCCAGTACTTTTAAAAATTCACATAAGTACAGTACTTAAAATATGAATATACACTTATTGTCTATATAAAAGGATGCACATGGGCCTAAAACTAAAACTTTAATACATGAAGAGAATGGGTTATCTCAGTGTGTTTTAAAACAGACTCCGATTATGCTGTGAATCTTTCTTTTTTATTTTTCATAATGAGTTCCAAAGACTGATAAAACTATCTGACATGCCAGTACTCTGTGATCTTCTACACCATTTTTAAAGATAACATAGTTAATGTGCAAGGGTTTTATGTCACAAAATAGAGGTTTAGATGCATTTGTATTTGTTACATGATACATTAGCAAAATTCTCAATCTGGTAACAATTCAGCTACTGGGAAATAACTCATAATATACAGAAATTTCACACCGATTATAGTAGGTGTCATTTTTACAGACACGTGTAAAGATCTTAACTTTTCATCCTTCCACGTTCCATCCACTGAGGCCCACTGTGACCTGAGAGTGTGTAGCTGTTGGCAGTGTGACTCATCAGGCTCGATAAGGCTGCTGACATGCAAATAGTTCACTACAGCGGCAAAGCACAGAGAAAATGTTCATCCGCTCTGCTCTGGTTTTGTCCTATTCTTTGGCACGCTCTCTTTTTATTCACTACAGCGGAACATAACCCTTAACTTTCCCCGTGATGTTTGTATCTCTTAATGTCTTCCTCCTCTCTTCTATTCCTCTGAAATTCTTTTGTTCCACCTTCTCCAGAGCCTCCTTCTCTTCCTCTCATTTATCTCACTCTTTGTTTTCCTGCCTTTCTTATTTGATCAAAGTTGAATATCACTTTAAGCAGCATTGAATAAGTGTTTTTCAAGGCTTAAACTTGAAATAAAAAGCCTGTGTGTTGTCTCCACTCAGCCACAAAACCAGGGTCGCCAAGTGGGAATGAACAGCAAGGTCAGGGCCACTGTGGCTCCTCTGCCCTCGTCCTCCTCCCACTCCTCCTTCCTGGGACCTCCTCCTGCTAAGGCCTCTCGTCCAGCTCTGAAGCTCCTTAGCAGCAGTGGGAGAGGAAGCCGTCAGGCCCCAGCCCCTACTCAACAGGAGGAAGACAAAGATGATGATGACTCCATGGTAATACAGTAAGAAAGTGGCTGACGGAGCAACACAGTGAAAGGGAGATAAGAGTGTGAGAGAGAAGGGGTAGTGCGTCCTCAACAAGTCATTGACCACATGCACTTTAATAACCTTCAGCATCCTGACCTGCCACTTCAAAGGGCTTTCCAGTGAACTGCAGCTTAGTCACACGCACATTTGGCTAATCGGCCCCCATTGTAAAGTTTGTGAGTAATCAGGCAGCTCGTAAAGGCTTTAAAGACTTTGTAAAGGAGGGAAAGACACTCTGATTTGCACATAAACTCGCACGGTCTCACACTGCGAACACACACATTGCTCTGCACTGCACTCTGGGGGGGTTACAGCTTCTTTTGATACTTCAATTCATCTCTATTTATTGTCACCACATGAACAGTGTTAGCCAGATCTGAATTTAGCACGTCTGTGTGTGTGTGTGTGTGTGTGTGTGTGTGTGTGTGCATGTGTGAAAGGAAAGTTTCGACTCGCTGCCATCTTTAGATTGCTGAGGCAGCGAAAACTTCCAAATCACACACCGTGAACAATGAAAAAGCAGGAGAAAAGATGAAAAGAAGGGAAACAGCGGGACAATGGAGGCCTGGAAAGAGTCAAAAAATGGAGGGAAGGAACAGAAAGCCATAAGTAATGATAAAAAAAGAACAAAAGGTGGGTGGTGTGGGAGATCAGAGGGGGATTAAAGGATACATAGGAAGTCTTTTCTCCACGTTACAGCACACCCACTACCACACAGCAGCGTAAAAAAAATCTAGACAGGCAGAAAGCGGTTACAAAATTATGGCTCAGGCACAATAAAGCAGACATACTGCAGCTATAGTGCCATAGTGCGTAGTGACTTATAGACAAACACACATATGCGCATTCCATTTCCATTTTGCCCTTAAGCCGCGGTCTGAACACAGCTTCACTGTTTTAATGAGACAGTGAATAAAGCAGCAGACAGAGGGGCCTCTCTGCTCTCCTTCACCCCCATAGCCAGCTTGCTCTCTGGGGGTTGAAAGGCAGCGTGAAGGGGGTGGATGGAAGGAGAACAGAGACGACAGAGAACGTATAAAAAAATGGCAGTATGTCTTTTAAGGTTGACACCAAAGGTTTGCATTGAAGAGCAATTTCCATTCTGTGTTTGAGATTTGGAGAGGAAGTGAATGGCGTTCATGCAGTGACATCACAGGCTGATTTCTGCACAATATTACATTCACACATTTAATCATTGAGTCATGCTCATGCGCGCATCCATCGTCACTAATATTAATTTATTCCTTGTCAAGCAGCCTTGTCAGCCATGCATATTCACACACAGGCTTAATCAGTCTCCCGCCATTCCACCCCCTTGCTGAACCTTATAACATTAGGGACTACCCAGTGGCAAATGACTTCATGGCGTTGTGATGTCATAGGACTTCCGCATTCACGGATTACATCCACAACGATCCTTTTGTCTCAGAAGAGAATTTGACCGGACCTCCAAAACTGCCCGCTGACATTTTACCCACTTCTCTCTCACCATCTCCGTTCCCTTTCTCTCTCTCTCTCTCTCTCTCTCTCTCTCTCTCTCTCAGTACTTTCTTCTTCATCACCACAAGCTCGGAGAGTCACCGTGTTCATAAATTTGTTCAGATAGAACAACAGCAGACTCTCTGTCCCCAAAAGGTCAAAAGGCCGAAGCCAAAGTTCCTCCTTTATAACCCAGCAGGCGACATCAGCCACACTCTTCATTAAATGTCACCAGATTAATGGGGCCCAAGCGACAGTTAACAAAAGTGTCCTTATCTGCTTTTGCAAATTCATTCAGAGTTGAATTTAACAGAGGAGATTTTTTGGCACGTTCTTGACCCATAGCAGTTGTTTTTTTCCAAGAAAGTTCTTTGTTTATTGTTGTTTTTTACGACTTCACCACACAAACACTGTTCTCTCATTGTGTTCCTGTTCCTGTTCAGCTTTCGTGCTGTGTGTGATGACTACTGTCAAGCAGATTTTTGTGTGAGCTGCAAAGGAAATTAATTGATGTCCTTTGTTCACTCTGTAAATTCCTATCAATTGTGTCATTTCAGGAGCTTGTGATTTCTACATATTTATGAATATATTTATTGACCCGCTCTCAGATTTGTATTTTAACACTGCATGGACTGTGGGTTAATAAATTGTCTATAAGTAACATTTTGGTGGGAGGATTATTTTAGCTTTGCACAGAGAGCATCTAACCACTTTCAACCTTTAACACCCACAGGTTAATCTATAGGATGCTTGCACTATGTAGAAAAAAAGACAGATAGTGCTATGAGAAAGTACATGAATATGAACATTTAATATGTATTGATAGGTCAGACTCTCATCTATGCTGTCAATGTGGGAACTTTTAAAAAACAATGGCCTGTAGTAAGAAATAATCTAGACATAATGCGTGACAGAGTATACAGCTGGCACTGAACCCCCAACTGCTTAGGGCACCTGTCCATGTGCAGCCCCCTCGCTCTGACATCTCTCCATTTAATGCATGTATAGGTCCTGTTTGTGCATGTGTGTGTATTGTGGGCCTGTGTGTAGCTGACAGCAGTGAAAAAAAAAAGAATTTCCCCTTGGGGGTTAACAAAATACATCTTCTTCTTAACTTTACGCCCAAATTCATTGCAGAGATCTTGCGATCAAACAAAGGCTGTGTATGTATGTAGGCTAACCATATAGAACTTATACCGTAAAGCACTTTTTAACCCAAAAATCTGATGGGTTGATGTCAGGAAACTGCACATATTCAATTTATGAACCGTTAATAAATCACCCTAAATTTAAAGTGGTTTCAGTGGGAGGTTTGTTATGATTACTGTCTAACCACCTCTGACCTTTTACCACCCACTGTTCCACCCGCAGCACACTATAGTACCATATACAGCTTTCTCTGACTGCTACTATGAAAAGTGCAATGAACATGTATGGTCTCTTTTTTGAAGGGCGACCTATTTGTGGCCTGTTGCAGGCTGAATGTGGCAGCTAGATTGAGTCTCTATAAACAGTGAGTTTGTGCCCAGCTTTCCTGATGAGTCTCAGTCTCTTACCCAAAGCTTAGATATAGTTCCATGCTGCAGAACCAGTCATTGTTTTACAAGTCAAAAGTCCCAAGTCATCTCCCAAGTCTTTACTAAATGTAATGCCAGTGTTATATTTACAAAAATCATAAATACTTTTAGAAATTTGCATTTCTTTGTTACATTTTTTTAAAACTTCCTCTCGCTGTTAGGCAAACATAAGTAAACATTAGCTCGCTAACCATTTTAATATTAGCCTCAACTTACTGCCATGCCAAATGTCAAACAAAGGTGGAAGTTGTTGCGTCTCCATCTGTAATTTTCAACCCACGTTTTGCATACTGTAATTTTCTTTTGTTGACCACCACATAGTTATTACATAAATAAAATTACTTGTGACATAATTTTTTCCAGCTGGCGCTCAGTAACTTAACATTAGGTCTCTCCTATAACATCACCGGATGCTGTTGGATTGGTTTAAACAAAGTGGATTGTCTGGGGTATTAAGTGTCAACTTGCTGGGAAAGAATAGTATTCATGTTAGATGCTTCAGGAAATAAATTGATTCAACCCACACTTTATAAATAACATAAGTTTCAATCTTTGGGCTTTGGGGAAGTATTTTCAAGTCCAAGTGAACTCACAAGTCATTGGTGTTTAAGTCCAAGTTGAGTTGCAAATCCTTTTTGATTTTGTTGAGTCTCTGTTGTCCTGTATTGACATATACAATGTGGCTAAGTCATGATGGCAGAAATTGTCATGCAAGTTAGCTTGAGAAAATGTTATAATGTTATATAAAATAATTGGAGCTTAATGAGTCATAACCTCTTCAATATATCTATATTTGGTGTGCAATCACAAAACTATGGTTGCTGATTTTGTCTCCTACTTTCTGGGTTTTGATTCATCATTTCCTGAGGGTGGAGAGGCGACCTTTGGCTGCACCATTTTGTCTCATTTTGCAGACACTGAATACACATCTGTGAGTCAGGACACTCTTCTGTTATGGTCCAACTTTGGCTAATAAGTTCAGAATTTTTGTGGATAGATTTCTTGGCTTCCTGTTTCTTGAAACGTGTAGCATTTGGTGCAGTTCACCACAATATTTTTGCCATTTCAGAAAGTTTTTTGCATTTCTTCCATTCTGAGCTTAAAAACAAAAACTTGTGTGGTCTGCCTGACTCAAAGTGCAATGGCATTTCTTCATTGTCTCATCAGCTTTTATATCTGAGTCAGGATATTAGTGCTGTGACTTCCTGCTTTATTCTCAATAAACCATTTCCTTCTTCACTGCAATCTGCAGAAGAGACGAAAACTCTGTGAGACTTTGTATCTGTCTCACAGACTGTAATACACTGTCTCTTTCCTGTAATTGTCCTCACTGGCCAACAAAGACGGCGCAGGCCTCTAATATACATGCAGACAGACACACACAGGAGTCGCAACTCATATACAGGTTACAGGCGGAGAATAATCAGCTCTCTCACAAGCAGAGCTGAGTGAGAACAGAAAGAGGAAGTGCATCTTCGTGAGGAAGTGAGGAGGTGAAGTCAGGACCTGAACTATAATCCTATCGACAGAAATCTAAAAGTTCCGAAAGTCCTGCTCCTACGCAGGTCTAGAAAAGTCCGGAAATGTGATTTGCTGATTGGCATGCCTCTAAGACAAACTCATGAACACAAATCATTGGCTTCAATCACCAATTCAGGTCAAAAAAATGAGGCGCTTAAAAAGTATGTAAATATGAACTTAGTTTGGTCTAAGAAAAGTGTTTTTGTGCATTTTTTGCAGAGCAATTATTGGTTTATCAGGGTCATAAGGTCACTGGCACGTGCTTAAAAAAATCACTTCATTGTCACACTTCACCTCATGTACATATTCAGCTCAGTTTTGCATCCCTTGTATTTTCTGGACTACGTATCGACCGACTGAATGAGAAACCGTCATTTCCTTTAGATAGCGCTGAGAGCCAGAAGAGAGTGAATGAAACTCTCTTGCAGACTCGAATGACTGAATGGGTTTGCCCACGCACAAGCTAAAAATAAAAGCCGGTGGTCTGCAGAGTCAAGAGGAAACCGGACAGTTTCAGGTGTGTCTGAAGGCAGAACACACACAATTGGATCCCCGTCAGATGTGCGCAAGAGAAAGATCTCATATGGCGATGTTCTTGTGTACCACAATCTTAAAACAGAATGAGGAAATGCTCGTGAGTTTCAGCTTGAGGGTGTTTTATATTCAGAAGTGCAGCTGACAGGTGTGAAATTTTCAGAGTTAGAAACAAGCAGGGTCTCAACACACGTCTGCAGGTCTTGAAACTTTAAGGCAATGCACTGACAAATACTTTTTTTTATATATTGCTGTTAAAAAAACTAATTGATATTCTTCAAACTCCAGTTCTTTTTGTTAGTTTCACCCTCTTTTTTCCTCTACTCTTTGTACATTTATAAAGCAGATTCATAAAGCCACAGGATATGCCTGAATTTTTTGCTCAAGTTTAGATATTTTCCAACCCAACTGCCAGAAAACATGTTGTCATTGTATGTTTATGCAAAGCCGATACATTACATTTGCACATTGGTATGTAGATATATTGAAAAGTTATTTTTCAACATCAATGTGGTTAACGCGTGGTTAGGTATAGGCACAAAAACCACTTGGTTATGGTTAGGAAAAGATCACGTTTTGACATGACTGACTGGGGGCACATTCAGCAAAATCTGTAAAAACCAACCGCCTCTGTACTACTATCTCGGCATGAAACGCAGCGATATCTCGGTAAAAGCAACCATTTTTTCTGCCACCATCTCAACTGGCTAAACAGCGACAGGTAGCAATTAAAAAACCCTTGTTTTGCTAAAAAAAAAAACAGCCACAGGTCGATGAAAATACACGCGTTTGAGGGCTTGAAAGCTGCAGGAAACGCAGTGATGAGTCCCAAAAAACACCCACGTTTGGGGGCTTAAAAGCCACAGGAAACACAGTGACAGGTCACCAAAAAAAACACCCTTGCCTGGTGCTAAAAAGCAGCTGTAAACACAGCAATGACTCACCAAAAAACAGCTTTGTTGTTTGTTGCTCTCAGTCTGTTGTCTACAGTGGTCTGCAGCTTGGCAGGCGTCTTGCCTAAGTGACACGCCATACACCATCCCCTCTGCCCCTCAATGACAATGTCAGCTCATACACTGTGTCACTTTAGAAACTTTGACACAATACCTATGAAACATGACAATTATAACATATTAGTGGTTTGAAAAAAACGAACACCAACATTTTCTTCTGTCGACTGGGCTGCATTTTCAACTTGTTTCGTCTTTGCGAGTGCAAAGTTTTGGAGACTTGTTTCCCAGCATGTAAAGACAGTCCGCCTTCTACGAAAACACCTGTTCGTGAAAAGCCTAGTTTCAGTGCCTCTTATTGTTGGACTGACCCTGTTCTCTTTCTGTAAATCTGTCACAACCTCTATGATCAAGAGAGACAGAGTGAGAGACCTTTATGGGAAGAAGACAGTCACACAACGCTGGGGACAGGCAGAGAAGGACAGGAAGACTGTAACTGACATGATAACAGTCAGAGAGTGTGCTTGTGTGTGACTGTGTGCATGCAACGTCTAAATGCAGACATACAGAAATGCAGACACCTCAAATCTGCAAATAAGACTGTCTGGCCAAAGATAGCATCATGTGGCTAAAACCACACATGGCTACACATGCAGGTTTATCTCTGTCTGTCACATGAAAGTCGGTGTGTCTATTTGTATCAACGTGGCACTTATTTTAACATTCATCAATAAATCCTCACTTTTGTAATTCAGTGTTTCTGTGTGCTGTGTCCGCAGCAAAACATCAAACTTGACATTTCTCCAAAAAACTGAGAAAGCTCACAGAAGTAGATGTGAAACTGTGAAGTGAGGTCACTGATATGCTTTCACTATGAGGCTACCAACCTCGAGCACAGACACATGCACACATAATCACACAGGAATGCACACATGGTGATATGGCAGCAGTGGTGGAGCACACGCAGACACACAGTCCCACCCTGACGTCCTGTGAACTGAACTAACTTGACAGCGGAAGGCCCGTTTGTAGATTTCCCACTCGCTTCTAGCTGTTTCTCACACATACATTGATCAGCAATCAGGCAGTTAAGTTGAGCTGTTCTGCAGATGCGTGAAAGGTCAAAGCAAATGAGGAGAGAAATGTGAGGGAAGGAAGGTGCTGAGGTGACAGAACACACAGAAGAGCTTTTTGTAACACCGAAACAAGATGTGAACTACTTCCAGTTCAGGGGGAGTGAGAGACATCCCTCAATTGGGACCCACGGTATGATACCAGTGAAAGTATCACGGTTCTGAGTAGTATCAGGATACCACAGCGAAAATGAGGCAGATGTACCTTTTGTCATTTATTAAAAGATAAATCACTTTTCTATAATACATCAATGATATTTCAGTGGAATAAATTACTTATTGACTTATTCATACTTCAAAAGCAGCACCAATAAGTGATTAACATAGGGGGGATCAAAATAAAATAAATAAATGAAATAAAAATCAACCAGCCACCCTCCTCCCCTGACGGTCCCTTCGTAAGTAACGAACAGTCCCTAAAGTGCGGTGAGGTTTGTGGGCCGTTACTGCCAGAAAGAGAGAAATGTGAAAGGCTCGTTTCTCTTTTGATACGCCACATACTGTGTGCCGCCATGGCTCAGCTTTTCAGGTACTTTTGGGCAGTCATGACAACAAGTTATTCACCTGGAGCCGGACTTCTCCGTCGCCGGTAAGCCATTACCATGCACCACTGTATTTGACAGGAATACGTATTCCTGTCCGTGTCTGTGACCGTTTAGTTTCTGCTGCTGGTTGAAATCTGTACTCACACACTGTACTCTGTCACCGCACGCTGTTTGATTGCTTTATCAAAACACATGGCTATTATTCGGCCTTGCTTTTCACTTATTCCACCGAATACTGAATGTGTGGTATTTTTGCAATATTCGGCCGAATATATTCGGTGCATCCCTAAATAGGAGCCTTCCCCCACTCCCCCCTCCCCCCTCCCCTCACCGCTGCTCTCCTCACTACACTGGCTGCTGCGCTGTGCAAGTGCACAGATGTCTCAGAGTGGTGGTGCATTTGCAAAATAAATGTTTTGAAGGTGCAGCAGTGGCGGCAATAATTTAGCAGCGGTGTGTCACCGCTGCAAAATGAATGTAGTGGAAACACTGTACATAGCTCCACCCTCTTGTCCAAATATGGTCACTTCTGGCTCCAAAAAAACAAGATGGCGACGGGCAAAATGCCAAACTCATTGCTTCAAAGCAGTAGTCTACAAATCGATGGGTGACCTTGTCTGGAATCCTCCAACTTCATGGGCGTGCCATGTTAAATCACTCGAGTACCCTTTAAAGGAATAGTTTGACATTTTGAGAATGTTTCTGTGCTTTCTAGCTAAAAGTTGGATGAGAAGATTGTCACCACCTCCGTGAAGATACATCTAGCAAAGGTTAGCTTAGCTTAGCTTAGCTTAGCATAAAGACTGGAGAAGGGGAAACAGCTAGCCTAGCTCTGTCTGAAGGTCAAGAAATTTGACTGGTTGATTATGTGCGGGACTATTTCTTGACAGGGTGCAGTGACTTCCTGGAGTCACCGCTGGTTGCTTGGCAACCATACGGTCACAAGTCTCCAGGTGACAGCCAGGCTAGCTGTTTTCCCGTTTCCATGCTTTATGCTAGGCTAACCGGCTAATTTGAGTTTTTAACTATATGGTGCACATCTCATCTACTTATTTACAATAAGTGGTAAAAACAACAAAAAATCCCTGGTATGGTTTCCATGAATACAATTACAAATTATAAGGTTAAATTATGCTTTCTAAGAAACCACTAAAGTCATTTTAGACGGAGCACAATGACAGCAATTGAAAAAGCAGTCAGAATCAAGATTTCACTCTCCTTTACAAACACTCTACTGTTTGCCGCTCACTTTATGACCTTAAATTGGTCAACACACCTACTGTTAATGTGTAAACAGCTTGTTTTGGATATTCCATTGAGGAAGTGTTGAGCCATATAGAAGAAGCAAATGCTGACAGCATGAAAACTACCATGTACTGTGTGCTGTGTGTACCCTGCTTCGTTTTTCCAATGAGTTCACCCAGAGTTTAATGAGAAAGACAGAAGTTTGTCGTCCCTCTTTCCCTTTCTGTTTTTCTTCCCCCACTCTGTCTGAAAGGGGGGGGGGGGGACAAGTTAGGAAATTTACCCTCAATGTGTAATCAAGTTACTTTTGGAGGACTTTCCTGTCCAGAATGTCCTCCAGCAGCAGGTGGGTAAATAAAGAAGGAAAAAAACAGGGGGATAAAGAGGAATGATGGGGATAAAGAGCAGCAGCGGCGGTGACGGGAACAGTCTGTACCTGTTATGCAAGCCAACCAGACACAGACAGGTTCATCCGGCCAGCATTCATCTTGTCAGCATCTTTTTCATCTCCTTTCTCCAAGTCTTTTTCTCCTCGCTCTTTCGTCATCCTCAGCTCAGGATAAATACCGTTCTCTGCAGCATTCTTTAACATGTCAATTAGCATTTTCCTTTTCCTCCTATCTTCCCATCCCCCCCCCCCTTTCCATCTTGTATTCCTGCCCTCCTCTCACGGTATCTCTCTGCAGTTGAAATGCACAGCGTGTCCGACACAAACCAGCCGCCATTAACTGTTGCCAGAGCAACCGAACAACAGAATTAATGCAGAGAGGCAGAAAGGAAGGAAGAAAGAAAGAAAGTCTTTGCTTCTTTTTTTTTTTTTTTTTTTTCGAGGCTCAACTTTTAACGGTGTGATTAAGTGGTTGGAAACCGACTGAAACAACAAAAACAGAGCGTGGCAGAGGGAGGGAAGTGGAGGATGAGGTCAGACTGTTTTACTGTCCCGTTCAGTCCAGAACAGAAAGTCTTTCAAACACTAAAAACTGTCTGATTGGCTCCTGATGGGACAAACACTGAGGGTGATGTAGCAATACGAGGAACTCTCTTGTTTACAGATCCACTATGGAGAAATATTTTACATTTTTGAAGCCATTTTTATTAATAGTTATATTTACAGACAGCACAGCTGTTTCTGAAACATACATACACATACTGACACATTGCAAGGGATTGATTAGTTTCATATTTAGTTTGTCTGTACAAAGAAACATAAAGGATTCAATAATAATTATCTTGTGCAGGAAATCTCTTCTGTAATTCACCTCTTTATGACCCATTTATGTCTGTTCCCAAGACCCAGTCTTTAAGTCCCACTTTTCATGTGGCCTCCAAAACAGTAGCAACAATGCATTTCCATTTAGTGGATCCTAAGATGCAACATCGCATATTAGTGTCCTGGGCTGAAAATGTTGTAAGTCTCCCCATTTTATCGGGATTTTAGATGAAACGTCAGTCCAGAAAACACGAACAAAAAAAGATCAGCTCCTTTTGGTACAGTCCTAGCCTCAAAGATACTCTGAACCTTAGCAGTGCAAAAACATGTTTCCCAGTCACTTCATAAGCACGGCAGACATTTTATAAAAGACTAGCCAAGCCGCTCTCTCAGCTTGTTAAAGTGAAGCCTGTAGGCCGGGCTCCTTTTGGCAAATCCAAACGGTTTTTGTGTGTGTGTGTGTTCAAGTGAAGTGGCTGGTTCCAACCACACTGTGGCTTGGTACTCCAGTTATGGGTTTGACCATGCAAACACTCACTCTCTCTTTCTCAAACACACACACAGAGGGTGGCCCTACAATAGTTGCACTCCATGTTTCAAAACGCAGCCGTAATGTGGTTTTCTCATAGTTGTGAGCTAATCTACTCCGAATGAATCGACTGTCTCAAATAATCATGCCAGTCCCCAGATAGAAGAAATGCGCTTGGTCCCTACAAAAACTGCACTCTGCTCTTTTCACAAAGGGGGATAAACATTTCATTTCCTGTCACAAAAGGATGTTAAATATCGCCCAAGTTGTCATAGATGATATCAGGTGATCTCAGCGGCGCCTGGTGGTGCTGGTTGTACCACGAATTAGCAGATGAAGGTTTCTGCTTAGACACTCTGCTGTACAGCTCCCTCCCCTTATCTCCTCCTTCTCGCCAAATATTGTTGTTGTTGTTTACATTAGGACCTCCGTGTTTGCCAGGCGGCAGCGGCACCGGCTCCTTGCGACCAAAAGCGCTCCTGGCCGGTTTGGGCGCAGTGACAGGTTTGGGCCACCTCGGAGCCGGGGGTTGCAGCGTGCCACGGCTCGGGCCCAGCTGCGGAGGAGAGTGTCTGTGGGTGTCCAACGGCTTTCCGTGAGAAGGGGTGCTGTAATTTCCCTCCACTCCTGATGGAGCCACCACCTCTTCCTGTCTCCGCTGGCTGTGGGGCTCCAAACGGGCCTCATCATAAATACTCATCCCCGAGCTAGTGGTCGTGCTAGCACCTCCTTTGGCGCAACCCTCTGGTTCATCGTATATGTGCTCCAGATGAGGAGCAGGAGGCGATAAAGCTCCTTCTGCTTGACCTCCTGGGGGTCGCCTGTTACTGTTCGCCCCTCTTCCTCCCCCTGTAGCCCCGTTTAGACTCAGCGCGCTCGTTTTATGGCTCAGCTCCAGGCTGATCCGGTCGTACACGTGTGAGTACAGGTCCGGTGGCTTCCTGTGGTTGCTGCCTCCAAGGTGATGATCTCCTTGGATGCCACTTCCCAAAGTCTCGTCTCCTACTGGTCGGAGGCGTGGGTTGGGCACCGGAGGGGTGGATGGGTTGCCGGTTTGGCTTTGACCTTTGATGCTGTCCACTGGATCAGAGTAGAGGCTGTCAGCGCTGTGCAGAGGCAGGCGGACTGAATCTGCTGGTTCAGAGTAAAGACCTGCATGTTCATCAGCTGACGGAAGACCTTTTGCTGCCGCCTGCCCCCTGGGAAACTTTGGAGGGGCCACCCCACCTCCTAAAACCTCCAACATGGCTGGTGGCTCTGGTAAACTCCTCCCCTTGAGTCCTCCTGCAGTTCCTTGCCCCCTTCCTCCTCCTCCATCTCCACCCTCTCTCTTCCCGAGCACACCGTCAGCAGAGCCCGGTTTGCTGCCACCTGAATCACCATCTGCCTCCCGACTGCTGCAGCTGCTGCTATCGCCGCTTCCTGCTGTTATGCCACTTGGAACAGCGTTGCGTATGTGCTGCAGTGACGCAGGGCAGTCCGGGTCAAAGTTGCTGGGGCAGCTGAGGTGGCGCTCCTCAGCCAGTACCTTCTGCGACTGGATGGCCTGGTCCACCAGCGTGAAGATCTCGTTGCCTTGCTTGGTCTCGAAAGTGAAGTTACCGGGGCCGGAGTCACAGCGGCGGCCTGCCTCGAATGAAAACATCACCTAGAGAAAGAAAAGGAAAAAATGTTTGAATGTGTTTATGTGTGAAAGTGGGAGTCAAGTGTGTGTGACTTAAAACATACAGAAGGGTATGAATAAATGCCAAAATGGAACTGAAGTAATGGAAGCTTGTCACAGAAGTCCCAGCACTCTTTTCCAGTCATCACTCATTTATCATTTTCTTGGCACTAAAAAAGTACTTGCTTCCTTTTTCCACTGAATGTTCACTTTTCTCAGCATATCTATTGTATTACTCCGCTGCTTTCACATACTGTTTAATTCTGTTTCATACACAAGCTTTCTTCCCCTGCTAAGACCTACATATTCAGATGAATGTAGTCAAATCTTGTACATGCACATCATCAACATTAGTATCAGTCTCAACACATGCACACAACATGTAGACAAACCAGAAAAGCACTTTAAAGGTCAAGAGCCATTTTTAAACCCTGCTCTCAAGCTCTGAAACATTCAAGTGACGCAAAAACAACCACAGACTCTAAAGCTAGATATCCTTTGTGACCACATGAACACGCGCTGCTGCTAAAAGTGTCATTTGCACCTCCTAATGATCAATCGTTACATTCGCAGCTGAACATTAACCCACCAAACTTCCTCTGCCTGTGCTCGCCAGGTGTGTCAGATCTTTTAAAGCAAACCCACCCGGTCTCGTCCGTATCTCCTCAGCAGCTTGTATGGCCACACGAGTACATTCCTCTTGGTCTTTGGCTCCTTCAAGATTAGGACATCGTTTTCCGCTTTCAGCCAGTAGCTGCCCACCAGCCCGCAGCGCTCTGACGCCTCGGTACGCTGAACACTCACCCAGAATTCGTTAACTGTAAAGAGAAGATAGGAGAGGTGTTAGGTTTACTTAAATTCTCCATTTTAAATGATCCTCTGTGTTGAAATATTTTAATTAAGATCTTATGTAAGACCAGACTGTTTAGTGTCCTTACCCTCCTCTCTGGAGTAGTAGATGAGGTTTTCAGACATCTGCAGGTCCTGGCCTCCTCCATTTGAGTCTGCAGCAGTGCAGTTGCTGCTGCCGCCTCCTCCCTGCAAACACAGAGACACTGATCATCAACCAGCTGAAAAAGGCGCCAACTAAGAATTCATACTATGTTAATCAGCTTTTTGGGACGTGGTGTGTATAAACAAAAAGGGGGGAAACCTAGAAAATGTTCCAGTACACTGGAAGGACAGAGTAGGCAAAGAGAGAGAGAAGGGAAAGAGAAAAAGCAACAGAGAACGAAGCGGATGAAGTCGTCCTCCTGGAAACTCCCTCTGGCTTCCTCTGCAAATATGTGTTATGTTCATGTGTGTGTATGTGTGTGTGAGTGCACACAATAGAAGCTGTGGCCTGTATAGACACTCTGGGGGCATGTGGGAAATTTTGGAAGACACGTAAACAAAAAGAATGAAGCTGGATTCCCAGCTAAAGGCACAATTTAAAACAGCAGCTTTTTTCCAACAAACTAAGCAGTTTTTTTTATTTGTTTAAATTGTTTTGTTCAGATTCTGGCTGAACAGAGAGCAGAGATGGGGGAGAGCAAAAACATTTTGTAGTTAGATAAAAACATATTCAGAAATACAAACATAAAATGAGCTTGCACCTTAAAAACTCACAAGGAGAGAAAAAGTGCAAGGATACCTGAAATGCAATGTCACACATGGTGTCCATCCAATCCTTGGCGGCACTCTTTTCTGCAGCGAACACGTGCGTCTTGTCGTTGGTCTCTACGCAGAAAGCTGCCATGTTTTCTTTGGGACAGCTCTCCGTCAGTGCCGGCAGGATGGAAATGCACTCAGACAAGCGGATGATCTTCTTGTCAAGTTTCCTGGTTTTCTCATTGGACCCGCTTCCCGAGCCTCCGCCGGCGCCACCCCCTCCGCCCGAGGGTGAGTCGTAGAACTCAAGGCGGGCGATGCCATTTTGGCTGGCTGGGTAGAGGACAAACCAGTTCTTCTTCCATTTCTGGTGAGCGGGAAAGGAGAAGAGGAGAACATGTAAAGCTGTTCTAATCAACATTTTTATATTAACAATGAAAATGAAAGAATAAGACATTACATTACTACAACATTTTAAGTATTAATATCTGTATGTAAGATATTTCACTCTGATTTTCTTTCTTTGAGTTTATATGTTTGTTTGCTTGTTCATTTTGGTGTCGTTTTTTATGAGCAGCACACATTTTGTTTCCTCTAGAGCTTAGTAAACAAGTATTTCATGCTAGACAGCAATTTCTGAAGTTTGGAAGGGGATTTGTCCTGTTCACATCTGTCTGGGGAGAGAAAAACAATTTGCATGTGGTTTGTTCACACAGCAATGGGGAAAAGCAAATTGCAGAGTTTGCGACCAATAATCAAAAACTGATGAAAAAAAGTGGAGAATGTTAACAGAAGATGTGAGTCAAATTAATATTTCTAGGTCTTTCTCTTACTTCTACTCTGCTCCTACTAATGTAGGAGGCATGTCGTGATAAATCTAAGGCAGTCTGACTCAGACCGGTCGCACACACCATTTTTTCCTCTACAGTCAATCAACAGCAGTGGACCACAGTTACAGAATTAGTCACCACTGCTTTGGTAAAGTGAGTAAAAGTACAGCGTGACAGCCCTTGTCGCAACTAGAACTGCAACCCAAAACCAGGTATCCACAAAATAATCATAGTGTAAGCATTTAAAGGGAAGTGAGCTGTGGTCCCCTAACAGGTTAAAAATATCACCTAGTCCAAAATAGGTAACAGGTGCATCATCTCTCCCACTGAGGAAGCAACAGCTAACAATGATCTCTTCCTCCACCGGGACAAAAAGGGACATGACCAAACAACATGACACCAAACACTGAACAATAAGACGCACAGCAAGTGTGCAACGGTCCAGATGTTCAGTGCTAACAAAAGACACAATGACACACTGCATGTGAGATTATGTGCAGTCAGTTCAGAAACTACTACACATGTGATTATGATAAAACTGTATGACACACCAGAACTTAACACTTGTTTGGGAAGTCCCTGTCATCCCCTGTGCCCTCTGGATGTGTGTGTGTGTTCGGCTAGTAGTACCCCACATCACGCTATGCCTCATCTCAGCTACATTTCTCCCCTGTGTGTGTGTGTGTGTGTGTGTGTGTGTCTGTGTGTGTGTTTTCCCCTTTATTCACTCAGTGAGGCGGAAGCTGCCTGACAGTCAAAAAGCTGACTTTGTTACAGGAAGGTCAGCAGTTTGAAAATCCTTCGACCAGCGGGGAAAAACCGGCTAACGGAGAAAATTAAGACAGGTTGAGGGCTAAAAAATAAATCTGATGACTGCATATGGGCTTTTTTTCACATACAAAATATGGAAATTATTGCCAAAATTTGTCTCTTTAAGGGTTGTGTCTTAGGCAGAATATTTGCAGTAGAAAAACTTTTTCACAGCAGACATTTTGACTTGTCATTGTAGGAAAAGCACAGGTGCTACTAATTACACTAACGATGGCTCTGTTGTATTCAAGTGTCCCAGTAAGACATGACAGTGTGACAGTAAGACAGCATGCACAGAAGGACTTTTTCACAGCAGACATTTTGACTTGTCACAGGAGGAAAAGCACACATGGTACTAATGACACTAACGATGTTTCTGTTCCATTCAAGTGCTCCGGTGAGAGTGACAGTGAGTGAGCATGCAGGATACAAGCATCCTGAATTTAAAGCAGCTAAATGGAATTCAGCCATTGTTAATCTTATTATTTACATCTGTGTTGTTCCTACTGTGACATGTCAACATGCCTTCCGTGAAAAAGGCCTATACCAGGACCCATCTGTCGGGTAGTTTCATCTGTAACAATGTATGAGGAACACCTCATATCGTTTGTATGTAAAATATTCATCTGCATATTTTCCTCTTTAATGTGGTGGAGTTTAAGTATAATGTAGCAGCACTGGAAATACTCAGGTAAAGTTAAAGTACTTCAAATTAAAAAATAAAACAATAATATATTCAAGTAAAGCACCTTAAATCTAGTACTTGTAGATGTGCATATTCACTTTCCAGCATAAGGTTTACCAGATGACACGTCAGCTTTTTCACTATCACTCACGAGATAAAAACAGAAGACATGAGTCAGTCTAAAGGTGTATTAATGTTATAATATTTACCCCTAGTTGCAAATTAACCACATAAGCACAAACCAAATGGGGCTCAGTAACAATAATGCTGTCATAAATTGTAAGTATCACAATTATTGCAAGAACAGAGGTGTATGCATATGTGAAAGCCAACCTTATCAATTTCTAAGTCACACACACATCCACAGCAGGTTTCATAAGTACACATATGCGCATGTGTATGCACGCACTCTGACCCGATAAACTAACTGCCAAAAAGGACAGGAAATGTGTGGGATTGTCATTACCCAGGACTCTCTTTGCTTCCTTCTTCTGCATCCAGGTGTGGCTCAGTGTATGTGTGTATGTACATATGTGCATCTGTTTGTGTTGTTGATGTTATTACTCCCTTGGTGCATTCTGGACCATCTGTTGCTGTGCACAAATGCGCACGCGCGCACACACACACACACACACACACACACACACACACACACACACAGACAGACTGGTGTGACTGTGCAATATACATGAACAGGGTATGAAACATTAACCCCTGTTCCAATATGGTCCTTCGCTGTGTGTGCGTGTACATGTGAAACAGTTGCTCCATATAAGGCAACAGACTGTTATCAGCTGCTAATACACTGCATGGAAAATATGCAAAAAAGATCACGACAGAGTGACGGAGAGATACTTCCTCACTGATGTCCTGCCTGTTCACAAGAGCAGAATTAACTACAATGGTGCATGTGTGTGTTTATGTTTCTCGCTTTCCCCAACTAAACAATACTACTGTCACACTGACCCAAGTGTTAGCTGTCAAAAATAGGAACATGACTTACAGAATCAGCTGTGTCTAGCTAGAACAAGAAATTGAATTGAGTGCCTTGTGACTTTGGTGCCCTTGAGCAAGTCTGACACATTATTACCTTTATTGTTTCATAAAATTGACGCCATATTTAATGCACAATTATTACAAATACAAGAAACAATGTCTATCTTGCATCATTCTGACCATACATGTGAAATGTGCATGTTGCTGTCTTTTGTAAGCCTTGCACACTGTTCATGTGCCAATGTAGTGCATTTGTCAGTATATTAACACATAATAGATGAGCTGAAAAATAAATTCATAATGCCAAAGAATGGATAACATTATTGTAGTTTTTCAGATAATGAAGTAGCATTCAGGATTACGCTAGCTGCTTTTGTTTTTCCTGTCATTCAACACAGAGAGTGACGCTATTTGTTTCATTGGAAGATCATTTTGCATGAAAAACAAAGATGAGTCTAATCCTGTCATGTCTTCAAAAGTGGCATTGTATGAATTTGTTTATGAATTTACATCACATTTTCACTGTACACGCATTTACCATTGTATTATTTGGAGATACAGGAGATCTTCTACATGATTCGGTGGAAATTCATCCTCCAAAAGCTGCTGTGGGGTATTATTACAATATGTATGTGTTCGCATGTCTGTCTAACGGGTGGATAAATTCATCCACAGCTGTCACTGCTCCAACACAGGATCCTCCCTATTTGTCATGATGCTCTTTAACTGAACCACTCGACCATGTTCCCACTGGCCACAGACAGACCTCAATGACACAGGCAGGAGCCGAGTGTGTGGTTATCTGTGTGTGTGTTTAAGAGAGTAAAAGTATGCTTGTGTATCGGAGCGTGTCTGTTCTTGGTAATGTTTGTTATAGCGAGGGAGAAGGAAAACAGGAAAGCTGTGTGCATGTGTCAAGTGTGTTTGTATTGTGTGCTTAAGACAAACGAATGGGAGGGAGTGTGTGTGTGTGTGTTTGTTAGAGTGGGAGGCAGACCAACACTTTGACCACAGATCTGCTGCCCTAACCTCAGTCCTCTGCTGTGTCTACAAAATGAAACTCAAACATGTCAGGACTCCAACAGAGGACAGCAGTGGCAGTAGATCTCGTCAGGAACTGTGACAAGTAGAGTGGGGATGAGTGGAGTAAAGTAAATAGTACACTGACAAGCTTTTAGGTTGTTTTTCAGGTAGGGTGACTACCTGAAACTGGTTAACCAAAACTGAGACACACTGAGCACAAATTTATATGAAACTGTGCTGTTAAAAATGAGATGACAGTGAATTATAGTAATGAGTCTCAATGTTTCCAAAGATACATATGAGAAAATCAGCTTTGTGTTGCTGCAACATGGCAAGTCAAGTAAAAATACGCCACATTTTCATATAATCAAAGTGCTATTGTGCGGATGCCATGTATCCTCATCTGCCCCAAAGATGGCTATTTGTGGAGCAGACAAATATGTCAAGGGAGATAATGATGTCCATAAGCAGGTCAAACTGGGCCACACAAGTGACATCATGCTCACAACAGAATGATATACAGTATGTGCAATGGACCAACAGTCCAGGATCCAAGTGTACTCAATTTACGAGTCTAGAAGTGTTAAAAAAAACAATACATTTTCTGTTGATCAACTCATTGATTAAACAACTAATTGTTTCAGCTCTACCAGCAAGTAAAAGCTGGAGAGAAGGGCGGTGCGTGTCGATCACAGCAAGCAGCGATGCTGCAAACATAATCTAGAAACTGCTTCAAAGTAATAGAAGCAGAACTGAACTGAAGGCAACTTAAAAGAAGTTTGTTGAGGCAATAAAACGGTAAAAACATCATGCTCACAACAGAATGATATACAGTATGTGCAATGGACCAACAGTCCAGGATCCAAGTGTACTCAATTTACGAGTCTAGAAGTGTTAAAAAAAACAATACATTTTCTGTTGATCAACTCATTGATTAAACAACTAATTGTTTCAGCTCTACCAGCAAGTAAAAGCTGGAGAGAAGGGCGGTGCGTGTCGATCACAGCAAGCAGCGATGCTGCAAACATAATCTAGAAACTGCTTCAAAGTAATAGAAGCAGAACTGAACTGAAGGCAACTTAAAAGAAGTTTGTTGAGGCAATAAAACGGTAAAAACCGCATTCACTGTCCTTTATCTTAATGTATTCACTGTACCACAACTTAATAAGAACAAGTGTCCACTGCAGAGACCAGAAATTAGCTTGTAGTGGGCAACTAGTTCACTCAAATCACAAAAAAGTATTTTCTTATTTGCCTCTTATCTTATAATTTCCCCTCAGGGATCAATAAAGTATTTCTAACTATAATTCTACAGTTTCACATGCATATAGCAAAAACATCCATAGTATTTATCATACGGCTGACGAAGCAAACACAGTGATACAGCAAAATGTGAACCCTGTCAGAAGATAATTTCACGTAATGGAGGAAGTCTCTCTGACATGACCAACAACGCCTCTGATGTCCCGTCATAGTCACAATCTCACAGTATCAGCTAATACTAGTATGCTCAACTCAGGCAAAAAGAGGCATGGAACAGCAAAAAATACATTTGCACCTGACAAGATCTGGTACGATATTCGTCGTTTTATTTTTTTTGAAAAAACAGAATCGCAAAGTACTTCAATCTGCTGACAAACGATCTGCTGGTGTTTTTTTCTTGCTCGAATCAAATGCCAGAATGGGAACCTGGACTCAATAAGAACAGGAAATGATAAGCAGAATAGGAATCAATAAAATCTAAATAGTACCACTCTCCTACTGAAATGTTCCCATGTCTGCACAGAGCTAAGGGAGACGGACCAAACCTGCACTGTGATCAAAGCAAATGGTTTGTGAAAATATAAAATGGTACATTATCTGCTCATCATACAGCATGCTTACGATAGGATTGATTGCTACTTGTTACAGTTTCCATTCAACATTGAACTTCTTTTTTCTTTGTTTCTCTAGAATCACATTACCAACACTACTGAAATTATTCTCATATGTTCAGGCTACAACTAGTTCAAACTTGTTCAAACAAATCCCTAATTAGTCCAATTAGGAGAAATGACAGCTAGTTCATATTAACTTGAACGAGGGAAAGAAAGTCAACTGAATTTTGGCTATGTAAAGAATACTACAATTGAAAACTATGACTTACTGAAATTAACTTCAGATTCACACAAACTATTACAATCACTGTGAATAAAAACTATGATCATTGTTTCTGCTTATGCTGAATCACTCCTTTCCCCTTGGCTTCACTAAATCATGCTGTTCTTCCTGAAAATAAGCCCACTGCAGAGTAAGCTAGTTCTTCATACTACAAATGATCCAGTGCTTCTTTTCTGAGAAGCATGATTTAGTGCCTGAGATGCGACCTGTGACGAACAAATGAGGAGAGGACAATATCAGACAAATCCCATTAATCCATTAGGCAGCTCCCCGTCATATAAATCTAGCCTCAGGGTGTGTAATACTACTTTTTCCTGACACACCCCGTCTGTTCAAGTGGCTGCTAGCTCCTGGCTGAAGCTGCCTTCATCTACCATCATCCACATCTGCAGCCTTTACTTGTAGCTGACAAACAGCTGCTAACATCCACATCAAACTAAAAGCTTTTTGTAGCTCCAGGGTGCAGCAAAACTACAAAGAGATCCAAACATCGTGGATCTGAATGTGTGGTAAACAAGCAGATGCACGTACAGGCAGCTACCCTCCCACTAAATCCTGCACACAATCTCATTGCTTTGCTGCACATTTTAGCCACAAAAAAAAACAAATGACAGATTTACATGTGTGAAAACTGTTAGTACAACAGTGGTACATTAAGGGACTCTTTCATCAAACACTGGGCCTATGTAGTGTAACCACTTTAGTGTATACACTTAAGTCTCAACTGCAGTTTCGACAGTAGCTCAACGTCCACATCACCACAAATATTTGGCATGCTTTACATATGAGCATTGTTTAGATGTGAGTCTCACTGGCTGAGACAGTGTCATGCTCTGGATGTTATGAATACCTTTGTAACACTGTGTGCGTCAAACATCAGACCAAACATCAGATATTGTTTTTTCTCAGTGTACTGCAGTGGTGCTCAAGACAGGTCTGGGACATTGGTGTTAAAACATTTTGCACATAAAGTTCAGTTTATTTGTCACATGGAGTTCTACTTAAAGTTGTATAATGTCCTCTGAAGGGACTTTCCAAAGTTTGACTAAATAACCCTGATGATGCCATTAGTATACATAAACATCTCGACTGCGGTTCAGACAGCAAAACTTTATGGAAGTGGAACACTGAATCGCTGAAGCAGTCCTTTTACCACAAGTTTGAATGACAGAATGAACTAATTAATGACATTTTGCAATGACTATATAGTGTACCAAGTAAAATTACTGTGCACTGACTAAGTGCTGAGTGCAGATCTTACAACTAATGACGGCTGTCAGTTGTTACGGGTTAATCTATCAATTTGGGGCGTCCTGTTGGCCGTAAGGTTGAAGACCTCTTTCTCAAATTAAGGCTTAAATGCACCAAAATGGTTTTAAAAATAAAAACAATATTGAGTTTATGCTAAGATGAGATAGAGAACACCTGTAAATGTACATGGAACATATTAATATTAGACACTTTTAAAAATCATTTTGAATGACAAATTCTTTAACTTGTAGATTATTTTTTTTGTCCATCAGCTAATCTAGTAAATCCCAAACTGGGGGTCAAGCCAGCACAGTGGGGGCAAGCGTGACTATGGGTACATGGAGCCAAACTGAAACTGAATTAATCTGATTAATCTGGAATATTAAACAAACATGAGGGCTCTAATGCTAGTAACTATGACTAATAACTTCCAAGTTAAGAGAATGTATTCAGTAAGCAACATGTAAAGTATAATGAATTCGACAGATTTTTGTCAAAGACAAAAAAAAGTCCAACGATCAAACACATTCATCCAAGTTACAAAGAAGCTTATCTTTTTCTTTGACTCACTGTCAATACAGTTGTTCCTGTGTCTACTGTGTGTAACAACTGGTGATTAGGGCAAAGTTTAACTTGATTTTTTTATTTGCAAAGCAGTACCTGAGACACGAAAAAAGGGAAACAACAAATTTTAATGAACTTCAACTAAATTGTTACTAGTCTTCCCAATGCTGTTTTACTAGATTGGATCTGGTCACTAAAATCACAATGTAAAAACTCAGTAAATAAAATCCAGATGCATATCGATGGTGTTTATCCCAACACCCTGCTGTATAAACTCTACGATGGCCAGATTTCACACGATAGAACAGCAGTCAGAAACAGAAACTTGGGTCAGACGTTGCCACTGCGCACTCATGTCACATTTTCCATCCATGCACGTGGGAAAGAGCCTATATGACTGTGAGTGTGTGTGTATGTCCACTGACAGTTCTATTGATTGCATAATTCACCCAGCAACCTCAAACCAGTTTCAACACTGTCAGATCAGCCGACGTTCAGCTTCCTGTGCTATTCTTTCCTACTCTGGCACTTTTTTTTACCCACTTCTGTTCTCTCATGCTCTACTCTGCAAAGATAACATGTTATTTACAAAACGTGGAGATTTTGTTTGTTCGTTTTCTATTATACTTTCTGCTGTTTACAAAAGGCATTGAAACTGTGACCTGGGAGTATGACTATCTATTGTGGATTGGTGATTTCAGGGCAGGAAACAGGGAGAGAACGTTTTGTTGATCCGTGTCATATGACCAGAGAGAGAGACAGAGAGACAAAGACTCTCTTACAAATCGGAAAGAGAAAATGAGTTCTTATCCAGCGGTGCACTGAGACCAAAGGCAAGGTTGCACAGAGGCCACAGACTGAAACGAGCACAGACACACCTACAGGTGTTGTCCCTGACATTTAACCGAGACAGGTCTTGCTGTATGATCTCCTAAACTTAAATGAGTAATCGCATAGAGTCAGAGGCGACACAAAGTAGGCTTCTCAAGAGTGTTTGCCACGGTGTGAACAGCTGTATGCAGCTGCAATGAAGTGGAAATATGTCTGCCACCTTTGTGTGAAATGTCTGTTTCTCCATTAACTTTCCAGCTCTGTGCATTTGTGATGTTGAGATGGTGCAGCCTTTCGCCATGTGCATATTGTGAAAAGTCAAACTTCAGTCATGATTTTTTTTTATAGATGCAGCTTTAATAGCAACTTTTATGAAGTTAGGTGTCACTAGCATATCTCAAACCTATCCTTTCTATCTCTCTGTCCTCATTTCATCTCAGAAAGCTCTTCAGTCCACTTTGGTTTCATGTATTTTTACATTTACTGAATGGTATTCCAGTGCACTGGGTTTTTACCAGCTCACTGACACATTAAACATTCACACTAGCTCACACACAGAGATGCACAGCAGGTTTACTCTGAACCACCACATCAAAACAAGGCCAGATCAGTGAAACACTGCTAGAACTTCCTCTCTCTGCATCTAAAGTGAGTTTGTCTTTGAAGATACTGGGCACAATGACTGGTCTGTAATTGCACCAGTATGTGTTCTATTTATTTGTCATGACGTAAAACGCTCCTTTATGGCTTTACAACTGGGAATAGCACAAAGTTAACGTCACATATGTATGAATTAAAAACATATTTAAGACTAAACAGGACACTACCATCTCAATGAGAAAGATAAACAGAAAATACCAACATATAATACTGCTATGAGGATTTGTAGAGCTTCATTAGCAGGGTTTATTTGTCTCATAAACATATGCTAGCACTTTATCACTCCTACAATGTGCCTGGAGAAACTCTTATCATGATTTGTCCCTAACATCAATACAACTTTATTTATATAAGGAGTTTAAGATAGGCAGCAGTGACATTCAAGGGGCTCTTTCACACTTGCTATACTGATTTCCTGTGGTATTACTGTAATATTCATACAAGTCTTTTTGGGTGTCTGTGAGGCATTTCAGCTAGTTTTCAGTGGCCTTAAAGAGCGTCGTCCTCAAATTTTACTGGTTTATCATATTCCTGCCATATTTTTATCGCTGCATAGAATTTTTTTGCTAGGTAGCATCCTCAAAATATGTATTTTGAAGTCAGTAGCTACAGTTATTTGTCGTTTCTGTCAACGCCACAACCGAAGTACCCAAAAATTGGACTTACCTTTCCAAACTTTTGATGCTGCACATAAAGCTGTCCCTCCTTAACGTGGGTGTCCATGCCCCCAAGCTCTCCAGGGCCACCCTTCCTCTAGAAAGACGAAATTTGACTTGAACTTGAGTCAGGAAAATCACTTTTTAGAGGGTTTATTTTTCCTATATCCACAAACAACTTCCCCCTTCTCTCACTTCCGCTCCCGGGCCGTTATAACGCATTTATCGTACCGCTCGCGCACACTTAAATGTGTCATGGCGGGGATAAAGAGGACCCAAACAGTCGCTGGGTGGTCTCGACAAACTTTAAAAGTGTCCAAATGTTGTCAGCGGGTCGCCTATCTGTCGCCTCTCACTCCTCCTGTAGAGCTGTACCAGTGGAAAGCTACACCGAACAGATAACACGAAGCATCCGGTTACAACTTTCAAAATAAAAGCATAATTAACGAACACCTGCTTTACAGTGACGGACTGTGTGCAAAACGAGGGAGGCAAATACGTTTTAAGCACTGGGGAGGGACATGCGGTTTTTATTTTGTCTTAGAGAAGGAACATATGACTTTAAATGGTTGTATTTTATATGGATTTCAAATATCGTCTGAATCCCAGAACCTACTGGTGGGTTTAAAATTGTGATATTTCATCAAAATCACTTTATTCTGTGTTTCATTTAAAATTTCACCAAAAATAAACCATTTGCACTGACCAGATCCTGTAAACAGCATTAACTCTGCATGCATGATATATATAGTAATTAACCAATATGGTAATTAATGGTGGAGGCAGGGTCATGCATTTTTCTTCCAGTCACTCAGCGAGGCTCAAGGAAAAATATTTATAGCTTCAGAGAGGGTCAAGATGAAAAAAAAAAAAAAAAAAGAGGAAGTCACACCCCATCCACCCCCGCCTTTGATAAGAGAACAGGCCCTAACAAAGAATTAGTTTACGGTCAAAACTATTAATGTAGTCAGATTAACCATCTAAGTGAATTATGTGTCCTCACTGACCTCCCTGTTGTCTTGCGCTCACTACACCATGTAGGCCTAAGTATTGATTAAAACTTAATAGGCCTAATTATTTTGTGGTTACTGACAAAGCACACACTTATTCAAGAATATGCACCATGGAACCACAAGATAAACTAAAATAATCAAGGCTTGCAGCTGCCCTGGCTAAAATACAGTACAGGCCAAAAGTTTGGACACACCTTCTCATTCAATGCGTTTTCTTTATTTTCATGACTATTTACATTGTAGATTCTCACTGAAGGCATCAAAACTATGAATGAACACGTGGAGTTATGTACTTAACAAAAAAAGGTGAAATAACTGAAAACATGTTTTATATTCTAGTTTCTTCAAAATAGCCACCCTTTGCTCTGATTACTGCTTTGCACACTCTTGGCATTCTCTCCATGAGCTTCAAGAGGTAGTCACCTGAAATGGTTTTCCAACAGTCTTGAAGGAGTTCCCAGAGGTGTTTAGCACTTGTTGGCCCCTTTGCCTTCACTCTGCGGTCCAGCTCACCCCAAACCATCTCGATTGGGTTCAGGTCCGGTGACTGTGGAGGCCAGGTCATCTGCCGCAGCACTCCATCACTCTCCTTCTTGGTCAAATAGCCCTTACACAGCCTGGAGGTGTGTTTGGGGTCATTGTCCTGTTGAAAAATAAATGATCGTCCAACTAAACGCAAACCGGATGGGATGGCATGTCGCTGCAGGATGCTGTGGTAGCCATGCTGGTTCAGTGTGCCTTCAATTTTGAATAAATCCCCAACAGTGTCACCAGCAAAACACCCCCACACCATCACACCTCCTCCTCCATGCTTCACAGTGGGAACCAGGCATGTGGAATCCATCCGTTCACCTTTTCTGCGTCTCACAAAGACATGGCGGTTGGAACCAAAGATCTCAAATTTGGACTCATCAGACCAAAGCACAGATTTCCACTGGTCTAATGTCCATTCCTTGTGTTTCTTGGCCCAAACAAATCTCTTCTGCTTGTTGCCTCTCCTTAGCAGTGGTTTCCTAGCAGCTATTTGACCATGAAGGCCTGATTGGCGCAGTCTCCTCTTAACAGTTGTTCTAGAGATGGGTCTGCTGCTAGAACTCTGTGTGGCATTCATCTGGTCTCTGATCTGAGCTGCTGTTAACTTGCCATTTCTGAGGCTGGTGACTCGGATGAACTTATCCTCAGAAGCAGAGGTGACTCTTGGTCTTCCTTTCCTGGGTCGGTCCTCATGTGTGCCAGTTTCGTTGTAGCGCTTGATGGTTTTTGCGACTCCACTTGGGGACACATTTAAAGTTTTTGCAATTTTCCGGACTGACTGACCTTCATTTCTTAAAGTAATGATGGCCACTCGTTTTTCTTTAGTTAGCTGATTGGTTCTTGCCATAATATGAATTTTAACAGTTGTCCAATAGGGCTGTCGGCTGTGTATTAACCTGACTTCTGCACAACACAACTGATGGTCCCAACCCCATTGATAAAGCAAGAAATTCCACTAATTAACCCTGATAAGGCACACCTGTGAAGTGGAAACCATTTCAGGTGACTACCTCTTGAAGCTCATGGAGAGAATGCCAAGAGTGTGCAAAGCAGTAATCAGAGCAAAGGGTGGTTATTTCGAAGAAACTAGAATATAAAACATGTTTTCAGTTATTTCACCTTTTTTTGTTAAGTACATAACTCCACATGTGTTCATTCATAGTTTTGATGCCTTCAGTGAGAATCTACAATGTAAATAGTCATGAAAATAAAGAAAACGCATTGAATGAGAAGGTGTGTCCAAACTTTTGGCCTGTACTGTAAGTAGGCAAAGCAGGCGCCCACATGCTCATGTGGTGCATGTGCTTAAATTAAGTTGTGTTAATTCAAATTACCACAACCTAATGGAAACACAGAAAACCTAGATCCAGTTCATGTTACATTCTGTTTTGGGGTGAGGAGTGTCTGGGTATGTGATAAAGCTGCCATGGAGAGCCTGCTGTGTGCAATGAATCTAACGGCAACTTGGTGGCAACAGAGCAAGTTAGACTGGGGGTCCCAACAGATTTTTTTTGTCCCAGGGACCTCTAGCTATTAGGTTAGTTAACTATCCCAGAGGAAACCTTGCAATGTCAGACTGAAACTGCATTGTCATAAAATGATATCGCTTTTAAATTCATCAGACTTTAGTCAGAATCAATCCAAAAATGCTGAAACTGCTACTGCTTGATATCATGCAAATAATTATCTTAACCATGGGAAATCTTAGCATTACATATTAAACCTTATAATTCATAGACAAGTTGAATAGTAAACCAGGAGAGTTTGAAAAAAAAAAAGAATAAGTTAACATTGTTTCTGGGGTTTTAACAAAGTTCTAACGTGAGAGGAAATCATATAAAATTTAAGATATGCTGTCAATGAAAAAATGTGATCTAATTTTGCATCGCATTTGTTTTTATTTTGAAATCTGAGTAAATTGATATCCGGTGTTGTAGTAACTGTGTGGAGCTTGACGCGGCTGTGTCCCTGCAGGGGGAGTGAGCAGCGCGTGGTGAGCGCACCGAGCCGCTCCTCTCCTTCCTCTCCTCCCACCGCCTCACTCTTGTGTAACTTCTCTGTTGGTTTCAGCTCTGACACACGCACTTTCTAATGCATATATAAACTATATGCATGTGCATACAGACCATACTATAAACTGCATGTAACAACAGATGTTCTTTTAACAAATAAACTACATCTCATCACAGTAGCACTATACATCTCATGGAGAGCTGCTATTATTCCTTATACGAACAAATGCAAAGTGCAACCAGCTTTCTTAGAACTCGTCATTAGTACTTATAAACATAATTCAACTACTGAAATATTATAGGGGAAGAATGGTAGTTATTTTTTTAAGGAGCCTATGTTGGCAAAGAGAAGCTGGCCTCAAACTTAATGCGTTGCAGATGCCTCCTGCTGGCTCACAGTGTAACTCAGAGTTGTTGTCCCTGTTTTCAGCTCATAGCCAAATGGCGCTAAATCTCTATTAATATTATACTTGACACTGGGTATGGGTTTTAAAACCATGAGCCAAGACACACAATGAGTTTTTAATTTGCCAGTGTTCCTTCACAAGACTAGAAAAAAAACGCTTCCTGTCCATAGCTTATTAGCAGCATGAAAACTTAAGTACTTTGAATGTACCAGCAACCAGTTTTCTGTCGCATTTATATTTCAAAAACAAAACTAACTAAAACAGCTAAATAGCATGATGTTAACTGTAGGTTTAGGGTGATTCTTCCCTAATTTTGCATTTCCATAATTTATCCCAACATAATAAACAAATAAACATGCTAAAGTGTGTGAGTATACAGTGTATTTACAGAGAAGAAGCAGTTTAGAAAACTGTGGTCTATGGTCTGAAAACACAGCTGCCACCTACTGGCTTATCATCAGCATTGCAGGTTGGAGCTGAGCTAATGCTCTCGCGATATTTGCACTCCTTGACTGCATCGACTGGACCACAACAGGAAGTGAGACATGGCATCAGTGTTCGGGGGAGTAGAGGGGTGAGAATTAGTTAAAATATAAGAAAAACTGACCAATTGTGTTCATTTTGAATTACCAGTCAAGGCTAGTGTGTATTGCAGGCTGTTATTCGTGTTTTGGCGGTTGCCATCGTGAAATTTAGGGTATTAGTCGATACTGAAAGTTTCATTCTGACCATAGGTTAGTCTCATGACTGAGGGAGGCTTTTCTGTTATGTGCGCGCTTGTCTCGTGGTATCTTGCTCTCCCTCACCTTTTGTGGTGTACTTTCTATTTAAATTTCATAGCGTTAGAAAATAAAGTCAAATACGTGTATACGTGAAAATGTGATCTTGTTGAAGCTTTTTGCACTTCGAAACAAAGAGTACTTGTGTCCATACTGTCTGACTTGTGAGTATCACAGCAAAAACATGTTCCTTTTTGTCTCGATATTGCCTTGTTACATTGCTGGCATGCACATTTTTCTGTTTCTCTCATCACATCTGTCATCTTTCTGTCTGTCTAGTGGAGGAACTCACTCCAAAGCAGTGCTGGTGGCAGCAGATGGAAAGATCCTGGCAGAGACAGAGGGACCGTCCACCAACCACTGGGTGAGGACAAGTAGGGATGGAGGTAGTCTGAGAAATGTAGGAAACAAAGAAAGGATTGCATCAAGACTCTGTGTGTGTGTGTGTGTGTGTGTGTGTGTGTGTGTACTACAGTTGGTTGGAGTGGACAAATGTATTGAAACCATCAATGACATGGTCCAGAGAGCCAAGACGGAGGCAGGGCTGGATCCAAACACGCCACTATGCTCACTGGTCAGTCAAAGTGTTTCTCAAATGGCTCTACATTGTCTTTGACCTCTAGTGTTTGATGAGGAAGTAAGTGCGAGGTAGAATTTTTTTAAACACTGACTTTGTATGTGTGTGCAGGGCATGTCTCTGAGCGGAGGGGAGCAGAAGGCTGCCATCGACAAACTGATTGATGACATGAAGCAAAGGTTCCCAACTCTCAGCCAGCACTACTTCATCACCACCGATGCAATTGGCGCCATGGCGACTGCAAGCAATTGTGGTAACTGGCCTTTTTCTGTTGTTACATTGCAGTGCTTTTAATCCTCAGCACAAAACTTTAACTTAACAGTGCTGCAGACCTGCATGTGAGAGTAGCCTGCTTTTACACCTAATTTAATTTCAAAATGCTGTCTTACTTTTCAACCATGTTTTTCTTCTGTTGCATAAAATGTGCTTAAACCATTTACGCTGTCGTTACTTTCATACCACATACATTAACATTTGAAACCCACAGTACCAGATACAGTAGAAATCATGGTCTTAAAATGTCGTAACAGGGCAAGGCTTGATACTTTACCCCCTTAGGTGTGGCTGTATAAAGTAATATCATTTATAGCCACACTCGGCTTAATGAGATCAACGCAGTTATCATTACTGTCATATAATGCCTGACAGCTCAGCTCAGACTGTCTCTGTTTCCCCTGTAGGAGGTGTAGTGTTGATATCAGGGACCGGCTCGAACTGCAAGTTAGTCAATCCCGATGGCTCACAGATCGGCTGTGGAGGCTGGGGTCACTTGATGGGTGATGAAGGATCAGGTAACCATGGCGATATGTATATGAATCATTTATAGCTTTCCAGATCGGATCAAAGTCTTAAGACATCTTTCTGTGTCTCAGCATTCTGGATCGCTCATCTGGGGGTGAAGATGGTGTTTGATGCCAAAGACAACCTGGTGGCTCCTCCTCATGACATTACACAAGTCAGGAAAGCCATGGAGGAATACTTCCAGGTCAGATTGCAACCACAGTGAGAAATGTGTTCATTTACACTGTAATATCAGCTCAGTTTGAGTATTGGAGTTGCTGAATGAAAAAAAGCATATGTGGAAAAACATGTACAATCTATCTCAGGTGTCAGATCTGATGGGCATGCTACCACACCTCTACAGAAACTTCCAGAAGTCCTATTTTGCTGGTTTTTGCAAGAAGCTGGCTGAAGGTAGGCGGCACATTGCGACCTGCTTAGCTCTGTTAAAGAAAAGAAGTAAAAGGTTTGAATGGAGTATTTGTGTGCATGTGTTTCAGGTGCAGAGGCAGGGGATGCTCTCTGTCAGTATGTGTTCACTCAGGCTGGGAGAGTCCTTGCAAAACATGTAGAAGCAGTCCTACCTGCTGCACAAGAGGTAACACACACACATACTGTGCTTTCATTCCTTATGAACATTAACACATACATTTCTCATAACCTCTTCATCTCTGTGTCATGACAGCCTCTACTGAAGAGTGACCTCGGCCTGCCCATCCTGTGTGTGGGCTCAGTGTGGAAAAGCTGGGAGCTTCTGAAGCCAGGTCAGTGTCCCTTAAAGCATAAAAATGAGGTCCTGACACTAAAGAAAATGAGGTGAAGCTGTAAAAAATTTGGCTTAATCTCAGTTTCCTCTCTTTGTTTCTGTATTCCTCTGAACAGGATTCACTGAGGTCTTGGATAAAGTGGCATCATCTGACAAGTTCAAGGGTCGTGTCCGTGGCTACAGCCTCCTGATTTTGCAGCAGTCTTCAGCTCTCGGTGGTGCTAGCCTAGGGGCTCAGAGTGTGGGCACCCCCATCACCATGGATTACAAAGCCAATGCCAAAGTCTTCTACCAACATACTTTTAACAGCAGCCAATGAGAGTGTAGCTGCACGTCTGGTAGATCTCAGCTGAAGGGAAATTGTATTGGTGATTATATAATTATCAGCATCTTCGCTAATGACACTTGCTATAATGATGATAAATGGTGATGATAATGGTTGTGTAATAATGGTTTAGATCTTGATTTGATGTCAGTACAAAATAACAAGAAGATGGTTGGAAATATTGACAATGTTGGCTTTTACAGATGCATAGTGCCTGTTTAAACATTTGAATTCATATTACTTTCATTGTACTGTAATTGCAAATCTTTGCACCTTTACAACACTTGTTTACATTTGACATTTATAATAAAAATGCTGCTTCAGGGTTGCAAAAAATGTCTAACTTCCAAGATAATTAAAGTTCCATTTCAGCCATGTTATGTCTTAAGTCAGTTTAAAAATGTTTCAACTCATAAATACAAGTCAGGGTTTTTTATATATTGGGTTTGTATATTTTATAGTTATTATAGGTGGAGAACTGTAGCAAAAATCAACTCTTTATTCCTGTTTTGTAGGCTTTTGTAAAATAGGACAACACCTTATGCACTTTTTTACTAGTAGATGGTGCTATTACACAAACTTTCCACTTGTGACAGACACATTACAGTGTGAGTTCCTTTGATGGTAATGTAACAACTAACAAGAAACACTTGCATGCACTGAGATGTTACCTAATGTATCTAGAAGACAGTTTGTATTCACAACCCAATCATTTTCCTGTTTATGTTATACAGTTTGTAATCTTTGGAGGGCATCAAGTGTGCCCTGCACACTGCATCAGGGACATGCAAATTTCATGGCCAGGCTGTCTGTGGCACACTTAAATATGGGGTGGGATCAGAAAGAACACATTAATATACATTATAGGTGGCCGTTTTAGAGGTTGTAGCAATCACGGCCAATCACATTCACTACTTTCATCCTTTAAACAGAGGGCTGGCTCTCCCTCTCATGGCTCTGTGAGTTTGAACATCTTTTCCTCAGAGGAAGCTCATAGTTATCTGGGACCTGCAGAGCTTCAACATCAATATACAATACATGAATATACAACAGCTCGAATATACTGACAAGAACAGATGGTAATCTTTTTAAATTGGATTTACATTTTGGGACATGTTGGAGATCCTTTAGTCATCATGTTTTCCAAGTGGAATTGAGTGTGATTTTAACACAATGACCATCTGCTGTTAACTACCACAGTAGAGTTATATGTACAATGAAGGAAAGGTTTTTTTTTAATTTTAAATCAGTCCATTTCTTCTTGTTGTATCTCTTTATTTGAGAGATCCATCCACGTAGGTTTGGCTGTATTGCATCCTGGTTATGAGCAACAAACAAGTTAGGGTGTTTAAAATAATACTCTGCACTGCCCATGTCACATTGCTCCATAGACTGTCCACTGAATCACAGCATCACTGTATGACTGTACAGTACCTAGCATGTACATGAACTAGAACAGGAGTGATTGGACAGAAATGGAGTAAATAGAAACAGCAGAATAAATACAATTTAAATCAAAACAGCAGCAGAAATATTCAGCTGGCTCTCACAGAGAGACTCAGTTCAGGTCAGCTTCACTGCTGTGAGGGAGCACTGAGATTACTCTATCAAAGAGGAATCAAAGGCCCATCAGATGATTCCCTCCAAACAGATGAAGGTAAATACTCTGAGATTTAAGCTATTTGATTTGTCTTATAATAATCTTGAGTTGAATTTTGCAGTATTGCCATGTTTTTGCATCTCTCGTTAGGTTTGCAATTAAATGAGGCTTGTGCTGCTACATAACTTAATCCTACCACTTCATACATTTTCTGACCGTATTTTTCATGCAACTTTCCTCTCTTGAATTATTTTTGTTTAGATTAAAATCTCTGAGGATGCCTTCCTCATTAGTGCACAATCATTTTCTCACAGCCATATAACTGCAATTCTGTTATTTTATTTCAACAAAAACAATACCGGACGTGATTCATTTAGGTAACGTTATTCTGATGCATTTTCCTACAGTGATTTAACAGCAGAGCAAAAATGTTTTCCTCTAAGAACAACCAAGGCTCCACCAAAATCCTTTGCACATCTATAAACCTACATTAATGTTAGGTGATGTTTGGCCACTTGGGGGCAGCGGAAACAAGCTGTGAAGCCACAACTGACATACAGTACCTAGATATCTACCTAGATACCTATTAGTTTATATTGCTAATTTATTGATGAACAGTTGTCTATTTACACATCCAGCAGATGTGGTCCACAGGAAATACTTTAAAAAATATGTGGCTATTACTAAATGCTCTGCTAGCTAACTGCTAACTGCTAGCTAACCGTTTGATGCTTGTCAGGCAGCGTCCGGTTTGGTTGTTGGAGCTTTTTCGCTTAAATTAGCTGGCTGTAAGGTCATAATGAGAGCGGTTTTACTAACCGAAAACAGACAAACTAAACAAAGACATACACTGAAGACAAAACCGAAACTTTATGGAGCTAAAGAGAAGTAAGAGCTGTAGAGACATCCAGAGTTATAAGCTAGCTAACCTAACTCACTGATGCTAGTAGCTAAGTTAGCTAATGCGGTATTAGCCGTCTTGAGGTACTTGTACTGCACTCAAGCATTTTCATTTCTTGCTACATTATACTTGACTACAATTCAAAGTGAAATGCACTTTTTATTATATATGTATTTGACAGCTACCAAACGTTAGTTTACAAATACAACAGTAAAATGCTACTGAGACACTAATGTGTCAGTAATAATGGCCCAATAAAATAGAGGTGTATTGTAAAGGGACAGTTTAATGATTTGAGTACTTTTACTTATGATATTTCTGCTGATAATACATTTAATTCAAGATTTTAGAGTATGTTTTTCATTGTTGTATTGCTGTTTTTTTTATTTAAAGTTTTCTCCTTATGTATGACACTAAAGACTTAATTTTTCCTCAACTGATTGATTTACTTAATGGTGTTGCACAGAATCTCTTAAATCTCTGAGAAGGTTTCCTTAGTTAAGTAAAAAATGTTTGCTGCATTGAAAGATTTTACAGCGGAAAATACTACAGTTTCCATGGTAACTATTTGCTAGCGCTCAAGCTTGTGATACCTTAAGTCTTTTGTGTAATGGTTTAACTAACTTTAAGGGATTCCTTAAGTATAAGACCAACATAAGGAGCAAACCATAAATACTTAGATGAACATTTACAGGAAACTTTAGGAGTAGATGTTTTGTGTGCAACTTATTTCATTTTAAAAAAGCCTTACCATGGACTTTAAGGAAAGTCTTACCTTAAGGTGTTTTGTGCAACCAGCCCCTGATTACTTTCCCCACCACTGTTGGCCAAACAGCTGTACATGGTCAAACCATTGTAGGGGTTGAATCCTATCTTTAGGCTAACCTATACTAGTACTGTATATGACCCACTGACAGTGCATGTGTTCCCCTTCAGACTGTGGGGCGGACACCTTTGGAAGGATATGTCACCACTTACAGTAGTGACTATAAACCTCCCAGTGAGCACCACCCACAAGTCAACCAGCTAAAGCACAGAAGTCAAGCTGAAGCTGAGGCTGCTCCTGCATACATGAACCCACCTCAGGTAGGATGGATTAATGGATAGCCAGACAGACAAGTTAATTGATGCAGATTGACTCACTGACATGTTGACTGTGTTGTTTTCATAGACTCTTCGTGAAACCTGGCCTTCATTTAATCAATACTTTTATAAGACAACGAACAGCATCTATGGCTCAAGTACCTGTTCACAGGTGAAACACAACACTCACTCACACATAACTTCACAATAATGTCCTTTATTTTCTAACTAGCTTTCTGTTAACATTACCACCACCCTCACTTTTTTAATACTCTATGTCTCAGCCTCCCTCCTGTTCCCTCTTCCCTGCCTCCTTGCGTCCATTCGGCATCCACACTCCTTCCATGTCTGAGGTGTCTGGGGTTGTTGACTCCTCCCTGACAGAGGCCAGGACACAGGAAGCGGGAGTTGCAGGAGAGAATGGGCCTTTTCTTTGTGAGGAGGAGAAAGGTCAGCTGCACTATGTCTTTGGTGGAGAGGGTAAGGAGTTCTGCCTGTCTCCCTGAAACACACTCACACACACAGACACATCTAAGCTGGCAGCTGCATTGGTACTCATTCCATTTTCTTTGACAGCTAATGTGTTGGAGCAGCTGGAGGCAAAAGATGAGCCGCAGCAGATGATTGATGTTCTCTGCGAGGAAGGTAAGATGGCTCTTTTCACTTTGGGAGTTTTGATTTGATTCATCTTGTCATTTTTCACTTAAGATGCAAACTGTAAACCTTTCGAAGTACTTTTGGCTTGTGGTTGCTGAAATTCATCAGACACATTCACTGTTTAATCCACCTTTTTCCTCAGCCTGCTATTGTTACAAAGGCCATCAAACTGTAGGTAAAGTGGCTTTGGAATACAGAACTACACATAATTTACATAAACCCACTCTGTTTGTGCACTTTTAGGTGAGATTGTGTTGTCATCTCATGCCGGTCTGGCCTGCTGTGACGATTTCCTTAGATGCGTCTGCAGAGAAGCCAGGCTGCAGCACCTGCTCCGCCTTCCTGTGGCCTGCAGTCCAATTATCACAGTCAAAGGTAGAATAACTCTCTGGTTATGTTAACATTACAAGCAAGTGTGACCCAAATTAAATCTCTCATGTCTTTCCTCTCATGTAGCACAGATCTGATTTTTTCAGAATGTGGACACAGAAATCAGATTTTTTAAAATCAGATTTGGTCCACTGTCATATGTGGTCTTAAATCTGATATACATCCCATCACTGGCTATGCGACTGCTGTGTGAACAGTTAGACCAGAATTCATGTTTGCTCTTCCCATATGTCCATGTTTTTTTTAATGTCATACTTCACTGTGCAGGTTCAGATCACTTACCATACAGTGTCAGAGCAGTTTGTTGAAACTACAGAAGGCTGCCGAGGCTGCACCACTACTGTGGTAGGCTGCCCCAGTCGCTAGCCAATAGAGCCCGACTGCCAGACTCTCTCTGACGTGGGCAGCGTGCCTACGCTCTGTGACAGTGTTGTCATCAGGCCCCAACAGAGATATTGGAATGTAGCCCTGGACACCCTAAATCTTTTGAAAAAACTGTTCCTCTGTAAAAACCTCCACAACGCAGCCCCACCACTCTGGACCTCATCTACCAGCTGCACCCACACCTCTCTCCACAGAAATACCAATACCTGCTAATAGAGCTATGTCTTTTGCATTCCTTCGTCTTCTCACACTCATACCATTGTTACAACAGCTCATAATCTGAAAAATGTCCCATTTTATGACAGCCCAGTGTACAAAAAACAGGTAGAATTCTGAGTAATATTTAGCCATTTGCTTTTGTTTGGGAGAGTGCCATTACAGACATGGCCCTTCAGAATAGAAGGCATTTTCCTTTTCAACATATGAGTAATTGTCATCCCACCTCCGCAGCAAATCATTTGGGAAATAAACATTTGCACCATTTTGTCATTTATTTTTTCCCTTAACACATGTTTCGCAAATGTTACATTTTTTTGTTGTTTGTCCAATTGTGTGACGTTACTGATTGCATATGAGGCGTTTCAGGGCAGAGGTCTGTTCACACTGCTGGCAGATATAGGTCACTTCAAACATGAATGTGAACAGTCTAGGCAAACAGATCAGATCAGGGGAAAAAAATCAGAATTGAGCATTAAGCCCTGTAATGTGTGCATAGCCATCAGAAACCATCACCCCTGTCAGAGAAAATCTGAAAACAGTGACAAAGCATGCTGACAGATGATTGTCAGTGTAATGACTTTGTTAAGTCATACCTCCTATTAGATGCTGAAAATTGGGCTCACTGTGCCTGCGTGAGGGGGTTGGGACCGGCTATTGGACTGAAAAACAGCTTCTTCCTTCAGCCTACCTCCAGGCAGTGTTGTTGGTGAGCCACAGGCACAAACCTCATCTCTTTACCACTAACACATTTTTCAAAATTGTTTCTTGTCAAATACCTCTTAGCCCTGTGTGTTATTTTTTTGACACTTCTCTTTTCCCCTCGTTCTCAGCTGTGAATGGCAAAGTGAGAGCCCAAATCATTGTTTCTTTGAGGTGCAAACCTTCCCTCCCTGCATCCCTCACAGCAGCATATTACCTCCGGCCCACGTACAGCCGACTTTCTACTGCACAGTGCCCAGCAGGAAGCCACCGTTGACAGAGTACCAAGCCAGGTACACTGCTGAGGTAAGAGAGCTTTATTGAGTATGTGTGTGTAAGATGATCTTCAAACTCTAGCCCTTTGGCTTTTTCATTTTCCTGTATATTTGTCTCTCATTACCTTGTGTGTCTCCTCCCAGTGGGCCCAGCCTAAGATGCAGCAGTGTTACATTCACCATCATCATCCTTCATGTACCAAGATACTTGATCCTTCATGCTGAATCTCTTTTTTCTTTTGTCTCAATACACAGCAGATTACAAAAAAACTGTTTTATGTTTTGTGTCAAATATGATTAATGTTAAAAAGCACTGCTTCTTCATCCAGTCACCAGCACGTCTCAGGCCGAGAGGATTGCCACATGTGAAAAATCCCTCTTACTGTGGAAGCGGTCAAGGTATCTTGCCTCAGGGTACAGAAGCTGAGGATGAGTCATAGCACAGCAGTAAACCATCTGCTGGCAGGCACTTAAAGGGGACAGTAAAATGTGCCTCTTGTCATCCTATTGGGACGAGGTTCAAATGTGCACGCGGCAGTGCAGAGGTGGAATAAGTACTCAGATTCTTTAAGTAAAAAATGAAAATAAAACAAGGCAAAAGGGTAGGTGTTCATTTACAAATAAGTTGCAGCCTAAATGTATATGTCAACACACTACAGGGCGTTGCCATGGTGAAAATAGGAAGAAGTAAGACTTCTCTATGGTTGCTGTGTTTTTTTAACCATTCATTAATCAAGAAAATGAACATATCTCTGGTTGTATGATGCCAGTCACGTTCTTATCAGAGATAATCTGCTATGATGACCTTAGTTACCCTTTCAGTCATCCTACCAGATTGATTATGTTCTGCTCACCTTATCAGATTGTGACCTTCAGTGCATTCTGGGGTGGTTTGCAGCCCAGTGTGATGCAAACGAGATGAAAATCTCTACATTTCTTAATGCTCCTTTGCATTAAGGCACTTGAGGTGCTCATGCTTTCCCCTGGAGGTTGTCTCTTAATCACTAGCACAGTATTTACAGTCTGAGGAGTCTTTGTTTAGAGGTCAGTGCTGCTATCGTCCATGGGGGTTTCCTCCCTCTTCCTCTTTTTCTGAGGCTCCTCTTATTCCACGCTCTCCTCTTCCACAATGGGGAAGTAGCGCAACAATGACAGTATCCTGTGGCCATCATCAGTGTAGTCAGACACCCTGAATCAGCCCCTCGTCTCCTCTTCTACAGCACTGTAGGCTGTGGACACAACACTGTTGTACGGTTGAGCCTCCCACTCCAAAGGGAGGATGTCATTCCTCCGGTCTGCTTTCAGATCCGCTTTATGAAGTTTGATGAGGTGGACTGAGGCCCAAGGGAAGGAGGAGTGAGCAACATGGACAAAAATATTTCAATTATCAAAGAAAGTGATGATTAATACACATGATCATAGGAAAATGCATTTTCTTACCTTTTTCAAGGTTTACTAAAACCAAACAGTATCTTTTTTTTATCTTGTGACAGATTTAGGTCATTAATCTTCTATTTAAACATGAAAAACTGAACCCCATATCAAAGTATGATTAGACAGTAATACTGAATGATCTTGCCGCCCTACCTAAAGCCTGCAGGGGTCATCATGACTTGGTTTTGCCACCAGACAACAGCATGTAGCATTCTCCACTTTGTCATATTAATAAGTGAAAGGTGATCACAGGTCGTTTGTCCTGATATTTGCCATGGATGCAGACTAGACAGGTTCTCCGGTGAAGGGGCGTGGATGTTTACGCATGGACACTGAAAGGGTGGTGAGGTTTTCCATTATCAGACAACAGCTCCTCAAGTTGATTATGTTTGGTTTAACATTTTTCACCTTCCTAAATGCAAAGCAAGTTGTGTAACTTCAGTAAGGGACTTAATGACTTATCATTGGGTAAACTGAAGGACAGCTAATTAATGGAGCTTGTGTTGGGATTTTTTAGTTAAATTTCAGTCATGATTTTTAAGCCAACATGACAAAGTCCAGGTAAGTCCATTAAGTGCCCAGAAAATTTTCATGACAACTGGGCAAAATCCATGTGCACAATCTTTATGACACCATACACAGATAGCAGTGAGCCGTTCAGGTATCTCTTGACTCAGTGGCTGCTGTTGAAGACACTGATAACTGTGGTGTGTGCACACACTTACACTCACACAAATCTCCTAGACCACAGCTTATGTAGAATGTTTCAGAATGAGGAAACTAAGCTTAATGATGAGTAAGAGGGGCCATGAAAGAAAAAAAGGCTTAGTATATATGATAGCTATCACAGAGATAACCGTCTGTGGAGGCCTAAAATGTCTGCAAGTTATGTATTTGTTTCTTTGTAATATGAGAACACCCAAGTCGATCTAATACATTTCCATAAAAAAAGTTAATTTACAATAATCCTACCTGCATACCTGTTAAGATGAAGACAATCCCATCAGCTTCAGCTGTAGTTTGTGTTTAGTGCTTAAGAGCAAATGGTAGCATAGTATGCTAAACTAACAGTGAACATCTGCATGCTAGCATTTAGCTGAAAGCATTACTTTTAGCTTTACAGAGCTGCTAGCATGGCTGTAGACTATCAACTACAACATTTACAACATTTTTACGTGTCCTCTGCCTCTGTGTACATAATCCAACCAACTGCTGGTTACCTCTTACTGGGTGAGATCTTGAGCTCTATAAAATAATTTTTTAGTTGAAATCAGTTCTCAACACTGATGTTTCTGCATTTACGATTACAGACACTGGCCCAGGGCCTTACTTTGGCCACTCAAGGCAATCTGGAAAAAGCAGTCTTGTCTATATTATAATGCATTTGGTGTGAAGATATAATTAATTCGTCACTGGTAATTTAATAGAGCTGTGTGTGCTTGTGTGTTAAATTAAAGAACAACATGGCAGTGTCTTCACCGTCATTAATACTGACCAAAAAGTATGGGCTTATCAGGGTTCTTGTCCAGTATCTATCAAAATGTGACAAAAGAGTAACAGAGCATTTGTCTTTAACATCTTTATTCATCTTTTTTCATTATTTTTATTTGTATTGAAATTCATACTCTTTGTGTCTTCTGGACCTTTATTTTTTTAACGGCTTCTGTCAGCTAACGCGTCTAAACAAAAATCACCAAAAATGATTTCATGTTGTACAATCCACCTGGCGGACATTCCTATTGGCTTCACCAGGGTGCCATTCCACAGCTGTGGTCCAACACTGTGCGAGGAAGTTCCATTTTTAACCAAGATTTTACTGTTTCTAACTGCACGGTTTAAGAACACACTTGAGTACTTGTTAGGCTGAACATCAGATGAGCTGCATGGATGTAAAGAAGTGCGTTCACCTGTCAGACACTAATTATTTTAATGAAGTACAAGTGCACAAGTGTCTACTTAACAGCAATACAGTAAAATACACAAGACATTATTGTCACTGTTGTCACCACAAATGAACAGCGGCATGAAGAACATTAATGTTCGGATCACAAGATGACAATACTGCCTCTGCATTTTCAACCCAAGATGGCTGAGAACTTGAAAAACTGACTAAATAATTCATGATTACTGTTGATCAGAATCTGGGTTTCCTAAAAAGCATCTTCACATATACAACTTCTTACTGGTTCATAACCTAACAGATATTACACTTGCACTACGAGTTGATGCTTCAGGGAAAGCCAGACCACAACAAAGATTCACGGTTAAAAAAAAAAAAAAAACAGGAACTTCCTCAAAGACGTCAATCTACAAAGAGGAACAGCAAGGAAGCCCTACGGTCTGCCATGTGTTCCATACTGCTTTATCCTGATTGGCTGTGACAATATTGTTTCCTCACTTTTCCTCCTGCAAACAGGACTGAATGGACACCGCAGGTTACTGTACCCAGAAGAGACACAAAACGCCTCGTCCTCAAAAACATGGAGAAAAAAAAAAAGAAAATAAGAGGAGGAGAGGCTATTTGAAAACCTGATTTGGATATGGACACTTGATCTGATGCCGGACAAACCAAGTTGCTCCGGCAGAAAGAGGCAGTGACTGTGTTCCAGACCAAATACTCCCCTGTAACAAGGTTGTTCACTTCACCCAATAAATCCAAATTGAACTAAAGGATGAAACCATGAACAAAAAAAAGGAGAAGAAAGTTCTTTAAGGTTCAAAAGTCTTGACTGTCCCTAAATAATATTTTTCTTGCTTAACTCGACTTGTTGCATGATTGAAATTCACACCTCTGTTCTAATAAACTGGACAAAAGATAAACATGGACTTCCACATAAAATGGGAAAATAACTTCATGATTACACCTGTCCATGTCTGTTAGGATCACTTAGAAAACAAGTGTGCAGGGAGGGTGGGGTCTGTATTTGGTTTGGAACGGAGCCGCAGCAGATACAAATAAGAACCCGCATTTCTAGATGCACAAGATTCTGTGATGTGATGACATCACAGGAGCAAACGTTAACGGGTTGGACTGACCGTGATGACGGAACAGAGCAGCTGCAGAAACCCATCGAGTCCCCTGAAATGTTAGTCGTTCTCTAACCACACTGTCATGGAAACCCTCGACCTACAGATGATGTTTTGCAAATTTGACAGCACACAAATTAACAAGAATGTGAAGTCATTTTAAAGTTAATTAGATGTTTTGGATTGACGTTTTTGTCCTGGCATCACTCCTTGGTAGCTGCCTCAGTTCCAAAGTGACATCAATGAGATCTGCATACTCTGTAAACGTCAACACTGTCATCTGAAATGCAATGATGAGCTAACGCCCGCAGCAGGGCGGTGCTGGTATTACACCCCTCCCCCACCCCTGTTCCCAATGTCCCTCAGTTTACAAGAAACAAACAGGAAATAAAAAGATAAAAGAAAAAGAAAGACAGAAAAAGAAATCCCCCCACCCCCCAACTGGGCCTGCCAGCACGCCATTGACTTCAAGTGTGTAGGAGTGTGTGCATGTGTGCGTGTGTGTGTGTGTGTGACAATCAGTGTGTGTGCGGTCAAGGCCGCCAGAGTCTCTGAGAATATGTGAGCACTGGTGTTTGTCTGTGTGTGTGCGCGTGGAGGCTCCATGGGGGTGAGGGGGACTCCTAGTATTTCTTCCCCGGGATGAACTCCTTTGCCTCGGGATTCAAGACGCTCTTCCTCTGCAGAAAAAAAGACATGGAACAAGAGTAAGGGCTTATTCCTTTGAACCTGAACTCTTGCAGTGTTCATCAATTTCTAAGTGAGCGTCTCTGTTGTGAAACTGGATGCATCTCTGACTCACCGCCACTTCCTCCAGGTTGCTGTGGTGATCGCTGACGGACAGGCCGTTGAGCTGCTGCTGCAGCTGCCCCACCCCCTGGTTGTTGAGGTCACGTGAAGGGATGAACCAATCCTGGTCCTCCTCCTCCAGCATTTCCTGGAAGCAGCGCTCCAAGAACTCCTGCTCCAACAGCTCCTCTTCCACCTGGGAGATGACGCGGGAGAGAATAAAGAGACAGAGAGGTGAGTGACATGTGCAAGGGCACAGAAATTGGCAGGAAAAAAGAGCATGGGATAGATGGACAGCAGGAGGCATATATATATATATGAGAGATTATTTGCGCGACAAGTAGGTGGAAGGTTTCCCCAAAGAGAAATATTCTCAGAAATGTGGTGGCATTAAAATACATGACTCATCCAGGCAAGCTCGAGAAACAGACTGAGAGGTCTAGAGACAGCTGAAGGGGCAGTGAATATTGGAAGAAGATGGATTTTGAGAGGAGGTGGGGGGGGGGGGGGGGTTACACACATTTCTACCTATACATCACTAACCAGTAACTTAAGTGAAAGAAAACTCAAGAAAAATTAAATTGTGGGTGGATATCAGTCTGACCTGAGAACCTCCATCAGGATAGCGAGGAAAACATGAAGGAGGGTGCAGAATGAGATGGCAGAGCAAAATGTACAGGGAGCTTCACTGAGGTTAGAGAGACAGGAGAGCGGGACAGCAGGAAGGAAACGGAGGGGGGAGTGAGGACATATAGGAAATGGCAAATAAGCAAAAAGGACAAGTGGTATGGAGTGAAGGATGAGAAGTAATTCAGTGGCAGATTCCTGAAATTCTCATTAATCTAGGCAACATAGCAAAGAGCACAATGTGATGTGGGGTCACAATCTAGGAAAGCAGGTGCAAGAAGGAGGGATGTTAACATTTTAAATTCCAACACTTAGCAGGCTCTGCTAATAAAAATGCAGGAGGCTTTGTTGGTGTGGGCATGCTGCTGCAGGTGCTGGTGGGAAGATGAAATATGATCCAGAGCGAAAGGGGGGCCCTGGTGCCTGATCATGCTTGGTATAAGGAGCCAACCATGAACATCAGCTTCCCCAGTTTAACTCTCTTTGCCATTCGCTATCTCTCTTTCCCAAAAATACTTTAAAAATAATAAACTATGGACAACCCGATAGCTGGGTGGTTTTGGTTAGGGTGCATACCACATGGGGCAAAGGCCCAAAGCAGTGAGTCCCAGCTGTCTCTCTCCATTATCAAATAAAGGCATAAAATGTCCCAAAAATATCACAAAATAACAATCCCTTGAATTTGATTTTGAAAGAACTGACCAAAATATGTACCAAGTGGCACATTTAGCAGCTGACAAATGCCTGGAAAAACCATATATGGAAGACACTGTTTCTAATTGACTTTAAACTTATCCTTGGCATTTCCTAGTTGGCCAGCACAGGCAGATGTTGGTCGGAATGCGACCTTCAGGGTGGCGTCCAAGTCAAAATATGAAGTCTGATATTGAGACAGAGCACATAATACCAGCACTTTTGCTTTGATGAAACTAATCATGTCCCCCGGCTGAATTTTCCAAGATGATGCCGTGTTTGAAGGAAGAAGATGATTATGGCATGAGGGAATGTATGTGTGTGTGGGGACAGAGGCCAAATAAAAAGAAGGAATGAGAGTAGGAAGAGACTGCGAGGGACAAACACATCGAGTCTCTGTATCTCAGTCTCTCGGTCTCTAAAATCAGTTGGAAATTAGAAATCAGAGTTAAAATAGTGTGAGCACCCACCTGTCTGTTATACTCTTCTTCATTCTCCATCCACATGTACTCAGCGAATGGGTTGGCATCGCTGCCCTCTCCTGCGTGCCCATTAGCCACTGGCTCCTTTCCCTCCTTGCCCGGAGCTCCTCCTCCCGGTGTCTTGGCCACCTCTGGACCGCTCATCTCAGCCGGTTCTGCACAGGAAAACAGCAACTTTTAGGTAAACCACAAAAACTCTTCATTAAACTTCAGCTCTGGACTTCATTGTGGTAAATATATATATTCAAAAAGACATGCTTAAAGTATTTTGGGCCCCCAAAAACAAATGAAACACGAGCAAACTTCCTCATTTTGTTCTATTCTTGAAGCCAGATAACTTTGACTCTTCTCCCATTATTTAACCCGCAGCTGGGTCTTATTGTCTGTTAAATTTACATTATCTCATCTGAATTGAGGCTCTGACGTTTCAGCCTGGGATCCAAATTGAACAAATCAGCGACATCTCGGTTTCATTTTAGGTACAGCTGAAAAATTGCTCCTACGGGTAAAAAAAGTCTTCATGGAGTCTCAGTGCTCATAAACAACAAAACCATAAAACAACTATTTTCCCTATCTCATAATCTGAAGAATAAGAGACAGACTGAAAACTGCATCACCAGCTGGGACGGATCCTGCTCTCCAAAACTACTCTGTGATATCTAAAAATGTTCCTACAGCAAACAACTAAATGAGACCGAGAGCTTAAGAGAGTTGTTGGCATTTTACGACTCCAATCAATCGCTTTTCAGGTTGGCGAATTGCAGTGCTGCGGTAAAAGGCCACAGTGTGTTATTTTTAACAAGGAAAATACACACAGGCCCAGGCTGACATCATGAAGAGAAACAGCGACATTCCCATGCAAACAAACACCCAGGGTGTTAAATCAGTTGGATTATACTAATAAAAAGAGAAAATACAGCACGATGTCAGCTTCCTCATTTCCATACAGAGTTTAGTTAGAGTCAAATCTACAGCAAGAACAGCAAAACCAGGAATGTAACAGAATAAATGTCAGAGAAAAGCACAAGTTAGAGCAGCGTCAGGAGAGAAAAGTTACAGTAAATCAGTGAGTCAAACATAATAGTGCTGTATGTTGCAATGCAGGTGTTACACTCACACTCACACACACCTGTCCAGCTGCCTTCAGATGACTGATTAAACAGAAGGCAAAATATATCACTGAGTAAAAAATTAAAATGCAGTTGAAAAATCAATCTTTGGGTTCAGTACATGTGTTTTACGGATGTTCTTGCTACAGTGCCAGTGGTATTTCTTTGGTACTCTTAACGCTGAGCATTATGCAGCTTAGAAAGTAATTTTGAGTGCTTATGTCACTGACAAGTATTCTATACTGCACATTTTGCGCTTGAACTTTTCAATCGAATGATTTAAATACTTGCTGAGTGACGCTTTAATGAAAGCACACCTGGTTGTCAGACATCTAAGTACAAAGAGCCAGCATCATCTACATGAAAGGGCCCTGACACACCAAGTTGACAGTCAGCCATTGGTCAATGTCAGGCCGCTGATGAGTGCCTGTTGCTCTAGTTTTGGTGGTGCATCCTGCACCGCTGGCCATCGCCTGATTTTTTTTAGCCAATTGAGCTTGGAGAATTGGCATCTGAGACACCAGAGCCCATTGGTAAGTGAAATCAACTCAAGTCAAGAAAGAACGAATTAAAAAAAAAAAAATTATATTAGGTTAGATTTTTTTTCAGCCACTGAGCTCTTTAGCAGAAACGGTTTAAAATGGTTTGTGTTATTGTTCGTTAGCGCACGGTGAATATGCTTTGTTCTTTCAACATCAGGTTGTGTCGTTAACTGGCTAACTAGGCTCTTGAATACGTCCTGTCTGTCTTCCGGTTTCCCTTTTTGAATGACGCATACAGACTACCGCCACCTGCTGGTATGAAGTTATTCCCTCTCTCACGCAGGTGCTAGTACGTGCTAGTTGGCCACTGGCTTTAGTCTTTGCTGTGTGTTGTAAGTGCAATTTTTTGGCGACACAGGCAACATAACAGTCCGCCTTCGTTGCCACTAGTTCTTTGATGCCAGGTTTAGTGTGTCTGGGCCTTAAATGAACTTCCATCCTGTTTCACTTCTTCTCCTTCCTTTGCACTGGGTGTCACAATACCTTCTACTTTCTGCCACACACGACATATCTATGCTTAAAAAAGGTAGTTCACATTGCAACAGGAATTCATGACACCATCTAAAATGCCATATCATAAGTATTCTAGAGTCAAATAAGGAGAAAATGGCAATTAAACATCATTATTTGTGCTTCCCTACTTTTGGAACGCAGAACTCCTGCTCTCATGAGAAATGCCCACTGTAATGACATAATCCTCAGACTGCCAGCCAGCTCTAACAGACGTGTCATGACTCAACTGCGGCCTCTCAGTGGGGAGAGAGGGGGGGGAAAAAAGGGACAGCAATGATCTCAACCAAGCCGCACACACAGCCCCAGGGTCAGCCCGATGCACACACACTATGGCAATGTTTGCCTTGCGGGGTCCGACTCCCAGCAGCTTCACTCATATAATAAAAACCTGATTTACAGGACATAATGTTACGTTGACACAGATTCCTGCTATTTCGGCCTTGGTCAGTGTAACAAAATCAACAAAGGAGAGCTGAGTCCAACCCGAGGCAGACTGCCACTGACAGTACACAGTGACAGCACGGACACACTGTTCTTTAGGAGTTCAAACAAACACGTATAATCTAAGTAGGTTAGTAGACTAAGAGGAGGTGTGTCTGCCTGGCTCAAAGCTGTCAGTGTTTCTGTCTACCTGTGGAAGCAGTTTAATTATGCAGTGCAGAGATTACACGAGATGTCAGCTATGAAGGCAAATAACACTCAGGGAGGGAGCATGTGAGAGGGCAAGATAGAACGTTTTGTAAAAGAATACGACAGGCCTAAATTTAATTCTGCACTTGCTGAGCAAGGCGCCAGCAGAGTTTGAAGTCTGCATGTGAGTGTGCCACTGTGTTCAAATCACTTTTACTGCAGTCTACAACGTGTCATTGAACAACAAAATCTTTCAACATCGATTGCCACAGTTTACCGGACAGTTCAAACAAATGCACAACACTGAAGATGTGCAGCATTTAATTAAATATATTAGGCATGGGAGTAAGAAAAACAAGACAGGCAACAATGAAGTTTACACCAGAGGTCTATCTATATATCTATATAGCAAAATGTCCTTTATAAATGGATGAAATTATAGTTAAAAATATGATTCAAGTCACTCATGAAGCAAACATGCCAAACTACTTTCTGGTTCCAGCTCCTGTCAAAGAAGTTTTGCTGCTATTCTGTTTTATATGATAATTTTCTGACATTAGATACATTCTCTATCTGAAAAAAAAAATCCACTTTGCATCTCCGTTTGAAACATGTCTTAAAAGAAGTATGAAATTCATAAAGCCAAAAGTCATCAGGGGAATCCCCACCCTACTAATCAATTCCAACAATTAACTCACTGCAAACATGCCTCTACTTGGACAAGGCAGGAGTGCACGGCGGGTCAATCGGCATGAATAAGGAAAGGTGGGGACAGCGCGCACTGTGCCACGTACGGCATGTAGCACTTAATATGTTCACGTTGCATAACCATGTGTTCGTCACCATGTAATATTTAGTTAGCGGAGCCCAGCATCCTCCATGCCTGCAAGCAGAGTGTGATTTGATCCGATTTGATGAGGGTGATGGATAAACAAAGGAAAGGTAAAATGCTGCTCTGCCTTGATTATGCATTTCTTCACTGCAGATCTTTAAGATGAACTCTATATTTTCCTCCTCTTAGCATAAAATAATGTCTCCTTGGGTTTACATATTTGTTTTATGTATGAGGAGTGGATTACATATTTTAAATGACATTAATTGGAGGTGTACCTCTGTTAAAAAAATGTCACTATTAAAATGTTATTTTGCAAGTATTTTAATAAGCCAATAATCCATTAATTCATCACACAAATTAATCAAAATTCACTGATTCCAGCAGCTTTTGTATAAATTAAATACTTTTGAGTGTCAAAACATTAGAAGCAAAACCTTGGAAAACAATGCTGGACATTTATTTTGCTTTAGTCTGCCACTTCACAGGTTAGGGGTTGCTTGATTAGTCCTTGAATTTATAATGCAAAAAAGCCAAACATATAATAATTCTACTTTGTCAAAAGGAAATATTTGCTATTTTTCTTAGGTTTTGGACTGTTGGACAAAGAAATATGAGATTTGACAATATCACTGTAGGCTCTGGACAACTGTGATGGACACTTTTCACACAGATTGTCGTTTTACAGACTAAGCAGTTACCCAAGAAATAACAGTTGCATTATTAAATTGATAATGAAGACGATTCTTGGTAGCAGCCCTAAAATATAAACCAGTACAAACAGTAAAAGACATGTCTCCAAGTCAACTCATTCATCCCAATTGTAAACAGCTTGTAAACTGGTTGGATAACAACAAAATCAGGTAACGCCATACAAAGGAACAGTTTTGTAAGGTCAAAAGATTAAACTCCACGCGTGGATATGTCTGGTCAGGTGTTTACAAATCATTTGTTTTTAGAGGAGACTTTGAGTACCTGCACGTGAAGAAAAAAAACTTAAAAAAAAAAAAAAAAATCTCCAACAGAGATCCAACATGGAGCAGGAAAAAAAAACTAGAGAACACGAGAAAGCGAAGAAATGTTAATGCAACTCCGTCAACTGTTCATAATATGTGCTTTGAATCCGACAGAGTAAAACGCTTCATAACACATTATGTAATGTAACAGTTAGTGTACTGTGTGTAATGGGAGCTGTGTCGTCGTAGCGTATAGCATGCTAACGCCTTCTGAGAGCTAACGGGCTCAACCAGGTGTCCGGGCCTACCTGGAAAGTTGGTAAAGGGATTGGACGGTTTTAGCCGAGGTAATGCTAAGTGGCTAGTTTCCCGTAGCTGCAAATAGATGGATACACATAGCTGGGCTGTCAATGGACGGGCCTAAGGTGAAAGCTATCCCAGTAACAACAAAGGGTAGCGGACTGGGTGGCTATAAGCAGTTATTTCCAGTATAGTCGTTGCGTGATTTTGCCTGAAAACAGCTAAAATGCAAACAATTAACCAAACGCAAACGACGTTGTACGCTTTTACAACACGTTAACCACACACCGAGGTCAAAGTCCGCTCCCGTTAAGATGCTTGAGGCCAAACAAAGTCGGCTGCTCCGCTATCAGCTAGCACGCTGCTACAGCATGGCAGCATCACTGAAGCAGGTCAACATAACAAGCCTCCGCTCCGGGGACTGCAACAGCTTCACACACACACAATACATGACATGACAAGCTTTTAAAAGTTACCTGGCATTGTGCTCTCGGTGTTCTCCTCGAAGTGTAACGTGACACAAAGTTATATTAACTGCACAGCGAAGAGTGCGTGTTCGTCGTTTCTCCAGTGGGGATTACTCTGTGCTGCGATGCAACGTAGCTCAAGTTAGCTAAATCCTGTTAGCCACCTTGCTAGCGTTAGAAAGCTGGGTCGGTCACGTGGTCTGCTGCTGCATTCGCGTTCTCTCGGGAATGTGGGAATTACGAGCAGATTTCACATGAAAGCAATGCTAAAAATGTGAAAAATGCCTTTTATAACTTCCAGCAACCCAAGGTAACATCTTTGCATGTCTTGTTTTAACCGATCAATTGTCCTAACCCATAAAAAAGTCAGCATACAATGATATAAACAGGAAAAAACTGAAAATCATCACATTATATTGTTTTTCTGCTTGATAGACTACTTCAGTGATTCATAAATGAACTGATTCATAGTTCTAGTTCTAGACTTGAGCAAACTGTGATTAAAAAACTAACAAAATTCTTGTATTCTACTGATAACAGTATAAAGAGTTTGATCTCATGCACCAGTGCTTTGAGTGTTTGATGTGTGTTAATATGGAAATATAATATTACGTATATATATATATATATATATATATATATATATATATAATATCATGAGCTATATGGATATTGGAAAATGCTTGTTGATACGGGGATTTCAATCATGTCTAACAGCCCTAACTCAGATGTCAGAATCCATCTGAATATTGACGTGGGCAAATAACAATTTTCAGAACATGCAGCTTTCTGTGTGAAGGATAAACAGCATTACCACTCACAAATATTAGTACATACAGCCCAGGTAAACAGTGCATGTGGGGTGCAAATGAAAAACAAACTGACCCAAAGTGCAGTCAGAAAGAACTGATGTTTCTTTATAGTGCAAAAACAAAAGAATATTATGCACAGAAACAGACGTGGCCCGGATATGCAAGCCGCTACACCACAACATCTGGTTGTGAACCACCACAGTATTTCCATTCCTATTCCTCCCTAGGGGCTAGCAGTGCGTGATTGATGGATCCCAAGACTGAGGAAATCCAGAAGAAGATCCAGCTCTGATAAACTCAAGCAGAAAAAACACTGTAAATCACTGACCCTCATTCCTTTACTGTCCGGTCTGATTGGATAAAAGCCTGTCTTTTTTATCTGTTAACAGAAATGTTGCAAATGTGGATCTTGGCTTGTTTTTTTCTCCCCTGTCCTATTTATTTGACAAATATTACAACACAAATAAACACCACCTGCATTGGACTATCACAGACTGAAATATATATTTCTTTCTTCCCTGGTTAGAAGTCCCTGTAGTTAATGTCTTTAGTTACGCTAATTGAGCAACTGACAGTGGCTGAGATTGTGGTTGCCTAGCAGCAAACAAGGGACAATCATTGTGTTTTACTATCAGTTAAGAAAAGTGATTATCCTGTTTTGAATCGAGCAAAGCACATCCACTGTGACCTCCACACATATAGTTCACAGTTATACACTGAAGAAATGATTGCAGTAAATAGCTCAAGGCCACGAGTTTATTCATTTTGCCGCAATGACTGCTCAGTCGTGACATCTGATGATAACTCCATGGCCTGTACACTCAGCTACCAATTTATGTGAGACACTTAACAAAAAAATAACCAACTCTGCAGTACATGATCCCTCATAACCGTTATAATGTTCAGATTTTGTTAAGGCTATTTTAGAGAGTTGTTGCTTACATTTTAAGGTCATTTTGGAGAATGTAGTTTGTAGTGCTGTTGCACTATACTGCATTATACTGAGATGGGTTCCCACTATTTGCCATGTATGCCTATATCAATGAGGGTAGACTAACAACTCTCATACAAATGCATTTCAACAGCACCAAAATGCCATAAAGTTGAATCATCGCCCCTCTAAACACATTACAAACTTCCTGAAGGCAAGATTTGCTGTAGGACCGTTGTATTAGACTACATTTGTTTTAGCCCGGTGTGCCTAATAAACTGACAACTGAGTATGTGACACTACTTGTCCATACAAATAGCCCAAAATCCCAAACTATTCCATTTTGAATTATACATAACAGAGAAAAGCAACAAACCCTCAGATTTACAGCTGGAGCCCGTTAGTGTTTGGCATTTTGCTTGAAAAGTGACTTAAACAGTAAATCATTTATCAAAACTGTTACCAATACATTTTCTTTTGATCAACTAATCCCCTGGCTCCCAGCATTGAGGGTCTGGTGGTTCTCCTGAGGAGTCAGAAGATACATGTGGACATCTTCTGCACAAGTTATGCTTATATTTGACACTTTTCACCAAACTTTCCTGCTATATTATAACATATTGGATAGCTTTTCCTCTTCACGCGTATAAAAGCTTCCTAGTTGCAACATACCACAAGGTTTTATCAGTTGTTGGTTGAGCTGTTTGCAACTCAGGGACATGTGCAACCCCAAGGCCAAGGGTCATACACCACAAAGCAAGGGCATAGGTTTTACTTCTGTATTAATTTATGCCTTTTCTGCATCAGTTTATGGTATAAATGTCTTGAATTTTGAATCCACACATATCCTCTGCAAATGTCATGCACATGTTTTAAATATTGAGGATGATGTGTCCTCCCCGAAATCTATATCTGTGCCACAAAGGTTGAAAACCAATGAACCAATCGATTAACTTCATCGTTTCAACACTGCACGTCACAGTTACGTTGACGGGCGAAAATCGGAGCTTGCTATGGGTACCTGAACGCAGCATGTGAACAAACATCCCCTCAAGCTCCGCCACACCACCGCTACACTTTTTAGTCTGCTCCAAAACACAAATGCCTGCGTGGCTTCGGAAATAAAAGTATTTCTGACGATTGATAACAAATAACCAACACTTTCGTTGACTTTTTATGTGGGGGACTAAATTATTATCATGATGAACAACAGAAAATTAACTCATGAGATGTTATTCGAGTCAGTGTGTGTAATGTAATATCATATGTAGTGTGTTACTGGTCTAAAGAAAGATACAGATCCAACATTTGAAGACTTCATATATTCACGAACTTGGGCTCCAGTGTTGCAATCTACCACAATGCAACTCATGCAGGAGAAGATTCTCAAGTTTGTTTGCCACATTTTCATCATATTTGTGAAAGTTTTTTCTTCTTTTCAGATTGACACATGAAGGCTGATGGTACAAACCCCTAAGTAATGTTAGCCATGGCACTGCTGCAAGTTATTGAGAAAGAGGCGCTTACAATGAACCCAACATGAGTTAATTGCTGTTAAATCAACATTTAGAGCCGGTTAGCGGTTCTTGCTTCTCCCTTTTTCTGTCTTTCTTTATGTTTTGAAGCAAACAGCTAGCTCCCCCCTTTACTCCACCAATAACAACAGACTCACCACAACTTCAAGTGCAGATGGGGGGAATCAGCAAACCAGCTGTCGGGGGAAAATGGCTCTTTTCCGGTCCCGGACGTCACAGAAAACCCGCACAATAAAGAAATTCCTCCAATAATCTCCAACACGCTAAATAAACACGTGTCTCCTTTGTCAGTTTGTTCGCGTTGTCGGCTAAAAAACGGGTAAATCCACTGTTTCTCTGCCGAAACGTCGAGGGGGGAAAACGTTGTGTCGTGGGTTGCGTTTGTCCAGCTGTACACTTCAGTCATTGGTTGGAATCTACGTCAGTCAACGTTTCCTAGCAATGCTATTGGCTCAGACGAACACACGCCCCGCCCCACCCCTCAATTCATGTAAGTAAACAAAATATAACCCATTTTTCTCGCTGCTCCTTTTTTGTAATCAATATGACTAGTTAATATTTGACAACGTGGCGGTTTTAACCAGGTCGGACTCTTCTTTAGCAGACGAGGCTGTGGTTTTATGTTTTTTAAGGCTGTTAAGGAAGACAAAGCAAGAAGAAAGGAAGAGAGTAAAAGTACAACAGATGAAAGCTTTTCATAATAGTGTGAGCAGGGGCGTGCAAATGGTTTTTGGGGGCGTTTGTGGATGATCAATTACATTGGAGTTAGGCCTACATCTGTTTCTCAGAATTATAAACATTAAGAAGTGTTTGTTTTTACTGGATTCTTGAAATATCCCCACAGCAATGTATTGTAAATTATTCACAACATGCACACAAACACAGTATTGTGTTTGTTTCATCATTGATCACTGACTGCCACGAGTCAAAAGAAGCTCTAAAAGTTCAAGGCTGGTGCAGATCATGTGAAGAGAGAACCTGAAGTCACACACGTGGTTCGCTCACAGATAAGTCATTATGTATGGCCGAACTAATAAATTCAGGTGATCTAGACATTCCTGGAGTATGCTGGAATTTATTTTTGTTTTGTTTTTACATGATTGTGTATGAAAAATATAAATGATGGAAAGCAACATCAGTATAGACAACTAACTATTACAGTTGCCACACAAATTGAGCAATGGCATTGTCAATTTGTAGGACCCATCTTTGGAGGGAATTGTTGTTGTGCTGTTTTCTATCAAGGCTGAAGAGTCCTTGAGGGTTATAGAAATGCCTCTAGAAATGCAGTAAGTGTTATTAAACAACCTTCTCGTCACTGGATATTTATATTTTTTTAGAAAAATACAAGTTCAGCTCTGTGACGCAAATGTATTCACAGTACATGAGAAGGATGATCAAAGGTTAAGGTGAGATTAACAAACAGCACCTGAATATGATGTTTTGCAGTGATGCTGTGAGGGTTAGGTGTGCTCGTTGACTCCTTATTAAGAATGGTTATGTTATTAGGAGTGTCAGTGGCTTAGTGGTAGAGCAGGCGCAGATTTTGTGCAGAAAACAGTCCAAATTTACCATTTAGATTATATTTTTTAAAGGTTTAATATCCCTCTGATGATACAGCAAAGCCTTAATGTTAACACTGTGTAAATCTGAAGAAATTGGGTGTAATCATTTCCAAAAACCTTTTAAAAATGTGCCCTCCCATTGGTTACAGCTTTAAGCTAAAGATAAAGACAACCCACAGAAAGCAAGACAACATGATTATAGACCTTTTTAGGATGTTATCTGCCAATTAAAAGGCTATTATCTGTAGTTCATAGATATGAGCCTCATAGATATGGGTCAGTAAGGGCCTGCTACACCTACTGGTAGGTTCAGTAGGCAGTCATCAGCACATTCAATGGCCATTATTAGGCTTCACTTTTACTTTTACTTTACTTTAGGCACCAAAATAATGTGGTTAGGTTTAGAGAAATAAAGTTTCATGTGGAGCTCAAACTGCAGTGTCCTAAGTGAAAATCCTGCATTTAACCCATCCACCACCCCTCCCTACATGTGGACTTCCTAGGACATGGAGGAAAGTCCCATGAAAGCCCTTTCTATCAGAAAGTTGCACTAACCCAAACAGCTAAACTGGCAGATTTTTTTTTCTGTGTGTTGACAGTGTTAAAGAGCTGACAATGTTTTTAATAATGAAAATGCTGTTCTGAATCAGAAACACTGTTTGGCATAAATAACATGATGACAGTGACATGTATGTTGGTGTATGCAGAGAGATGTATACTGTTTCAGACTCTATCTAACATAACAGTGCATTCAAAATGCAGATTTTAAGCCCATGCTGACAATGATAGTTAGATAGAAAATAGTAGTAAATTGTACATTTGTTCTTAAAATGGTCATTAACCTATTAGTAGCACACATAGATAACTGAGGCCATGTTCCTCATTAGCTTCCTGGCACTTAAACACTACTTTTTCTAATAAGGTTGAACAGCCATACCTATTTAAAGAGTCCATGGCTCATTTGCGCAATTATCAACCCATGATTACAACTTTCACCTGTTTCAACCCAGCTGTCATCTCAAAAGCTAAAAGAGAGGAGATGTTCCAGGTCAGCAGTAAATTAGAGGGTGCATTACCCTAAAATCACAGAGGAGGGCGACTGTAACACACAGTGTGGTTATTGGGCAGTATGATGTGTCCCCTGGAAGAAAGATCATTATTGTGCTGTCGATGTAGATCGAAGTTGTGCAGCAGAAACCTTGGACATAAATACTACACCCTGATCCAATTCCCACCCCTGTAGCTGCTACTGCCTGTTGAAGTGGAGACTAATTAAATAAGGGATATAATGTTTTGCCATAAAACATTAAAGTGCCTACAGTTCCATGTCTGAAACTGTTTTCCTGTAGCTGCTATTAGCCCTTAGCTTACAGAGATCACAGAATAGAATCTACTTTATGCACATTTTTTCTATTAGTGACAGGGCAGGTAAATACTACATCCTAAGAGTTAGGTTCTCTATACTAATTGAAAACAAGTGACTATACTGCATTATTTGAGACACTTTGCATAACGCCACTGCTTGACATTTATCTAGTTAACATTTAGTTTAGCTCCAAGTCATCCTAAATCAGCACTCTAACAGATGTCCAGCTTGCTCTGTTGTTTCTGTGTTGTCTCAGCTGCATGCAAGATGCATGGTTGTGCATATGTGTTGAGAAGGTGTTGAGGACTTTAAATCAGGAGCACCAGATGTTTCTCAGAGTGTCAGCTCAAACCTGTGTGTGTGTCTGTGTGCTGATATATCCACAATGACATGTGATACCTCTCCTCAGAAAACTTATAAAGGGCTGCAGTCAGGAATGGGTTGTGTCCTTGTGAATACACACAGCACACACACCCGCATGTACAAACTGTATCCAAATGGAGACCAAAACTAGTCAAATATGTCTCTTTACTGTGGTTTCTGATCACACATGACAAAGGCAGTTAGAGAGTCTTTGGGTGAAAAATAACTTGATGTGAGATGCATATTGCAGATTTAATACAGTGCACACACCCACATATATTGTCATGGGAGAACACAGTAATAACATGCATGCACTCATACCAACTGTTCTCACACTCACTATTTAGTTACAGACAAAAGGAGGTACTCCACTCTTTTCCCCCTCCTTCCTTCTCTCCACTGGTGTTACATGACGCCGCCTCCCTCTTCCCTCTCTCCTCTGCTATAAATTTCACCCTCTCTATTTGCTATTGAATCATAACTCATAAATTCCCTTCCTGTACCTTTCTCTCTCCCCATTGCTCCCCCTCTTTTTTTATTACACAATAGCCCAGACTTGATGTCAGAGGCCAGTCATGTTTAATGTGTGTGTGTAATATGTGTGTGTATCTCCTACCCCAGCCTTTCCTGTGGCCCTGGGTCCCCACCCCAGGCTTCACTGGTGAGTTTATCCAATGCCACTTACACGGACACATGCACACATACACACACTGGAACATACGACACACCCTCGCGTGCACACAAGCAGGAAGTTGCACGTTAGCACGCACTCCAAGATACAATATTGCCTTTATTATTTGCTGCACAAACTCAATATTCCTGCACGTTCAAGCACTTATAGTCGAGGTCCTGTTAACACTCACCACCAAAGTGCTATTAACGTTCCAATAAGTAACAGGCCGACGGTATGTTCGAATTTAATAAGGTGAACGTGGAAATATATTCCTGCTACACATTTGTTCCAGAAAGCTTAAAGAAAACAAGGAGTCACAAAGTACATGCAGATATTTCTACTCCCCCTCTAATGGTTCCCCTGTGAGTTTTACACTGGCATGTTCAGACTCGGGGCCCCTCGTGTGCTTAACATGTTTGCTTTGAAAAAATGGTGCAAAAAGTCATGCAGCTCTTGTGCAAGACGATTTGTTTTATGAGAGGTTGCATAATTATTACCACTTTATAATTCACAATACTGGCGCAGGGTGAGTGGATCTGCAAATTCATGACCATCAGGCACTTCAATGGAAGAAAAGGGCAGAATAACATTTGTCCTAATTGCAGGTAATTGTGAACATTTCTCATTTCTCTCAAAACTTTAGCTTGACAGTTCATTCTTGACCTCGGAAAATCTTACGGGTAGTTATTTGAGAATATTGATAGTACTCTGTCTTCACAATAGATATAAAGCTAGAGCCAGTTAACTTACCTTAAACTGGAAAATGTGGAAAAAATCTACCCTGGATTTAAAAAGATGATCATACCAGCACCCCAAAAGCTCAAATAGTTCAGCATTTTGGGAATATATTTATTTGCTTTTATGCCAAGAGTTAGAGGAGAAGACTGATTTTCCTATGCAGCAAACTTCTGCCCACTCAGACTAAATATGAGGCTACCGCCAACAGGTGGTTAGCACAAAAATTTAAATGTGGCAGTGTGGACTCGAGTCACAAATTTGATGACTTTAGCTCAATTTGTCCTGTCCAATAAAGGCAAAAGCCATAAAAAAAAATCTTTAAAAAGAAAAAGACTTGCAACCTGACTCATACTCTAAGGCCAGTGCCTTGTGACTTCACTTGGACTTGACCATTCGGACTTGAAAATTCTTACCTTCCACCAAGCCCAAAGTTGACCAAGCATTTTATTTAAAAGTTTGCCACAAATCAATTAATTTCCCTTTATTTGACTTTGCTAATGTTAATACTGTTCATTCCCAGCAAGTGGACATAAGCCTTATTCCCCAAATCCACTTAGTTTGAACCAATCTGATAGCGTCCAGTGAAGTTATGGGAGACAACCATGAAGAACAAACATGTTAACGTTACTGGGAACGTTGGGAAAATGATACCAAAGATATTTCTTTTCTCATACAAAAAATATGTGGTGGTTAACAAAGACTAAATTGTAGTATGTATAATGTGTGGGTTAAAGACCAAGACGCAGCAACTTTCAACTATGCTCAACATTTTAAGTAGCGTTAGCGCAGTGAATGGCTATTAACAAAGTTAGCGAGCTAATGCTTACTAACGTTAGCTTAACAGCTAAGTAACTTTTTATCAAATAAATGCAGATTTTAAAAAGCATTCATGATTTTTGTAAATACAGTATTGGCATTACATGTATTTAAGAGCACACTGTGACTTCTTTAGGACTCAAAACAAAGCCAGGCTAGCTATTTCACATTAGTTCAACTCTTTGTGTTAACCTAAGTAAGCTAGCCGCTGGCTGTAGCCTGTAGCTAGTGATACCAATGTTAGCATCTAACTCTCAGCAAAAAGGCAAATATTTACCAAAATGTTATACTATTGCTTTAGCACTTACTTACATAAATGTAATATGTTTCATCAATAGGATATAATCAACTTAACTGCCTTTTCAAAAAAGAAATTCCCAAAATTGTTTTGACTCTTTTGCATGAACACTATCTGGAGAGGAAGTAACAGGTTCTCATTCGGGCTGCGACTAAGATTGGGCTCTATTTAGAGGAGATGGAGGAAGAACATTATCTTACAGTGTGTGTCTGTGTTTGCGTGCACGCTTGCATGTGTATGTTATGGGTGTGTTTCCGTCGCTCTAGGCCTTTCAGGGTCCCAGAGATAATGTGGAATTCATGGGAGGAATGCCGCACAGGGGTTCCTTCCTGTCACCTGACTCCATCACTTCCTGTGTTTGGCTTCCTGCGTCTGGACCTCTAAGGAGAAGGGTAGGACCACGACTCAGGATCTGTTTCAGAACTTGGGGTCTCTTGGGTGATGGAGGAGCTTGACTGTGCCCCCTGCTGGGTTAAGCAGGACGAATGCAGATAATGTCAAAACAAATGCCTAACATTATGAAAAGCCCATATCTGGTAACAAAGCTATTGATATTCTTCCACCTGACTGCTGATTTTAGTCATTAGAAAATTAACTAGAGCAAATTAATGGAGGCAAAGGTTCAAATAAAATGGATTAAACAAAGAAAGATGCAAGAGAAAAGACAGGAGAATGGCCCATAAAGCGGAGAAGGGACAGATGTAGAACAATAAAAGAGGCAGTAAAGCGAACGAAAGACGGAGAAAGAGAGAGGTGATGGCAGGATCCATATGGGGCCTCTTGGTTTTTGGGCAGCAAGGGGAGACATGCCAGGTAATGGCTTCCAGACACACACACACACACACACACACACACACACACACCCTAATTCAATTTGGAAATCTGACAGAACAAGGAGACTGAGTGTATGGAGATGTGTGTGTGTATATACCAGAGGCCTTTTCTTTCGACTCACTCAAGAGGTCTGACTTCCTCTGCCCGTTGGGAGTGGGGCAAGCTAGTCTCAGTGTGTGTGTGTTTGCAGGCACTGGGGGTTAATGTATGCTTTCAATCACGGCTCTAGTGGGGAGAAATCAGATCCCTGCAGCATCGATGTGGACCTCAAGATCCACACATACAAAATGACACACACACACACACACACACACACAGCAAAAGAAAACACATTTTGGGTAAGAGTGCAGCAAATGCATTTATCTACAGTTTAACTATTAAACTGAAATATTGGCAAAAAAAAAGCAAAGAATTTGCATTTTAAAAAAAATAGAGCAGTGGAATAAAGTTCATCATTTGTGTTAGGTTGACTGAATACACCTGGCTAATTCCTGCTTTTGTCTGCAAAGTTAGAAAGTGTGCATAAAGGTTATGAAAGGGTTAAGGGAGCAGCTATAGTACCATGGAAAGTAAAGGGATAAAGACAAAGACGTGGAGGGAGACAAAGAAAGAAAAACAATTCAAACAAAGCAAAGGCATGTGAAGAGAATTTAATAGGGGAGGAGATGAAAAGAGGAGCAACGAGGAAGACAGGAAGCGATAATTAAACAGAGGAAGGACAGATATGGAGGAGTGGGAGGGGACAGAGAGGGCAAGATGACTTAACTGGGATTCACCGCCTGCTCAGGAATACTCCACCCTCACTCTCCAATACACACATACTACATTTTCCCAGTGAGGTAAATCCCCCAGCATTCCCCCCATATGTGTTGTCACAGCCCTCCCACTCCTGCAACTCGTGTGTGTATGTTTGTGTGTGAGTGTGTGTGTCACTACTTTTCTCTGACATTCCTGCGTAGAGCAGAGAGACGGCAAGCTCGGCTGCAGAGAGACAGAACTACAAATCCAACTCAGAACTTCATTAGGAGAGGTGTGGATTTTCTTCGAGAAGAAAAGGAGAAATATTGTTGTGATTCCAATTTTGGGAAACCTGCCTGCGAGTCAGCTGGGAAGTCTTACATTTTGAACAAGGGATTTCTAGAGAGCATCCTCCTGTATCCAGTCACAGTTTCCTCCTGTTCTTCTCTACATCTTCCTCCCAGGAGACGGGCTCCAAACTTTGGATTGCAGAGTTTGGGAATATTTTTGGAGAGGCAAAAAAGGACAAGGACATAGTGTTGCAGCAGCATACAAAGAGGTGAGTTAACACTCAGGGAAAAAAATTACACGTAATAATTGTTTATGACGTGTAGCTCTTGTTCCTGTGGAGTTCAAATGCATTTTTATGAGCAGTTCTAGACAAAAGCATCCATCAAAAATTGTATTGTCTGCAGACTTTTAAGTTGTCTCTTAGTTTCTAAATAATAAACTTGCAATTGCATTGATAGTTCTGTTACAAACTGTCAGAGACAAAGATGATAATGAGCACTAATAAAGCCTGTCTTGCTGGTATATCTGCCATACTACAAAGTGAGAGAGCTCTATTGGTAATGGTGCATTAAAGTGAAGTGTGTTGCACAAACTGTCCGTAATGTAACGTCTCAAGGGAGTCAGAGTTGCTTGTTCTGCTTATCCCTTGCTAGACTTAGGTCGTGCGCCTGAGAAACAGAGAGAGAAGAAAAGACTTGTGGGGCACGGGTAGTTTAAATCGTCCACTGCACATTGATTACAAAGAGATGATGGGATGAAAAAGGAGGAAGAAGAAAAAAAGCATGTGCAGCAGTGATGAGTTTCATTGTCTCTCTGTTTTTATCATCAAATAGCGAGGACAGACGCTGGCCAGTGATGCACACATGCACGTTCAAATGTTTCAGGCACATGCTTGAATAAATGCACGCAGATGTTGCATGCATGTACACAAAGAAGGGATGTCAAACTAACTTACGGTCTCTTTCTCTCTCTCTCAATTTCTCAATCACAAACACACACACGCTCACAGAAAGAGATTTAAACAAACACAGCTTTGTTTGATTGCGCTCATCTGTTTAGTTTGCTCTTGGCTCAGATCACAGACCGATCCAATGATTCCCAGCAGCGCTGCAATACAATACACACACACACACAGACACACACACACACACACACACAACTGCACAATACTGCATACACACACTCATACAGTTGAAACAGTAGATACATGCCATGTTTTTCTCTCATGTTTCAGGCAAATACATTTTGCTATTCTCTCGTCCTCCATAATAGATTTTTTTGTCACATCCACTTTTCTTGTGCACAATACTCATCAACTTAATTAAAACAGATTCTCTTACTTGTCCATTCTCACATCATGGTCATATAGTATTTACATATATTTGGTATTTAATTGGCAGACATTCTGATTCATAAATGTACACCTGAAAGCCTCCTAGAGGTTATAGTATATAGTATATATATATATATATATATATATATATATATATATATATATATATATAGTATAGGCAGTTACAGTAGCAGCTAGGAGCTAGAAGTTCAAGTGTGCTGCAATAGTTGGGGTGTGTCTTCTTCACTTCCTCCTTGGCTGTAAAATATTTTTAGCGTGTCCAAAATTTCTCCCAGTTCACTAGCAAGTGCACTCTATTTATTTTTACACTATTGTATCTGGAAGCCATGAAGCAGAAAGTTCCTCATGAATAAATTTATATGCATTATGTTTGTGTGTTTCTCCGTAGGCCCTGGCTCCTGTAAAGATGGCTGACATGGTGCAGCCAGACCCCGACAGCTTGCAGATACCCGGTGAGACGCACATACAGTACTGTACAGTTTATACACAGACTTCATTACCATGGCAACCTGGTCAAAATGACTCACTTCTCTCTCCCTCTTTATCTCCTGGAGCGCGAACACACTGACCTTTCCATGTCCCTCTCCCACTCGGGAATATTACTCACATCACATTCCAGTGACATTCCACTCATTCTAGTTCATTAGAAATGTCCACTCTCACATCCAGAGAGCTTCGGGTCAAGTGCATGAAAAATAAGGTGTTGTCTGCATATGTGCATGTATGCTGGCATCAGCAGTTGATGACAGTCCAATAATGTCTCTTTCCTTGTGATAAGAGAGTTTTCACATGGCTGCATATCACTTCAAACACAGATCTTTTTGGCTTGTCCGTCCATTTTCCGGTGGAGTACGTGTGGCGCTTTTCCAATGTTGAAACTTGTCTATAATGAGATTTTAATAGGTAGCCACCACTGCGTGTAGTTACATTTCTCTTTCCCTTCTTCTCCACTAATTCCCAGGTGATAATTTATCAGCCCCTTCATCGCCTGCCACAGCTAGGAATGACTGCAGCATCACACCCCTCACTCCCTCCCCCTCCCCGGTAACTATGCGCACACACACACACACACACACACACACACACACACAGATTCACCACAGACACTCCTACACACCCTTTCCACTTACTTATTTTCTTTATATAAAGCTGCTAAACACGACCTGTAAACCCACATCCACTTCTCACTGTTATTAGTGGTTTATAATAACACTTAACTCTGAGATTAAAGTGAAGTGTAGACTTAAAGCAAGTACGCAGTGATGACTACAGTCTGTTGAAGAAATATCCACACTTTGGCACTAAAGGAGTAGAGGAGAGATTTCCAAGCCTGCTAATTCTACGCTGTTTCCACTCATAGAAACTAGTTATCACAGAAATGTAAGAATCACTTATTTTAAGTCCCACCCATGCTTCCCCTGAGAGTCAGAGCCATGTTTGCAGCTCTGTGAGGCCGTACTTAAGCACGGCGGTGATTTGTGCTAAAAGTTAGCATGCTTAAAGTGACATGCTGATGTTTAGCAGGTATGCTTTTCATGTTCTTAGCTCAGCAAGTTAACATGCTTATATTGTCAATTCAGCAATAAACAGCTGAGGGTAAAGGGAATATCAGTCATAAAGCAGAATATACTGTAGGACAAATTAAATTTTTGACCTGATGACGGTGCTAGAAGTTCAACGTACCTCATACAATGGTATTATAAATATGATATCTTGTGAAAATGCACAATGGTTCCTATGCTATCTAACAAATAAGCACCTCACCTATTACGGCGTCACATTACGTACTTATGTGAAGTTACACAGGTAAGTTAGTCAAGTAAAGGTACTTGGGTCAAGTTTAGGAAAGTTAATTTGTGTAGGTTAGGTTTAGGAAAAGAATTGGGGTGTCGGTGCCCCAAGTGCGGAGGCGTTGCCTCGCTGCAGCAGCCACGGGTTAGGGTCCAGCTTGCAGTTCTTTGCTGCAAGTCGGTCCCCACTCTCTCTCTGTCTCCCCATTTCACTCTCTGTCCTGTCATTAAAGGCAAAAAAAAGCCCACAAAAATAATCTAAAAAAAAAAAAAAAGGAAAAGAAACATGTTTGGGAGTCGTCACGTTTTGTACTTACGGTAAAATTATGTACTTAACGTAAAGATATGTAGGTTAGGTTTAGGAAAAAAAACATGGTTGGGTGTTGTCACACTACATACTTACCGTAAAATTAGATAGGTTAGGTTTAGGCAAGTCAAGTTACAGAGTGTAGGTTTAGGAAAAGAAACATGGTGACGACCTACCTTAAAATGACTCAAAGTTCACTTGGTTTCACACGGGACATGAACACTAGTCTCCTGGGAGGAAGTCCTTTGTTTGACACAACCACGATCCCAACCTACCTCTGCGAAATTTCACTTTTAATACTACTCCCCTTTGTATTCCCTTCAGCACATATGTCGCATGATTGGAGCCTTCTTGATTATGTGGGTTACACATGAAGTCTGGTGTATTGCTTTGTACAGTGCATGAAAACAGGTTAAAAATAATCAATCATCACCACTATGTGGGCTACAATTCAGACTGAGGGAGACATGAGTTTCTACACCAATTTTCATGACAATCTATCCAATAGGAGTGATTATGGGGAGTTGTTCTCCCATCAGTATCAGCTTCAACTCACACTAATCTTCCTCTCTCTCAGAGGGTGGAGGTCAGACCCAGGATGTCCTGTCCGTTTTCGGTTGTCGTGGCAATAGACTTTGGGACGACCTCGAGTGGCTACGCATTCAGCTTCACACAGGACTCAGAAGCCATACACATGATGAAGTAAGAGTCTGCAACTATTGTCTTCAGTTCTATTCTATTATTTTCTACCCTTGACCTGACTCTACCATTTTCCTCCAATCTATGAAGACGCTGGGAGGGCGGGGATCCAGGGGTGGCCAATCAGAAGAGCCCAACGTGTCTGCTGCTGACTCCTGATTTGCGGTTCCACAGTTTTGGGTTTGCGGCCCGGGACTTCTACCACGACCTGGACCCAGAGGAGGCCCGGCACTGGCTCTACTTTGATAAGTTCAAGATGAAGATCCACAGCACAAGTGTAAGAGGGATCAGGATGGGAAAGGTGGAGTAGACAGGAAGTGGGGACAAAAAGCCAATTTTACATAATACATACAAACTTAAAGGGTCAGTTTTATACATCTGGATCAGGTTGCATTGTGGGTAGTGTAGGATCCAGTGTTTTTGGAACTAGAACAATACAAAGGATCAAAAATCAGGATATCTTGGCTTCTGCTGCTTCCGTTTTGACCATTGTCTTTAGAAACTCTCTCACAAGTCTCCCAACTTTAAGAAAGTACAGTGTAAAATAAAGTATCCCCTTTAAGGCTTTAAGCATCAGCAAGACAACTTGCTTTTGCCATAGTGTTTTAGCTGTTAAAGCTGTGTTTGCTACAGGACCTCACCATGGAGACGGAGCTGGAGGCGGTCAATGGTCGGAGGGTCAGGGCCATTGAGGTGTTTGCTCACGCTCTGCACTTCTTCAGGGAACATGCTCTAAAGGTGCACTTTAAAGCCACAGTTTATGATTGCAGTATAGTGCCTCTTGGTGGACATCTCTATACAGTGTTCACATATACGTGTGTGATTTTTATTAATATGGTTTATATGTATAAACCTTCACTTTGCAAACCAAAATTGCTGCACTGTAGTTCATAAAGTGAGTATGATTTTGAGTGTTTTACCAAAGAAAGTGTTTCTCTGATTCTGTTTTAGGAGGTGAAGGATCAGTCATCATCAGTGCTGGAGGGAGAGGAGATCAGATGGGTAATCACTGTCCCTGCTGTGTGGAGACAACCTGCCAAACAGTTTATGAGAGAGGCTGCATACCTGGTAGGAACACAAACTATTCTGCAATTAAAAGAAGACATTACCTAAGTCTAGGAGGGTTTATGTTTAATACATGTTTAATACATCAATACATACATACATCCACTTACATTATGTATACAACTCAAGTCTTCTAGATACATACACATGTGCACACACACGTAGGGAATGATGGTAGACTGTGTGTGTGTGTGTGTGTGTGTGTGTGTGTGTGTGTGTGTGTGACAGAGAAAGAGGAAGAACAACAGGGAGATGGAAAGAAAGGCAGTATATGAAGCATGAGATAAAGCCTGCCCGATTAATGTTCCCATGGAAGATCCACACACACACGTACACACATAGAGATCATCACACTGCACTTTTGCCTGTGTATCTTCCCACCAATACACACACACACCATACGTGTCACAATGACTTGTAGGAAGTGTGCGTACATGGACAGGAATGCAGGGGGTCCTATCACAATACATATCACTGAGAGTGGACTCACATGTGTGTGCTTGGGCAGTACATATGCAGTGGTCCATGGGAAAAACTGTCAACCTTTTACTTGAATGTCAGCGCTTTCCTAATTCCTGTTCTCTCTCTGTTCAATGTTCTCATTTTTACACACACACACACACGTAAATTTGTTCACCAGTATCTCTCATCTGCCCTTCACTCACCACGGTACATAAATAAATAGCCTAATGCATACACACTTTCAAATGCAACACTGACATATACGCACACACACCCTGCGCTGGCTCCCGGCTTGAGGCCGTCGGGGTGTGTGTGCTTCCTGCTGGTGATGATGTCATCACAAGTGAACAATGAGGGAGACGGGCGTACAAACACAGGAAGTGGTGTCCAGACCCCCGCCCTGCATACACACACATCATTCCAGCCACTCAACTTTACACCCAATACATCAAGGCTAATGCTTATATACCAGCTCTCCGCTCCTAATGGCACTCAGTGTATGTATAAACAGACCAAAGCAGTGTCTACATGCATGTCTAAAAGCATTGTGGATTTTTGAGAACTGCTTTTTTCAGTACAAGTATGTCTCTCTCTTTTCTTTCTCTTGCTCAGACCCCAGATATCTCAATACAATCAAGAGCTTTGCGGGATAATAAAATTCTGCTCGTAAATTTTTCTCTCCCTCTCTGTCGGTCTTTTCTCTTCCAGGCTGGTCTGGTGTCTCCAGACTGTCCTGAGCAGCTCCTCATCGCTCTAGAACCTGAAGCAGCGTCAATTTACTGCCGTAAGCTCCGCCTCCACCAGGTGCTTGACCTGAGCTTGCAACCAATCACAAATGGCTTTGATCTGGAGGGGTCGCGGCCCTTCGACTCAAGCTTCAGACAAGGTAGTGAAGAGAGAGTTTGGGTCGATGTGTGTGTGTGTGTGTCTTCGTGTAGACTTTGTCATTAGCATAAGCATGAAACCACACTGTGTTCCTGGAAATGTTGTTGTTGGGTTTCACTCGGGGATTGTGGTCTATGCAAAGGACAAAGTGGGTTTGTGTGTGTGAGCGAAGGAGATCTGACTTCAGATACTACTTGCGGTTTTCCCTCATATGACTTTGCAGTTGTTTATGTGTGTCTGTGTGTTTGTGGATGTGGGGGGGGGGGCACACTTACAAATGACACTGGAGACGCCATATGTGTCATGTAGAGTGGACAAACTACTTTTGATATGAAAACATTTTTCTAGATGGTGATGTTTTCTGTATCTTTTATGTTTGTGTAAATCTGGCTTTTCAGTTCACTATTGCGAAGTGGGAGAAGTTATTTCGGGCATCCAGGGTTTATTTTCTGCAAAAACAATAATAGGTGGCTGGCAGAGGGAGCATAGTTTGGGCATGTAACTGTACTGGTTGAATCAATCAGTCAACAGAGGAGCTGTGTTCCAAAATCTGGTTCTTTCACCAGAAAAGTCAAAGGTACAAACCTATGTACATAAAAACGTAAGAACATAACTATGACTCCAACAGTGAAATGGGCTTGAAAGTTTGTTGCATGTGCAACTTAAGGTGAGAATCATTTTGCTTATTTGCTGATGCCTTGATTTGAGCATCTGACTGGTTTTGTTTATTTCGTTGAAGTTGATTTGGCAAACTTGTAAGCAGACAGTTCCCCTTTTGCATATTCAGAAGACGCCATTCATTTGAGGCTGAGTCTCTGGCCATCCAAATAATGTAATTTTAATATTTACTCACTTTTTAGCTCTGTTTTCGCCCTCGCTCTTAAGGGAAATGTCTGGCTCATTAGATGCTAAATGCTCTAATCTGTATGTTACCTGTCTGTCATTTGGTGCTGGGCAGGTTGTCAGAGCTTATTTGCCTACAGAAAATAGTAGCCTATTGAGCATGAAATTTATGCTGATGAGAACAGTGAGAGTGAACCAAAACAGTTAGGTTCCAGGCCAGACACCAAAACAATAATGAAAGATGTTAAAACTCTCCATAGAGCTGCAGAGCTGGGTGATAATTCTCTGTGGGTTTGGGTGTCAAGAGAGTTTTTTAAAGACCTCCCCAAATCAAGTTTTTAACCTTGTTAACATATACATTTTATACTCTACAAAACACATCATGAGCAATAAGCAGTCAATGCCATGGCTGAGCATTTCCACCTCAGAACGACAGTGTACCAATACCTCAAAAACACGGATTCTGACTTCCAGGGCTTGTTACATCACAAATCAAAGGAACCGGTCCTCTGAACTAGTACAGTTAGGCTTTCCATATCATTAGCATAACAAGCATACAGCAAAACAAGGGGTATCAGAGGAGAAGTAGGTACTGGTACTGGTACTGGTATTTTGCAAGTTACATTTCCCTTTCGCCTAAACTTATCAGAGCTCATGATTGGGAACAAGGTTTATCTAACATTAGCAACATATTATTAGCTGTTTGATAACATAGTCAAGTTTAAGAATCACTTTATCTGCTGTTAACAAGCAGAGGTTTGTGTGTTTGACGAGCAGAGTCAAAGCAGGTTCACTAAAGCTGCAGGGAAGTGTGTGAGGATGAAGCTAATATGCATATTCATAGATCTGTGCAATGTGCGCGTACAAAATCAGGCCAAGGTGAAGAGTTGCATCTTAGCCATTTTAAAGCATTTAGGGATATAAATATGTAAATATGTAGTTTTGATGAACAGAGATGAATTTATTCAAATGCCTGGAGAGGAGTTTTACATTACACATAGTCATTTGACCCACTGTTGATATAAATGTATTGAATAGTGCAGCTTTCAAAGAAAACTTTACAATCCAAATTTACAGTGAGGAGAAATTCTTCCACAACAATCAACTCTTTTCACTTTGCAACCCTATACCATCCCAATCAAAATACAAGGACAAGGGTGACTACTTTTAAAAGAAAGCGTAGCTGTTGACTGTGTGAGAACATGGCTGTCATATTGTCACAACTCTACATTAAAGCTGCATTGAAAACATTTGTGTTTGCAACAGCTACAGGAAAATACTACTAAAACACAGCAAAGGAACAAAGAGCGATTTCAGGCCGGGGAAAAAGGAGACTGATGTATAATTCAGGGAACGAACATGCCGTCCAAAATCCCCTGCACAGGCCCACTTATACATATGCAGTCAGTGACACACACACGCACACAAAGAACATTCACACGCACAACGACACACACTAAACACAGGATATTGTAATTGGAACAAGGTGCAGCGAGACTATGATCTCACCCCCTCCCGGCCTGTCATTCTCCCTCTCCTTCGTTCACATTCATTTTTCTTTCTTTTCCCTCTGTCGTTCTAGCATTTCCTCCCCCTCTAACTTTCTTTTGCCAGGTTGTACACTCTGCAAGGACTCTGCAGACACACAGAAAGCTGCATAAACAGACATAACAGTACTTCCACACACACACAAACACACACGCTTGGCATCACAGTCATGGTTTTTACTATCTTTAGCTTTTATTCCACCTCATTTCGTCTCCAAAGATAGCACAGGGGAGTCATTAGTGCACGCGCGCACACACACACACACACACACAAATACACACACAAATACACACACAAATACACACATACATTTTCTTTTCTGCTGTTTCATGTAAATGGTTTCCAGACTTGCATTTCATCCATCACCCCCATACAAAGATACACACACACACACACACACACACACATGCACACACACACACACACACACAGACGCACATACATTACCTCCTGCGTCATCCAGTCTTAAAACAACTGTAAGAGTATTTGCTTTCAAGACAATGTAGTCATTGTTTTTCTTTCTTTCTTTCTTTTTCTTTCTTTCTTTCTTTCTTTCTTTCTTTCCTTATCCTGCCACAAATCTCCTTTACCTTGCTCTTATTCTAATTATTATGGTGTGTAGTACTCATGGGGTTTGAGGGAACCTAGTAAAAACCACTTTTACCTAAATTATACAAACACTTCACTCCAGGCTGTCAAACCTGTTACAACACACTCATACACTTAAACATCAAGACCACAACCCTTTCAAAGAGTTTGGGTTTTTAAACACGAGAGACAAAATTTTTTACCTCCACCATCCTCCTTTCGCTTCTTTGATCTGCAGTTATTTCTCATCTTAAAGCCATTATGTTTCACTTTATGGGTTCACTTGCATTTATGGGGGAGTACGAGTGTATCTGCTCTGTCAAACGGGATGTCAGGTGTTTTGTATTTCTGTCAGCTGTGTTTGAGTGTGTTCTGTTTTTGTTGGCCTCCATCCATACTTTTAACCTGTCAGTCAAGCGGTTTGCATGTTGAGAGTGAAGAGGAAAGCTGAAATCTGAGAGTGTTTCCAACAAATTGTTTCTGTCATGCAAAAACACTGTGACTCTCATTTTGGTGTGTTTTTCTTTTTTTCCCTTCAATAGAAAGACTTAACTATTCAATGCATAAATGTCATGACCTCCAGGGTAACAAAACTTCTAAACCAAATTAAAGTAAATTAACATTCATCCTCATCAGGCAATGAGCATTAGTTAAACACAAGCTAAAGTGTCTGACCCTGCAGCACGTTTATACAGACATACTAAAAAATGTACAAATGCTGGAAAAGCAGTGTACTGTGGTTGAAGGGGGTGATGACTCTCTGGGCCTACAGCTGGAGAGAGTCCATAAAAATTCTTGTCCAATTGTTGTATTTTGAAAAGGGGGGCCCAGAGCAATATTTCAGGGGGACTACCGCTCCTATTTGTGCCCCTGGGACGCAGAGGTCTTTGCTGTGCCCCTAAACAGGAGAACTTTGTTTTTTTTTTTTTATTTTGCTTTTTTACAATGTTTAACCATTATTTTTTGCTTCACTATGACTTTTTGAACTTATTCTATGACATGAATACTTTCACTCATGTGCGTGTGCAACTGAGATGAAATCCAAATATCAGAGGTATAAAAACTGAATTATGTTTTATGTTTGTTGCAGCGAGGGAGCAGCTGAGGCGATCCAGACACAGCAGGACCTTCCTGGTAGAGAGTGGAACCGGAGAGCTGTGGTCAGAGCTGCAGACTGGTGAGACTCTGTGTTCATGTTCGTGTGTGTGTGTGTGTGTGTGTGTGTGTGTGTATGTGTGTGTGTAAGAGAGAAAAACAGACCCCACATGTTGGAGATATTGATGATATTGACTTTTAACCCCAGTTGGCTCACAAAGAGAAGCACACACACCTTCTCATTTCTACTAACCCTCAGTTTTCGGTACTGCATTCACTGTGTTCTTTTCAATTTCAGCGCGATAATAGCTTTCACATTTTACCTACTATATCTGCACTGTTTGGGGACTGAGAATTTGAAAATTAAGTCCTAGTATTTTGAGAAAAAAAGTCTAAATATTTTAAGAATAAAGTCAGAATTTAAGAATGATGAATGAGTGATAATTTTGCAAAGTGTTTAATATTATAAAAATATAATCCTAATACTTTCTATAAAGTGCCAAGAAACAACTGGTCTGTCACTTTAAACTACCAAACACAGCTGTACTGACAGCCCCTGAGTGTACAACCCACAGTGTCCAGTTTTGCCTAAGATAATAAAATCCTGTGCCTGGAGAGTTAAACTCACCCAGTTCTGTGGCTTTTACACACAGCCTTTTCTCTCTGTTGAGCCATGACAACAATCTGAAGAGCCACGCGCCCCTGCTGACCCTTTCTGCTCCCTTTCCTGTCCACACACACACTCACACACAGGAAGGACCCAGCCCATGGGACCCTGTGCATCTGCACTGTAAATAAACCAGAGGAGTAGAAACTCTGATTTGTCCTCCTCCTCTTGCATTTTCTTCTCTCATCCTTCCCTCACATTCTTCATTTCTTGTTGATTTTTGTTGCTCGCACTTTTTCTCTCTCTCACTCACTAATTCGTGTTCAGGGTGTGGTCTGCTAAACTCAGGGTAACGAAGCCGAAACCAGCTCTTATCGCTGGATGTATCATAAACACACACGCTCGCAGTGGGAGCGCAGCAATCCCAGATGCCTGAGGGTTGTTTATGTTTGAGAGTCCGCTGGTTGAAGAGTTTCAGGGGAAACACACACACACACACACACACACACACACATTAGAAACATGACATTTAGACATTCCACACAAATGAAGACACATTATCATCCGCAATTTCCTCCTACAAATTTATGAGAAACATCATGTTCTTCAAGTCCCATGTGAAATATTTCCTGGCTCTAAAGTCAAACTGATAAGAAAGTCTTCAAAAATAACAGATTTCATGAAAATGCTTAACGTTCCCAGAACACTGCAGGTATTAAAACTGTGTGCGCTCTTTGTGTAGGTGACAGGTACATTGTTGCAGACTGTGGAGGCGGAACAGTTGACCTGACTGTCCATCAGATTGAGCAGCCACAGGGAACACTTAAAGAGCTCTACAAAGCTTCAGGTACAAACTTTCTCAATCTGCTGAAACACACACACACACACACACAAAAAAATCCTACAGTTTCCAAAGCTGTAGTTTTTCTTCCAGGCGGTCCGTACGGTGCGGTCGGAGTAGACCTGGCCTTCGAAGCCATGCTGTGCCAGATCTTCGGTGAGGACTTCATCCAGAGCTTCAAAGCCAAGCGGCCGGCGGCCTGGGTGGACCTCACCATCGCATTTGAGGCAAGGAAGCGGACGGCGGCGCCGGGCAGGGCCAACGCCCTCAACATCTCCCTGCCCTTCTCTTTCATCGACTACTATAAGAGACACAGGGGGCAGAGTGTGGAGGCCGCCCTGAGGAGGAGCAAGTGAGTGGGTACTGGGAGAGGTGTGTGTGTATACTGTATGAGTGTGTGAGCCGTTCAATTAAACAATGTATTGATTTATCTGTAACATTAAAGATGAAAACTCTCCTCTGTGTTTGTGTGTGTGCCAGTATGAACATAGTGAAGTGGTCGTCCCAGGGGATGCTGCGGCTGACACAGGAAGCCATGAACGAGCTCTTCCAGCCCACCATCAGCAATATTGTCAAACACATTGGTGAGAAACATACAAAGATGTGTACAGATTAGTGGAGCAGAGAATGGATTTTCATTGACCGAGCAGCAACCTCTGGGGCTGAAAAATGAAGCGCAAGTGCCAAAAACTGCAATGCCTCAAACAACCACTTTGAGGCTGGCTCCAAAAGGCAACCAAGAACTTGGAATGAGGTCACTTCCGATTTGACCATATTCCAATACAACAAGGTGTAAAAACCAAGACGTTGTTAGCATTAGCAGTTCTAGTGAGGTTAGCCACTGTTAGCAAAATCAGTTGATATCAACACATTATGTAGTGCTTACAAACACAGCAACATGTTCACAGATAGAAGTTGGACAGGACGTTGTGTACGACTGTTTTAACGAGACACAAATGAGGCTGAAGTGCTAATGAACAGAATAGCACTACAGTTTTCACTACTGTTGATGCTCAGAGTAGCCATCTTGGATTTTGAGTTCAGGGTTGGTGAGGTTCCTCCAACTTTCTGAGTTGGATATCTGACATCAGGGGGCGATCCAGCTGAAACATCAAATGGGAAGTCAGAAACTTCCCAGTACAAAAGGAACACACCATAAAATGCCCAGCTTATCTCTATCTCTATCTCTATCTCTATCTCTTAACTCATCCGTTAAGATTTTTATTGAGGCTTAACGTTACGCATCATTGCAGGCATGGCCGCTTTAAGTGACAGGCTGTCTGCAAGGCGTCACCTCAGGCTCTCAGTCAGATCCACAGTCAACTCAGGTCACTTCTGGTTTCAAACTTCCAAAATGGCAACGGCCAAAATGCCAACCTCGAGGCTTCAAATTGGGACTCCACAAACCAACGGGTGACATCACGTTGGCTACATCCATTATTTTTATACAGTCTATGGTTTTGACTCTCTCACATTGCCCAAACCTCTGACCTCACAGCATGATGCCAGAACTTTCCATTAAGAGAGCTACTTATGGGTGGTGTGAATCTAAATGGTACAAAAGGGCAAAAAAATACAACTTGGTGCTTTTCAAGTATAGCTCATACCAAGCAAAACAAACTGTAACCTTTTTCTAGGTGATGGTGACCTCACTATTTGTTTTTTAAGCCTTGTTAAGACCACACTAAATCAGAAATGTGGAGAGTGTCTGTTTTTAATCAGCCACATGCCAGTGGGGACTGGTTTTGTAGAGTCTGGCTTAGCTGGCATTTGTTGGATAACCAAAAGACAGAGGGTGGATGTATGAAACATCCAGCAATAGCACACAGACAAACATACTTTGCTTATACACTCCATGAGATAAAATTATCCAATCATCCCTCTTTTTCTTCGCTGACAGAGGAGCTGATGGCAAAGCCAGAGGTCAGCGGGGTGCGTTTCCTCTTCCTGGTTGGTGGCTTTGCAGAGTCGCCCATGCTGCAGAAAGCAGTCCAGAGAGCACTCGGGCGGACGTGTCGCATCATCATCCCCCATGATGTTGGACTGACCATACTGAAAGGTGCTGTGCTCTTCGGGCTGGATCCCACTGTGGTGAGTGCTTAGGAACATCCGTTCCGTACTGGAGCAGCTCTTTGAAACATTCTAATAACCTCTCTCTCACAGGTCAGAGTGCGTCGATGCCCCCTGATCTACGGTGTTGGCGTCCTGAACCGGTTTGTGGAAGGACGCCACCCTCGTGACAAACTCCTCATCAAGGATGGTCGCGAGTGGTGCACCGACATCCTCGACCGCTTTGTCTGCGTGGACCAGTCAGTGGCTCTGGGTGAGGTAGTAAGGCGGAGCTACACACCTGCTCGTCTGGGCCAGCGGAAGATCATCATCAACATCTACTGCAGTGCAACGGATGACGTCACATACATCTCCGACCCTGGAGTCAGGAAGTGTGGGACGATAACTTTGGACCTACCAGAACCGTTACCAGTACCAGGAGCAGTGGGAGGGGCAGTGGGAGGAGTAGTCCCAGAGCGAAGAGAGATCAGAACGACCATGCAGTTTGGGGACACGGAGATCAAAGTCACAGCCGTTGACGTCATGTCTAACCGCTCTGTCCGGGCTTCCATAGACTTCCTGTCTAACTGAGGAGGAGCAGGAAGTGGGGACGAGGATCGGAAATCACACAAAAAAACTGATTCTAGGGATGATAGATGTAGAGAAAGCGGTACTTTGGGAGTGGGCCACATTTTTTTTTTTTTTTTCTTTAGACTTTGCATTCTAAGAAGAAACTCACATCCTGTCATTCAGACATTTAGGCTCTACATTATTCATTAGAGTATAAAAAGATCACAAGAGGAACATTTTTCTCCAGCCTTCTGGAGTACATACCCCATCAAAAAAGTGTTTCCTCAACTGAAGGGTAGGGCGCCCTCTTTGGACAAAAAAAGAAAAAGGTCCGGCCTCTAGATTGAGTGGCATATGTCATGTTACACCATGTAATGCTCTCACAGGCATTTCCTTCCCAGAACATGTTCAATGGAAAACTTGTATGGACTCTTTACAAGCTAATGCAAGCTGGGTACAGATCCCTGCTGCAACAGATACCTTCTATTAATGCAACCTGTCCAAGGTTTCAACTTTTGCATCACACTACCTAGTTATTATTCATCTAAATTGCTCAATATGAATTCTGTTCCCTCATATGATGAATTTCACAAAGATATCTCACAAGTTCTGGTCCGATACCTCATTTAAATCCTATCTCACTCTCCATTTTTGAGATATTGATACAACTACCTGGACTGCAGCTATGTTTCTCTAATGACTGTGATTGTGCGTGCCCTAGTGGTCAAAGGGCAGAACTACAAGCAGAAAATCATGGATGCATCAAACACACCTGAAGATCCTTCACTAGGAAAGACTGTGACATCATTGCAGAGTTTGCATGTTTCTCATGAAGTACGTCACCACTCTCGTTCAGGTGTAGTGTTTGGTATGTGTGGTGTTTAACACCTCAGGACAATTTTTCCCACAGGTTAAATGTGGGAAAAGATGATGGTATCAAATATCGGTATTTTTTTTAGGTATTGTATCACTAAGAAATTCCTGTATCATGACAACACTGCAGTCTTCACTAGACGTTACAACAGGTCCATACATCTGAGCTATCACCATGGCAACTGAGTTATCTCCATCACCTGAGGGAGACAAGCTAGTTGCAGTTAAAAGCTATAAAAGCTGTATTTTGTCTGTCTGTCTGGTAATTTTATAAGTGAATGAGCTCCTGCAGGGGTTTTAACTTTGCCACCTTAACATACTGTGTTACATTACTGCCAATCTTTTTATGTTGTGTATGCTGTAATAAACTGTATTCATGTCTACGTCTAACAACCACTGTACCATGTACAACACTTTAACCCAACCTTACTTTCTTACTGTGCAAGCTGCAAAATGCTACAAAGCATCATCCTTACATTATCCTAATTTTATGATCCATGGCCTTACATTTTACATTAAAATAAAAACTATTATATCATTGTTTCTACAGCAATGCCATGCTCTTTTCTCATTTAAAAAACGCTACTTAAATACAGTACAACTGCAACTTCAACACCACCAGGAAACCACTTAAAGTAACACACATATGAATCATGAACAGTACGATTTGAGCTGTGAATTTATTGATAAGAATGGTCCAATAAATAGTTTCACACAGCCTAACCAATGCATGGTTCAGAACTGCTCAACATCCTATCAGTGCTTTACTTCCCATGTTACACATCAGTTTGTCACAGAACACAAAACCAGATTAGAAATGATGGAACAGCTGCTTCAGGTCAGAGGGAGGAAGAGTGAACTAGAGGGGACAGGAGTGTGTCTGATTCAAAACCAAGAGGGGGCTACTGCAACAAAATTTCTTAGTAAAATGGCCACACATGGAAAGATACAGTGCTTGAAATGTTAAACAGACTAAACCTCAGTAAGAAAAAAACTACAGGTGACAAAGAAAACACAAGAAATGCCAGCCATCTTTATGAAAGTCGAAAGATACTGTATTGAAATAGCCTTCCCCCTTTTATTTGTTTCATTACACTTGCCATTTGCAATGTGTCTATGACTGACGCGGCAACACCTAATTTTTATCTAGAATTCAAATCCAAATGCAGCTCAAACATGCCAAGCTACATTCAACATCATCTTTGCATCTCTGCATATAGCTGGAAATGTATCCTGACCAGTACTTAAGACACAGTCATTTGGATTTCAATGCCAGTTTAAAATGAGGTTTTGTTCTCGCTTCTCTTAGTGAGCGTGGGGCCTCCCGCGGCCTCTGCCCCTGCCAGCGCCAGGAGGTCCGTCCATATTGCTGCGTGGGTTCTTGATCGTTTCATCCACTGACAGGATGAGGCAGGCTGCCTCTGACGCGGCTGTCAGAGCGTTGATCCTCACAATGGATGGTTCCCAGACGCAGGCGTTGAAGTTGTCTGCAATGTCCTCGTTGTTGATATCTACACCATACCACATACCGCCCTGCAGGGAGATGGCAGATGAAGCACACAAAGACAGAGTTATTTCCTGTTCAACTTCTAGAACTTAAGGCCATAAAAGCGCCCATATGCTTGTACTTCATTCAAAGCCTTGTGTAGGATAAGGTAAGCGTGTTTCATTTCCTACCTGTGCATGTTTGGCACGCAGTTTGTTCAGGATGTTGGTTGCGTCAAAGCCGGCGTTGTCACACAGCTGTCTGGGGATGATCTCCAAGGCCTTGGCGTATGCGCCGATCAGCAGCTGCTGTTTTCCGGGGATGGTCCTGGAGTAATCCCGCAGGTACTTGGACAGCTCCATCTCAATGGCTCCTCCACCCGCTACAACTGAGTCATTCTGGAAATGTGTTAAGTACAGTCAGCTTATTGTGTGCACAGATGGGCTGACAAATAGGAAGAATTTCCAAATGGTAAAGGGAGGGTATTTGGTCTACAGCTGCGCTTGGATGGAAGGAGCTAGTCAGGTGGCATTCACGTAATTGCCAGGACCCAAGGCTGCCCAGGAGACGATTGTATTGCAACAAGATGATCAGTGTTATTGACTTCACCCACCACTGGTTTTAATATTTTGGGTGATCGGTGTACACTCCGTGCATAAACTGACCTTGATGGCTCTGCGTACGATCATGATGGCATCGTGCAGCGATCGCTCCGTCTCCTCTGTAAACTGTTCTGCTCCGCCCCTCAGGATGATGGTGCACGTCTTTGCCTTCGGACAGCCCTTGAAGAAGTTATACCTAGAGACACAGATGGGATGGGTGTGAGTTGTCATAAAGAATTATGACTCATGGTGTCAATTCTCTAAAGAGGATGGACAAAAGACTAACTTGTCCCACTTACCTGTCTCCTCCAACTTGGACTTCCTCAAAGAGTTCACACTGTCCCAAGACGCTGTCTGTCATGGCACTTACTGAGGTCTGGATGGAGCCGCCGCAGGCCTGGAGGTCACATTACACACAATTAGACTTGTTTAAGCTCATTTTAACATTAAAAATACGGGTTTGCAACACACACATGGATTCAAACAATGAAGACATTTTTAAAACGACTGCATTGTACATGCCTGTATAGATTATTAGATTTACTGAAAATCCAATTTAAGCAAGATTCTAGTCATCAAACATCATCCTTTAGGAACACAGATTTATAGTTTAAAGACATGGGGTAATCATTATCTGTGTGTCCTACCATCATGGTCCTCTTCAGATCCTCCTCCTGCACCCTGCCAGCACAGAACAGGTCTCTGTCAGCGAAGTACTGGGTGGCCACATCACCAATGGGCAACTTGGACAGAACCACCTTGGCTCCTGACTGATGGATCTTCTCCAGTTTGTCGTACAGGATGTTCCACTCTGCATCCACAATGGCCTGGTAGTCCTGCAGAAAAGGGGAAAGACGGTTAAAAAAAATTACAGGGAGCCAGAAGCGAGACTAATTTAACAACAGTTCCAGGCGCTTATTTCACATCCTGATGCTGTGTTGTGGTCTCCATACCTCCACAGATTTCACGCGGACCTCAGCGTTATCCTTCTCAGCCTTCAACTCCAGCTCCACATTAAGCAGAGCAATCTTTGGATTCTCATAGCGTTTGGGCTGCATCTCAAACCCAGCATAAGAGAAAGTCTTCTTGAATGCAACCCCAGAGATCAACTGAGAATCCTGCAAAAATGAAATACAGAACATATGACACAGATGGATTTGGAGTTTTAAAAATGAAAAGAACCTCATACAGTTGCTGTCATTTCTTGTTTTAAGCAATTTCAGTGGCAATTTTAGCAAAGATACAAACCTCAAGGGCTCCTCCCTGGACCTTCTTGATGCCAATCATCTTCAGAGACAGCAGCTCGTCCAGAGACATGACAGCGTCCACCACCATTTTGGAAAAGAAATCCTTCTGACCGGCGATTAGCTTGGAGTTCAGGGCTGTGGCTGCGCACTTCTCCAGCAGCTGCCTCTGCTCTCTGAGAGGATAGAGAGGGGGGAACAAGTACAACAATTTACATCCACTTTTTTTAAAAGCTCAATAGGATTCAATATAATAATGTTGCTCATAGCAGTGATTAAACCTCAAATGCTATGTAGCTGCCATGTAAAAAAATTAAAGTGAGCACTTACTGCCTGTCGTCTTTCTTCACAGAGACAGCAATCTCCTTGATCTTGCTGACAGCGAGGTTGGTGGCGGTGCGGAACGCTCTGATGATGGTCTGAGGGTGGAGACCCTCCTCCACGTACGGCTTCAGCTGCTTCAGGAACTCAGCAGCCAGGAGAGTGACGGAGGTGGTGCCGTCCCCGACCTGAGGGTGGTACAAAGGAATGAGTAAGATTATCAAAGCCTAATGTATGATGTTCTGACAATGGAGATCTTTCTCTGTGTTGACATTTCAATAGGCCTTAAACCTTAAAAACACACACTTCTCACCTCAGCATCCTGGGAGCGAGCGATGTCTACCAGGGTCTTGGCAGCAGGGTGAACCACATCCAGCAATTTCAGGATGGTGGCTCCATCATTGGAAATTGTGGCCTTACCTGGAAAACACAAGCAATCACAAATATTTCGTGAGGGTGAATTCTTCCTGTAATCCATCCCTTTCACCTTCATCCAACTTTATCCTCACCTCTGCTATCCACCATCAGTTTGTCCATCCCCCTGGGCCCGAGGGTGGTCCTGACAGCCTCTGCAATCACCTGGAAAAGACAAACCAATATGTATAGCTAGACGCATTTAAAGCATAACTTGTAAACACACATGAAAGAAGAAAGCGGTTTTTCTGACCTGGCAGGCATTGATGTTGCTGACGAGCTGGGGAATGCCCTGAGACGTGTCTGTCCCCTCCTTCAGCAGGATAACCGGTGTGGGCTGGAGAAAGAAAGGGCACAGAATGAAGTGGGTGGTAAACAGACAAAAAAGAAGAAGGGCCTGAGAAAATCGAGTCGGCTAAATCCAAACCGATCAATAACGTAAGCCAGGTATACTGAAACAGTGTGTCCTAGTCATCTAATTAACTGGCTTGCACAGTTATGCAGCCACAGTTTGCTTCTTCATCAACATCACACAACACAGAATATCAGTGGCAACAATATGAAGCTGTGACCAAGTTCAGCAGCAGTACAAACAGCAAAAAAAACACCGGCTATTAATATCATGACTTCCCTTCATAAAACTATAGCTGAGCAATAGATCATGTTTCAGTGAAATCATCATGATTATGACTGCACAAATAATCAAAACATTATCAAAATCACAATATGGCCAAGTGATATATCCAAATCATAGGAGCTGCTTTTTTTTTAAATAAAGTAAAATGTGCAAAAACATATCAATACAAAAAAAGTATTACGGTGCAACAGAGATGCCCAGCCTACAAAGCATATTCCAGACATAAAGGATAATGATTGATTGGTACAGACCCCAGCAAAAATCCCATCATCACCATTTATACATCATTTTCAATGACACTGAAATGCAGAAATGACCATTCCCACAAAAAAAAACATACATTGCAATCGCAACAACTGCATTTTTGCATGTCATGCAGCCCTAATCATGATCATAATGTCATGTGCATGATGTTTCATCCTGCAAAATCCTGGTGTACAAATGTATCACACAAAGCAAACTGTAATTAAAAGCTATCAAAATAAATAAAAACTTTGGGCATATTTAACTGTAATAAACATTGCGATTTTGCTTAAACTTTCAGTATGATAATATATATAAAATCGTAATACAGCAACATCTGAAAATACTTATATATTATAATATTGAACTCAGCCATATCACTCAGCTTTAGTTCAAGCACAGTCTGTAAGTTATGGTTATATCATTTGACCATTTAAGGTTATAAGCTAATATGGTCAGACTCATACAGGCTGTGGCTGGTACTGTAGCTGTAGGGTGTGATGCTTTTGTTACTCCACACATGCTGTGTGACACTGTCAAAAGCCGGCTGTCTGTTTACAGTCTGCTCATAATGCTGTTCATTATGGCAGGTTACATGTAGCAACACCTTATTATGTTCATCATATACCTTATAAACCGGTTTCCCCATCATTAGCTAGCACATTTAGCACATGATTGTGATTGACTTTGTCTGGTCTTTGTTATTCTGCATCAGCCCGCTTCCATCAGTCGTAGCTCACTAACCAAATCTCAACACAAACACAAAGTCTCCCATGACTCGAGGAATATATTAATGCAAGCAACTCATTTAATGTAAAGTCAGACATGTTTCCTCTGCATTAATACAAAGAAGCTAAACATACAGCAGCTAACCAGATAAAAACCTGACTGAAATGGCTGCAATACCACGCTATTAAAACTACCAACAGACAAATTCATGAATCAAACAACCCTACATTTTAAGCTCAAACTGTCGCCAATGAAGCGTAGTTCCTCTTATATGAATAACAGCTAACGCTAACATGTCAGCTAGCATCTCCGTTAGCATCGCATACGCCCATTGATACTTAGTATCCTACGAGGCTAACGGTCTGGCTGACATTAACCCGTTTTTAAAATTATTTTCACACAATAATTGCTTCCACACAACGCCAGAAGGCTGTCATATAAACTGAGAGTAGTTCAGATGCAAATGTGTGCCGATAAACTGAAGGATGGACACGGATTAGACATTTGTGTTTGGGAATAAATGCTAACTCACTCACCATCATCTTTGCAGTTCCTTCGAGAAGCTTTCCACCGGTATCCCTTCCCAGAATGCTTTTCGAAATCAAGAGCCGCTTGGGGTACGTTCAAGAACACGATGCAACGTTTTGTCAACGATTTGAATGTTTTGTTTTACACCTTTTCTGAGTTGAAACGTGAACTTTTTTGATAAACACGCTTCTTTTGTGTAAATGCTGTTAATTTTAATCACTAAAATGGCGCTCTAACGTGTTAAAAATCTGAAACGTAAAGATAAACATTATGAAATAGACAAATACTAAATTGTGTAAAATATAGAAGAACCAATATATTGTGACACAAAGTCAGAAATGATTCAAACTCAGCTAATTGTCATGAAATATGTTATTTCAATGTTGTTATTTTCATAGTAACAGGAGTAAAGTCTTTTTTTTTATGATGATGTCACATTTTATTTCATAATCCATCCATTCATGCATTTTCATTCACGTATTTGGCACTGGGTCACGGGGGCAGCAAGCTGAGCAAAGGGCTCCAGACATCCCTCTCCCCAGCAACACTCCACCAAGGGGATCCCAAGGCGTTCCCAGGCTGGATGTGCTCTAGTCTGGGACCTCTTACCAGTTGGACGTGCCCCAAAAACCTCTAATGGGAGGCACCCAGGAGGCATCCTGATCAGATGCTCCAACCACCTCAGCCGGCTTCTTTCAACTCAAAGGAGCAGCAGCTCTATTCCGAGCTCCCTCTGAATGTCTGAATCTCAGGCTGAACCTGAGACATAGGGCCTTAGTTGGCCTTGAACCTTAGCTCACGACCATAGGTGAGGGTTGGGACGTAGATGGAGCGGTAAATCGAAAGCTTTGCTCTCTGGCTCACATGAGCAAAATATGTCTCCTCCTGCATCATATCCACCTCAGTTGATATTGCTCATAATTTTACTACATGTAAATATCTTCAGAAAGCTTGTGGAAGTGTACCAAAGATGGTCACTATAATGACGTTGAGGTATTTGTTTGTTTTTCTTAAACAAATTCCTCACAGGTCAGTGTTTTCGTTCATAGCAGGTTGTATAATATTAGGCAAACTCTCTAAAGAGCATCTACATCGCTGTATGGAAAGTTGTCATCAGCACACAAACACGCTCAGAGATGCAAAGAGTTCATGCAATATTGTCACCATCCATTAGCGTCATATTGAGGGTGCAGTCTGTGACTTTGCATACTGAACACAGCAGTACGCTCTGAAGATGTGCATCTCATACAATTACAATGATCCAGCTGCACTGAGCATTTGTAGGAGTTGAGATTGTTACTTTGATTCAAGTCCTTTCTCCCTGCCCTGTTTACCCTCAACACCACAGACTTCAACTACAGCACAGAGTCCTGTCATCTGCAGAAGTTATCTGATGACTCTGTGATGGTTGGATGTATCAGTAATGGTGATGAAGCTGAGTACAGAGCTGTGGTGGGTGACTTTGTCACATGGTGTGAGCAGAACCATCTGCAGCTTAATGGGACAAAGACAAATGAGCTGCGTTGGTATTTGACAAGTTGGATGTGAGACCATGTTGTTTTTTTCTGGAAAGAGACATTGCTGTTGAGTTTTTCAAATGTTTATTTATGTATCTATTCATTTGCACTTTGAGCACCACAAGCCGAGTGCCATCTAGTTCCACTATATTAGAAAGAAGGCAGACATCTCTACGGCCGGTATCACCAACACTTTATAACTCACACTAAAACAATCTGGATTGATAAATAGCACTACAGGTAATGGTGGAAAATATGTATTTTTGATTTGTGGGTGAACTGTCCCTTTAAAAAAAAAATCCTGCGATATCTTGAGCTGTTAAAAAGGTATAACACTGTGTTTGTGTTTTGCCTTTTCCTTATACCATATAGATTACACTGCAGTCAAAGTAAGTTGAAACTAGATACGATTTATTCAGAGTTTAAAAATCCTTTCAGTAACCAAACAAATAAATTTCAACAATGACATCAGAAGTTTTTGTCTTTAAATGTGCTTTTAAAGTTTACAAGTGTATGGCTGGTATCCCTCTATACAGCAAAGATGGGAAGTAATAATTACAAAACATACCTGACCCTGTAATGATAGTTAAACTAGGCCTTTTGTGATGTCATACATGGCAGCCGGCCCCCTCTGTGCAGGTAGAGCAGAGGCTGCAGGTAGCTACAGCCAGCTGAAGCAGCTAAACCCATGGCTAGATACTGACACTTCAGGGTCCGAGCTGGAACTCGTCCATCCATAGGCAAGTTGATGATGACGGGGAGGTAGTTGAGCGTGAGGACAACTTGGATGACGACAATGGCGATAAAGGCTTTCTTCTTCATGGAATTCATCTCTCCCTTTTCCTTCGCCTTGCTTCCCCCAGCTTCCTTCACCTTTTCCTCCATCCTCTTCTGTCTCTGTCCCCCTTCCTTCTTCTTCTCCATCACCATTCTGTCCCCCGGTGGAGTTTTTTTTAATGTTTTGAGAACAGACAGGCTGCAGAAGGTGTCTACGGCCAGAACAGGGAGGAACACAACACACACTGTGACAGCAGAGCGGTGAACAAGGGAAACTAAAGACATGATGATTTGAATGCACCACGAGACAGCCAAATATCCCCATTTGTACTTATGCACCTTGAACCTGGAAGGAAGGGAAGAGGAGAGAGTCGAGACAGACACTGCCATTCATCATTAATATAGTTTCATGTGTTTATGGTTATTACACCAAGGTTTTACAAATAATTACACACTGATGTTGTCAACCATTCTCAACCCCAAAGCAACATCAAATTAAAAAAGAAAAGATGTATTGTTCCATCTTGTGTGTGGCTTTACCGTAGATAATGGAGGGGTCGCACCACAGCCATGTACATCTCCACACACACCAGACAGAGGAGCAGCGGCTTCATAACCAACACCAACGAAATCAGCAAAGTCACCACGACCAGCACATCGTTACTCTGCCACAGATAGTGATTTGCAAAGAATGTAGGCAAGATCAGGTAGAAGGCCAGGTGGGTGAGGGCCAGGTGGAGGGGGAAGAAGTCTGCAGGAAGGACGCCAGCAACCTTTGACCTTTAAATTTAGTAAATAAATATAAATAATAAAGAGTGAATGCCACATTAAAATCATAAAAATAGGTCTAGGCCCCTATTTTTCTTTAATCAGATCATTTGATTAAAGATGCTTTATGGCTGTACATGCTATGTCACAACATTACACCAAAACATAAGAAAACATTTACTTTTTTCTGAGGATGTGACAGATGAGCCAAATGTTTGACGGAACGCCGATGAGGGATTCAAAGCAGAAGGTGATGAAGAGGATGAGAAGGCCGGCTGAAGGTCCTCCTAATTTGCCAGCACCATCATCATAAGGATCACACTCAGACCAGAAATATGCTGCGGCTGAGGAAGAAGAGTTTACAGAGGATCCGTTCATACTGCAGAGGAAGAAGGAAATGGTCAACATTAAGCCTTTAAACTGCATATTTAAAACATGATCTTTTAATTCTTGTCATTAAAGTACAGCAAAGTAGCAAACCTGCGTAAGTTTTTCTTGCATGACAGTGTGATTTATCTACAAATGATGAACATACTGTAAAGTAGGTGTAACAAACCTTTCCATGAGAGTGGCGCTTTGAAGGCAGGGTGTGCTCCAACTGTTTGCTCAGTGTTGAGGGGTCATTTAAAAAAGCTGCTGCCCTCACGAACACTGTAGATTTGCATGAAAATGACATGAACCAGACTACAAACCACCTACAGCGTGGCCTATTATTTCCTCCTGAGACCTGAACTTTTGTTTGGTATGCATTTTTAATTTCTCCTAGCTAGTAGGACCTGATAAATATAAAAACTAAACACTGTCAGTGATAATTAAGCCCCAGTGTCTCAAATGAGACGATAATAAAGTCCCAGTGTCCTCAAACTAGTGCCTCCTGATTAACAGTGTCTTAGCTTATAACTGTTGCTAAAATTGGTCAAATTTGTTGCCATATCAAACTACAAACATAATAAATCATAAATAAACAAATTTCAACCATTAAATGTGATCTTTGGACCTTGTCCACTTTTGTGGTGGGATCGACTGCAGACTGACTTGGCAGAGATGGCTGCCATCTTGTTTTTACATGGATTAGTTCGCTACCATTAGATGGCATAAAAAAGTGTCCACCAACAAGGACAACGGGTCTACGCATAGAAATGTAATTTTAAGACAATAGAATATAGTTAAAAGTAGCTAAAATTGAATAAAACATAATAAAGGAGAAAGAAATAGCAGTGCAGACACAGTACAGTGCAGAATAGCCTACGAATAGAAGCGGAAATATGTATATTCTCACTTTCCTTATTGTGCTCAAATTCATTTAAAGAGGTACAGATACATATCGAACAACAAAAAATAATAAAACAAAATAAAAATAAAAAGACGAAAGCTTTACATTAATGCATTAAAATTTTATCATGCGAATATTTTTGTTATATTCATCATATTAGATAACACTTTGCTACATTGTTGAAATCATTGTACGGTACACAACATGTTAATTCCAATCGGATATTGACTAAAATATAGCATTACATCAAACGTATTTACTTCAACATTTCATACCAGTGGTGACAAGTGCTCTTGAACGCAGCTCTTGTGACGTCTCGCAGCGCTGCTGAATGCAGGCCTCTGATTGGCTTGCGGCTTGTGACTTGCAGCCTGAAGTGTGCTCGATTCTGTATCAGCATCTACTGCAGGGGCGGAGCTCCAGGTCTGCTCCAGTATACTCAATAGTGCAGACTCCACCCGCGCAGATACTCTCAACACCAAAACACGCGCTCCCAATCTTTCACCAAGAACTCGCGCGGAGTTTAGATCTTGTACACAGAGCTGTGGCGGGAGATGTTGAACAGTGGGAGATTGAAATATCGTTTTTTTGGTATTTAAAATAGCGTCAAAATAAAGTAGAATAGCAGAAAGAGTTTGAACAAGAAACGGCTTTGTTTGGACGACGACGCAAAGATGGAAGACTTTGGAGTATATGCGGTTTTCGGAGTGCACGGTCCGCCTCAAAGGCTGCTGAGGTAACTAACGTTACGATAAACTATGAAGGCTTTTTACCAGTAACGTTAAGGTTAGCTATTAGCTCACCTTGACACATTTTGTTTGAGAGCTTTAATGTATCTAAACTGCAGGGCGAGAGTTATTAAATAACGTTACGTAGTTGTCACCAGCTCATGTTATAAGCCATTATCAATTGCTCCTCAATGGCGCCTCTTCAAATGAGCCCTAGAGGGGGTTCGTCGAATGGCTTGTTTGCTATTGTTAAACGCATGCTACTTAAGATTTCCCATATGTATACTTGTTTTTTCTTGTAAGAGAGACCAATATTCCTTTATTTATTTGTTTTTCCAGTGCTGAAGGTTCGTGCAGGGTGTCTGTCGCAGTTCCCCCGAGTGTCCGCCAGGTGGTGCTGTTCAGCAGTGGGCCGTGGGGGGAGAGGATCTGCGTCAACGCGGAGCTCAACGATGCTGACCGGTTCCCTATCACTATCGGAAAACTGACTCCATATAACAAGTAAGCTGATTCTGACCATGTCACTATTATCACACTTTGACTGCTTACTCATATAGTAAAAGTTGACTGTGTTGTGTTATGTCTGGGCGCATTGAGCATCTGCTGTCTCCCACTGTCATCACATCTGAAGCTTTCACTGAATGCTTATGTCCTGCAGGTGCCTGTCATGGGAGCAGTGGGAAGAGGAGACCTGGACAAACAGCGTCACACTCAATGTCACTCTGGAGGGAGGAAACCTGGTAAATATAAAACAAACCCTAAGATTCTGGACTAAATGGCATGCTGGGATTAGCACAACAAATGGCTAAGAAGTGGTTATTGTGTTGTTCCAGTTCATAACCAAGCCATGACACAAAAAGAGTGGAAATATAACACTGTATTCCTTTAATTAAAACAGTCAGGGGGTAAAATCAGCTTATGTATCATGGTTAAGGTTGGACATTATATCAATATGGTAATATGAGACTAAATATCATCTTAGATTTTGAATATTGTGATGTTCTAAGTGTTGTGTTTTCCTGGTTTTAAAGGTTGTATTACAGTAAAGTGATGTTATTTCCTGAACTTACCTGACTGTTCTGGCTGTTCTATTATTTGCCCTTACTCACTTAAGTCATTATATCCCCGGTACCAGTGGTTATTTATCAAAAATATAATTTTGTAAATACTTTGTGGGGGTATCAGTAGTCAACCTTTCAACTTTGTCGCAAGATTGATTTTGTGATATTTGATTTTCTCCATATCGCCCAGACCTTAACGTGGTAGGCAAATTTGTAATATATTACAAATATTTAATAATATCACATTTATAAGTCAGTTCCTACACAAGGATTCATTTTAGTTATTCTTTTTCCTCAGGCAAAAGCAGATTGGTCAGAGCCAGAGCTCCTGTCTGTGAAGGAATACACACCAAAGGTAATCTGTGTGATAATATACTTTATATATGCTAATGCTTGTTTTGTAAATTAGCCATCTAGTTATTAAAATCCCATTTCAAAATCTGCATGAAGTATATTTAAAATGTACTATATTTATATTTAACACCCTTCAATGTAAATTTTGTTTATGAGTATTTACTTATCTAAGTTTCCTACATTTCCCACAATGCCTCTCAGCAACCCAGAATGGTCGATAACTTGTTTTTTTAGGCAACATGGTTGTGTCGCAGCATTGCATTCTGGTCTGTTGAGGCTAATGTCAGTCATGTCAAGCTTTGTGACAGCTTACCTTTCTCTCCCATTAACTCTTGGAATCATATTTCAAAAAATAAATGTTGTCTTAATGATAATTGACGCTGACTGTTGACTGTCTCAGGACACCGTGGCTCCCCTTGCAGCCCGGGAGCTCAACGGTAAGAGGAAGAGAGAGCGAGTGTCAGAGGGAGACAGCGAGGAGAGCAGGATGAAGATGAGAGGGGAGGAAGAGAACATGTGTCCAAATGGCACAGTGGAGAAGACCACGCCTGTGCGAAAGGCCAGAGGTCAAACTAAAGCGGGGCAGAAGCTATTCAGTAGTGGAGCAGATGCAACAAATATGAAGGGAACAGGTGAGAGGGGTCGCATGTTGTGTAAGGACAATTATAATATGGTAATGTCCTGATGTCGAGCATTTCTTTGTGTACTCTTTCCTCTTTCAAATCATCTTCACTCTCTCCTCTCTGTAGCAACAGGAGCAGGAGAGGCGCAGGGGACTGTGGGAAGAACGCCTCCTCAGAGTGCAGCCAGGATAAAGAGTAGGCAGGCCAAGACTCCCACACAGACTGGTGAGTGTGTGCCTACACATTACATACTATTTTAGTCATTTTTATCTTTACCTTTTGTCCTATTTATTCATCTTTCAGTCCCATAGCTGGTGCGTTGATGCACATCTTCGCCCTCCTGAGTTCATAAAATATTGTTTCCTGTATACTTAAACGTGGGGCTCTCCAAATAACAAAACTCTGGTTTTCCTGCAGCTCCATTGGCCAGCCCGTCAGGCCGCTGGGGTCAGACTGTGTGTCCCATCAACGCTCAGACAGCTATTCTGATTGGAGGACAGGGAGCCAGGATGCAGTTCTGCAAAGACCCCATGTGGAAGCTCTGCACAGGTGCGTCAGTCGTAAACAACAACAAACATTTCAGAATCTGGCCTCAGTGAGAAGTGTGTGTAAATCAGTTCCTGGTATATCAGAGTGAGTGTTTTTGTCTCTGTCCAACAGAGGACATGTCCTGGGTTGCAGCCGAGACTCTGGCAGAGGGTCCAACACCCGAGGCCAGGATCGGCCACACAGCCATCTACGACCCAGACTCGAGGCGGATCTTTGTGTTTGGAGGCTCAAAGAACAAAAAGTGGTTCAACGACGTTCACATCCTCGACACGCAGAGCTGGAAGTGGACCATGGTGGAGGTGTGTGTGTTTTGCTTGTTTTAAAGCTTGGGTAGGCAGTAACATAATATAGGATAATGTTGTGGTCCGAGAGCAAACTAGACTAGACTAAACATTGGGTGACTGTTTGAAGCGCCTGCATATGCCCGTGGTCGTCTGGTAGGGCCTTAGGACAGAGACGGAGAGCTGCAGGAGAACGGTGTATTTCTGGTTTATTTATTTTTTTACTCCTCTTTCCAGAAAACTGCATACCCCAGCTTTATCGCCACAATTTTTTGCAGCTTGTTGTTTTCTTCATGTCCTCCTCCTTCTCCTCATCTCTGGTCTCCTCCAGGCACAAGGTAAGGTTCCTCCTCTGGCCTACCACAGCTGCAGCATGTTTCGGGGGGAGCTGTTTGTGCTGGGAGGAGTGTTTCCCTGTCCAAACCCGGAGCCCGACGGCTGCAGTGACTCACTGTATATCTTCGATCCCCACCTCTCCATCTGGTACCAGCCCATTGTAACTGGCGACAAGCCCTCCCCCCGCTCAGGGTAAGATGGTTTGATCCAAATGTCATCTCAGCATGTCTGGCTGGCAGTCCTTTTTTTCACACACACATTTTCTCCATGTCTTATCCTCCCTCTTCATTTCCCTTTCAGCCACTCTGCGTGTGTGATGCAGGAGAGGAAGATCTATGTGTTTGGTGGATGGGACACTCCCGTCTGCTACAATGACATGTACATGTTGGACCTCGGTAAGCCACACATCAGCAGGTTTTTATGGGAACTTTTATGGATACACACAAGGCACATGTATCTGGATAGAGTTGAAAATAAACCACATGCATATTAAAATTAAAATGCTTTTGTTATTGTTAGGTCTGATGGAGTTTTCTGCTGTGAAAACATCTGGGAAAGCGCCCTCTCCTCGAAGGTACTCAACAAAACACACAAACGCTCCCAGCTAAAAGTTGATATTAAACCTCTGTATCAAACAAAATGTATCAGAGGCGCTGATTTAAAAACTGTCAGTAAACAAAACTATTGAATGTCTGGTCAGATTCATTATGTAATTTTTATATGATGCGTGTGTTCCAGCTGGCATGGCAGTGCCGTGCTCTCAGACACAAAGTTCCTGATCCACGGAGGTTACAACGGAAACAATGCTCTCAGTGACACCTTCATCTTTGACATAGGTGAGAGGCAGCTCATGATTACATGCACATACACACGTACATAAAATACAACCAAAAGGAAAGATTTCCGGGAGAAATACTGGTTAACATTAAAGTGGAACTCCTCTCATTTTCAGAATCCATACATGTTATTCCTCTGGTCTAAGACAGTCCAAATATTCAAAACCAAGAGTGCTAAAACTCGGAGCTCGAAAACTGGAGCTGCTCTGTAGACAAGTGTCAGAAAAAATGCTATAGATGACCCTTAGAGCCTGTTTGCACCTGGTATCAACATGTATTTTGGTGATCCAAACACAAGTGGACAGCTGAGACACGTCACCGTTCCCACCTGTGTCTATCATGCGTCTTGAACTGACTACTTGCTATTCATGTTATCAGTTTTGTCAGTGCAGTTGTAGATATATCTGTCAGTAGAATCCAACATGTCTCCTTCAGTAAGACAAAACAATGGACGGTCATGCAACACTTGGACCAACTTGTCGTAAAATGGGCAAGTTATAATCATCGCATCTTGTCACCAAAACAACCAGAATGTCCAGCATGTAGACGCATCAGGACGCATTAGTGTTAACACTGCAAAAGTTTGTAGTCAAATGCGTCCCCCCAACCTCAGCAGGTGGTTTGAGAGATCAGATCACAGTGCGTCTCAATGGTTGTTGTTATTGTCTGTCCACTTGTAGTCTGAGTGGGCGGAAGTTCGCTGCATAGATCAGCCTCTCATTGGGCGGAACGAGCCACCCGCTGAAGTCCCGCCCTACCACCTCCGGTTGTGTAGCAGTTTTCAAGCGCACCGTTACTGTGGCACTGCCAAGAACGATTGTGATTGGTTGAAAGAAATAAAAAAAGCCGGGGCGTTTTTTCTCCAATCTTAAAGTGAGAGTCGGTGCAGCCAGACCTTTCTTTTCTTGAGAAAGGTCTGGTGAGCGAGACTAGCCCACTTGTGATCAGATCACCCAAGATGCATGTTAATACCAGGTATAAACAGGCCTTGAGAGCGCCCATGGGAAAGTTCTGAGTACATGGGAACATTGTCTGTCTCACAACTGAGAGCACTACAATAGAATAAAGCTCATTTGTGTCCACAAAATCAGTCTCCCAATCATTGTCCACGGAGCAGCTCCAGAATTTATACCTATGACATCACAAGTTTGAGACTAAATTCTCTGGTTTCTGGCTTGAAGAGAGTTGAAATACTGATTGAACTTTACAAGGTACTGGAAGTAATATATATGGAATTCTTCATTTGGGTGGTGTTCCCCTTTAACAGATCAAAGTACGTACAAGTAGTCGCCTGTCTTTTGAACTGTGGAATCAAAGGTTTTCTCGCAGCGAGCTCTGTAAGTAATAGGGACAGATACGTTTCATTATCCATTAATCTGTCCGTTATTTCTCAGTTAATCCTGCAGTCTTTGAAATATCATGACATTGAGAAACTGTGACAGACATTTTAGATTATATCAGATTAGATTAGATTTTATTGTCATTGCCTGAGAGTACAGGTACTGAGACAACAAAACGCATTTCCCGGAGTCTAAAGTGATGTCTTCAGGTTTCTTTTTTTGTCAGAGCAACACTTCAAAACCCCAAAATACTTTAATTAACAGCGGTGAGAAAAATGGTAAAACAGCAGATCCTTACGTTTGAGTAACTGTAACTGGAAGCAGCAGTTGTTTGCTATTTTTTCTGTTCATTAAAATACATATTCAGTTGATCAGCTAATTGTTTCAGCACTTATTACTCTCAATTTCTCAATCTGATAGTAGAAAAATATCAAAAGAATGTGTTAATTTACAGAAATTACACAGTGAATATGGCCATAATCCCTTTTGTTTTCGTTTCATTGGTTTAGACACCAACAGCTGGACAGAGGTGACGCTCCCTCAGCTCTCCGTCCCCAGGGCAGGGCACTCCATCATCACCATGGAGACAGCCAGTCTCCACCAACGTTTCTCAGGGGAGGATGAAGACGTGGATATGGACGCCGGCTCTGTCAGCAGAACCCTGCTGGTGTTCGGAGGCGGAGACAACGAGGGCAACTTCTACTCCGACCTGACGACTGTCGCTGTGGAGGAACTGCTCGGCGCTATTTAGAGAGAGTGAGTCAGAGGTGAATCCTCACTCCCTGACTGGATGTGAAGCTATTTTAACACCCCCACAGATCCTTTATTATTTATATTCCTATAGTTTGTCTTTGTTTCTGTTTTTTCGCATGAGCTCTCTCTTCTTTATTTTGTGGTTTTTAAAGGTTTTTAAGGTCTATAATTTGGGCATTTCTTCAGATCTTCAAAGTTTAACTGTCGTTTCCAAGGAGTGCGTAACAGGAAGATTTTTGGCAAACTCGAGAGAAAAGAGATTCCTCATTCTCCTCTTGTGGTTACAATGATCTTGATTAAAAACATCAAACATTTCAGATTATTTAGTAATCAAGGACAGCAGTCAATTTTTTATGTACATAGTTTCAAGGTTTTCAACTTCTTCCTCGGATAAAATGTATATTTTTATTTTTGAATCATGAGTATTATGGGCTTTCAGTAGCCCTGATACTTCAATTCATGTTTCCGTGCTGTTCATTTGCACTTGGCTTCTATCTTTACATAATAAACATTTGATTTTCATGTTGTATTTTAAGCATAATCTTCTTTCATTTGTTTTTCTGCTCAGTTGCATCTATAAAGAAAGTAGGCCACATGCACAGAGACCTGAGTTAAACCCAACTTCGACAACCTTTTTCCATTTGCAGAATAATTAACCCACCTTTTTAGTCTGACATAAGATGGTGAAGTATACTTTATACCAAGTCGTGTCAAACTGATGCAATTTAAATGAGGTTCGACACTTTAAACGGAAAGGCCGATGAGTAACATCTCTGCTGGCCCGGTAACTCAACACTAACACGGGCTAATGTCAGACTAGCAGAGCAACACTGATGCTATCTTCAAAGAGCCAGAGCTAAATGGAGACATTTTAATAAAAGATTAGAGCAGCTTGAGAGGGATTATCTTCTTTTCTGCTGAATAGCTGATAATGGTGTCATGATGTGACTGTTTTTTACCTTTTAATATTTTCATTGGATTATACAGCCAACCTCTCACACAAGTCAGTTAATGCCGAGTCATTTAATGCACAAACTAGCGGTACATTAAGTGTTTCCATGTTTGGTCGTCCCCCAGAGCAGAAATCATAATGGAAACTTGGTCCCCCAAAAAACATGAGGGGTTAAAACATTCTACAGTTAAACACCTAAAGGGTAAAATAAGTATTTTTCAGTCTGTAGCCTATTTTGGTGTCTAAGTGACAAATGGGAACAACAACCTTTGAAACTGGTCCTTTACTGAGCAAGAGGGCTGCAGCCACAAAACGGGCTGCAGTTTAATTCTTCAGGGTATCAACTTCCTTGTTTTTGCCACTGACAGACTCAGATTATTATTCTAAGTGTCTGACAACATTATGAAAAAGATCCTTACAGAGACAGACCTTTTTTAAAGAGTAAGATCCTTTCCATTTAACTCGAAACAGCCCCAACTTCACCATTGCCAAACCCATCAGACTCCATTTTAAAAAACAAGAATTTTAGCGCCTGTAGAGGCAGCATGTTTTCACACCTAGCTGGGTGAGTTAAGGATTTATTTCATCCAAACCAGACTTGATGATTGTGGGAACAGTGGAAAGACATACCAAGACAGTGTTTGTGAGTTTATTTTGTTTCTGTTGACTTTGAAAGAAGTGTGTTGTACGATGGGAAAATTACTATTTATTTAACTGGAGTCTGGTGTGTTTGACAATGGCGTTTTTTGGTGCTGTTTCTGGGTAAATAAAGAGGATCTTACTCTTTTAAAAAAAACTATCTTTGTAGGTATCATTATCATACTGTTGTCAGACACTTAAAGCAACAATCTGAGCCTGTCAGTGGCAAAAACAAGCACTTTTAGTAGATGTAAATTGATGGTGCACACATGCCCCAAATGGTTACATTGCAGCCAGTTTCACTGCTAAATACTGGACCAATCTCAAAAATGTTTTTTCATGGTCTCTTAGACATTAAAAAAAATGAAACAGGGGTCAGGTTGAAAAATACCAAACTTACCCTTTAAGATCTAATGAACGAAAAATGTGTTTTAAAAAAGTAGAATACATTAATAGTGTCTACACTACACAGTGTAGCATGAAAAAACAAAGGTGCTAAAAGTATGGGAGATGTATGTATGGTATTAAGACAATAAACACATAGTGTGGAGGTAAAGAAGTTATACATTTTATAATAGGGAAACTGTACTTGAGGGAGTGGGAGATTCAGTATGATTGAATTTTACCACTCTCAGAAAACAACAGAAATATAGTGTTTTGAGTCTTCCTAGAAAGACATATGCCATCTGGTGCTAATGGCAGTGATAAAATACAAAAGTTCTGAGACAGATTGTGCTTAAATGTTTAGTTTGTTGACTTTATAATCATTTATTGACTTACGAGGAAACCATCACTCCATCAATCTATCAGTCTTCACTGCAGTCTGTTGTGTGAGGATAAGAATGATCATCATCATGCAGAGCGAGCCCTGCAGCCATGAAGTGACTGTGACCTCTTTTACCTCACAGAGACCAAGCAAGGTCACATTTATATGTGACGTCTGTGAAAAACAGAATTTAGCCTACAAGGCAAACTGAAGCTTGACACAAGAACCCACAGACGACAGATATATACTTGCTGCTTTGTTGTGGCGAATGATTCTGCAGCTTTTTTTGGGCATCTTATGAGAAAACAGACTGTTGGAGACCGCAAAGCTGGTTTCACCTACTCTGTGGCATTTCCTCTGGTGATACAAAGGAAGGCCTGGTTTCCAAAAAAGGTTCCAATCGAAAACAAAATCAGTTTCCTCATTTCCCTTCATGAGTTGTTGAGTACAGGCCCTTTTTCCACTTGATTCTTTCACTGCAAATGATAAAATATGCAATGCTCTTAATGGGCTACAAAACAACTTGTCATTACTTACTTATTAGTTCTCTTATTACTTATTAAATACATCATGTTGTGTGATCTGTGATTGTAGCAGTCTGTACAGATTCAGCCAAAATTTGGGCTTGCTTCTTTTCCACTAATTTTTCCCATGCTGTCTGTCAGCACCAAATAAATTTACTTGAATTTAAGGAAGGATTTTCACCTCTTTAGTCAGTTAGGCCATGAATTAGCCAAAAGAAAGATACTTTGTACGCTCACTAATGTGACATTTCTTTGTGTCCTCTCCTCTCTTCCACTTCTCTTTATTGTTTCCTCTTCTGTAATCATGTCCAGTACATTTTATCTCACTAGGTTACAATGCAATTGTACATCAGAGCATACTGTAGGCACAACCCAATAGCCAGGATAATGGTGGCATTGTATGTTACTGCAAACCATAGATATGTTACATTTGTGTTTCATATGTAGTGAATATGTTGTACAGTGGTCTGCATCTCACCTAGGTGTCACACCATTCATCCCCTCCTCCTTCTGATGAGAAACTCAGCTCACACACATGTAATCTGAAGTACACCATTTCAGTAATGTTGATATGAAACGTACAAATGTATTATATCCATGGTTTGCATAAATGTACATTTTATTCTCACCACTGGGCTGATGATTAAAGATTAGATTATTCCAGTGTTCCTTAAATGATATCTCCATGAATGATCTGGACCAGCGATATCAAGTGTCCTTCATATTGATGATGTAGGCAATATTGTGTAGTCTTGCCCAAAAGCAGTGGTTCCTATCATTTTGTCTGACTAACCCTGTCAGCCCTGTCAAATAAGTTCAAGCACCCCTTATCGTCATCTTCCAACTGTTCTCATTTAAGTGGACGTTACACCGGAGGTCATTTAACACTATAAATCATATAAAAGAAGACATACAAAACATTTTCACACCTGACAAAGTGATTGTGGAATGGTTAATGTCTTGTTTGGTCAAGCTTGTATTTATACTGTTGCAGACGACATTTTAACCTGTATTAATACTTCATTTTGACTCCTCTGCTAATTTCAACCACTTTTAACCACAGCAGGTGGTGTACGAGTGTAATAGCTGACTCAGGGTGATGGCTTTCCTGTACAGCCAACCTGTTGCTGGCGGTTATTGTGACAATAAATCTACTTAAGATTGTCAGTAGAAACGATTATTGCAAATCAGACATTATGACTACTTTATGGCGATGTATGATTTATGGTCCACCTACACAGGTGTTCTCACTTTATTTACCTGATAAGTCCTGTCCTTGATTGACATATCTGACCCCCTGATAAGTTTATTACACTGTTATCATTCTTATTGGTTCATGCATTTTGATGACAGGATGTAAATTCAACACAGCTCTAACCACCTTCAACTGGAGCAGAAGTCTGATTAGACTGAAAAATTAAATTAAAACTACCTGTGTGGGTGAGGATAAATGTGATAAAGTGCTTTAATTTGTGTGCCAAAAGTAGACATTCCTGATATAATTTATTAGCTTGATATGAAATTACATATAATGTTGCACCTCTGATATACTGTACATCTACAAATACATGCAATTACAGTAGGTCCAACTCTATAAATTGACTGCCATGGTCAGAATTAGATTTTAATTTATTTTTATTGAGGATTAAATGGACCAAAAAAAAAAAAGGCAACGCTGTAAAAATAATAAGATGGAGCCTTTTCTGCAATAAAAACCTCTTTGTGGACTCCTCAGTAATTAAGTATCTTTATACACAAAAATTTGGTCTGATGAGTTTGGGAGTAATATGCCTTTACAATATGTCACTAGTCAAAAAAAGATCAGAAAAGAATATATATATTTGTGCTCATTTCTGATGCAAATAAATGCATATGTTTCTTTTGAGAATTGCTGTAATTACTTCCAAACTCTGTTCAATAAATACCTCAGTGAGAGTGAAATCACTGGTAACAACTGGGTAGTTTATGCTCCAATGCATTTAGATCACACGTGTGACAACGTGACAGAGAATTGATTTGAATGCAGTTTCAGTCTGATGTCACTGTAATGAAGATCTGCATGTTACCACAGAGTGAACTAGATTCATGTCGAGATGAACGGAAATGCAAAGAAAAAAAAGGCTGGAGAGACAGCCTGACAGTGATGTATCAACAGTCTGGTGATGCGTGTAGGATGCCAGCCTCTACAGAGAAAATTATTGGCTACGTATTAAAAATAACTGTCATTACAGCCTCAATCTGGCCAGATACAGTTGGCAGCCTGAAATAGGAGACTGGAGATAAAAAGGCTGATATGTTTTTTAATGTGCATCCAATGAGACTTAAAAATACCCTCAAATCATCTACACTTCAACCTCCTGCTCAGAGTGTCATTTATTTTTTGAAGCAAAAGTATGGCAGCCAAAAAAATGCATTTTCAGTCAAATCTTTATGGGACACAGCAGGAATTTAGATAGATAGATAGATAGATAGATAGATAGATAGATAGATAGATAGACTGCTCACTGTAATATACTGAGATATCCTGCAGATGGCGGCACTTCAGCACATTTCCCCCAGCAACAAAGTCAAACAACTCATAAAAATCTGTACAAAAAAAGAAAAAAGAAAAGAAAAGTAGAGTCATTGAGTTCATATGGTATATAATTTTGTGAATTATAATTAACATTTTTCACAAAGTGCTTGACACAAAATACTGTACTATATGGGGGACATCCGCTGTCCTGTGATCTGCTGTCAAATTGGAAATGCTCCAATAACGTGAAAAAGAAAAAAAAAAGGACATGCTGCCAAGTTAGTTGGATTGGTGTGAGTGTATACTGATTGATAAGTTACAAGAAAGGCCCCGTGATTCCCTCTGGTACAGTAAGTAGGCTATTAATTATAAGAATACACTTTTTTTGCCCTGAAAACCGAGGTGTTTGTCTCCTGTAGCAGTGGACGCACCCCTGTGTACACTCCCTCCATCATCAGGGATGTGATTTTTCCCTTGATTCATCGGGAAATCCTGCCAGTTGGATGCTCTCCCGGTCATTACTAACAAGCCTCTCATACCCCTTCATTTCCTGATTTCTTTTTTATTTTCCCCATAACATCCTTGCATTGTGCGAATGGTGAATATTTGGTATTGTGACTGGTCTCCGCAGACCTCCTGATTGACAGAGTTCAGGCATAACCACTTCCAAAGGCAGCCATGTTAGCTTCATCAGTCCATGGCTGTTGCTAAGTAACTTGAGAAGGTCTATGCCGGCTGTCGGTATCTCACAGTCACATGTATGGGTACATATTTACAAATGGCACTTGATTTCTAGACCCATAATTCAGCCACATCAGAGTATAGTTTAATAATTGGGCACTGGCCTTCAGATAAATTCAGATAAAGCGGATGGGTATAGTGGAGAAGGAAATTATATTTTACATTAAAATTCTGTCTGGTTTACAAAAGAAGGAGGAATTTTATGGAGTAACGATTAAACTACTGTTCAACCAGAGGATCTCCAGTGTCAACAAGGGTCATCCTGCCTGTGAGCAAGGCATTATATCACCACAAGCTCATTGGTGTGCTGCTCTGGGTTTGGACCATAAACGTTGTACTGTGATATAAAACTGTGGCCTCATGAATGACTTTAAAAAACAGACAAGGTCAGCTACCTCTTGGTTATTTTGCACTGACATGACCTAGGTTGCTCCAACTGATGTGTAAAGGACTGGAATCCCCTGAGGGAAAAATACGTGTGTGACAGGTGAAAGGAAATATAGGGATGTGACTCTGTTGTAAAAATATCTGGCAGCTGCAGAACTGGAGCGTACAGAGAGATACAGAGGGGGTAAAAGAGGATATGTGTGCATACCAGTGTTTGTAATTTAAACTAATCTTAACAGATTTGAGCTGCTGGTGTTGTTGGGGATTGTAGTTTCCATGAAAGAATATGGGATTTTCTGTGTGCCCCTGAAATTATTGGCGTCTTTCACACCACTAGAAACAATGATGCTTTGTGTAATAAAAAAAAGTCATCAGACATCATTTGTCACATTTATTACAGTAACAGTTTTTACTACATACTGACTACTGCTGAAATTTAAAACATAAATAAATTGGCAAAACTTATTGGATTATTTAAACATTGTAGGTTCGTTTCATCTGTTCAGCAGCCCTGGAGGTTTTCATTATGTTTCTTTTCCCTACATTTGACCTTTTTTTTGTAATTGAATTTATTTTTACATCATTATTATATAATGAAATGCATTTTCTATAATATATAGAGTTAAAATCTGGAATGTTAATGCCCCACATATTCAGTAAAGTTTCCTTATTACGTCAGCTAGCCCACGTAAAGTCTGTGTTAAGTGTCAATCATTTATGTTGTGCTGCATGTGTAATTGACAATAGTAGCTTTCATTTGTTGCATATTCATAGATTATACTGTATAGCTGTACTTGCTTGTGATAAATCATGTCTTAGAGTAGGAAATTAGTTTTCAAATTGAGGGGTGGATCTCTCAGCAGATTTGTTTCTCCCAATGTTGACTGTTTTTTATAATAAACATGAATGCATTATCAACTTGTGTGAGGGCTCCGGGGCCCCTCTACAAGTTAGGGTCAAAGATTATAAAATAATGTAGGATCTTGACCATATGGTAGCCTACTTAAGTGGTGCAAATTTGCAAGTGATCATATTACCGAAAAGCAACTGACACACAAGTGAATGTGGGGCTTTTGGGGCCCCTGGGGGCCTATCTTCGTTAAGCTACATAGACAGTTCCCTGCACCTGCCATTTACCAGCCTGAAGGAATCGCGGTCACCAGTAAAGGCTCGGAAAAAACCGAGTAGAGCCGAACGCTGAACGAACCCCCTCCCACTCCAAGCCTCCTCTTTCAGTCGTGGTGCAAGCAGCCATGTTGCCGCGAGCTTGTTCCGGTATCAGGGCAGGATCGTGCGCATAGACTGCAATCGGGCGCAGCTCCTCGCCTCTCTCCCCCTGTCGCCCGTGACACGCACCTCCTAACGAGAAAACCCCAGTTTACCGATAATGGATTTTACAACTTGATGATTCCCTCTTCAGTCGGCTGGTGTCGGGAATAATAGGAGTCGGTGTACCGACAGGACGAACTGGTATATCGCCACACTGCAGTGCAGCACTGTTGAACGACCTTATTCCAATCACGCAACACAAGGAAGAGCGCCGGTGATTTCCGTGGATTTTGAGTTTTGTGGGTTGCTCTGTGGCAGTCACCGCCACTGCGGCCGCAGGAGGATAAGCTAACTAGCTAGCTTTGCCTCCAAAGAAACACTGAATTAACGTTAGCTAGCTACATGGGCTAATATTGGTCAGCCAGTTAGCTAGCGCAACAGATTAATTCGTGTTTCTCATCTGCCATGTGACCATTTTACATGGTGCTGCTTTTATTTTTTGGATACCCTACCCTGGATATCTCGCTGGGAACATTTTGAATTGTTTTGTGTGAGTTGGGAAGGTCGAGACCTCGCCGGGAATAACTTTGGCCTGAAAGTTTGCAGACCCCGGACCTGGTTTCAAATCTGAAAGGAAACATCTCTGCCACAAAAGGAGAAAACCAAGCGTCGACACTTCGTTATGAAAACGACGCTGGATAAATTTTTTTTATAGATTTCGGCGACAGTCGGGGCTTCCTCAGACGTTTGTTAGCAGCCGTACAGGTTAGCATGCTAGCCACCTAATTGAACCTTGTCTTGTTCAACACAACCATTGCCCCAACTTTTCTTCAAGCTAGCCCAAGTCGCTAGCTGGCCAAAACGTCAGAGCATCAGGTTGGTAGCTAGCTCGCCGGTCACCATCGACATTGATAAATGTTAATTAGGAAGTGAATGTCTTCACATCAAGACCGAAGCTAAGAGGACATTTTGCTTTTTCCCGTTTTGTGCTTGTTGACAAACATGGGACGTGCGGTTGCTGCTAGCTAGTTTCTAGCTAGCTGGCTAACTCGGCTAGCCGCTGATGTGGGATTCAACTTGTTGATTCACGGGCTATCTGTCGTGCTGCTAGCTGGCTAGCACTGGACATCCGTTGGAAATTTTCCTCCACCATCAGCTAGACCGATTTTAAATGCACAATAGACACTGAATAATCGTTTTTGTTTCACTGTTCCTCTCCCCCCTTTTTTGGCAACTTCAAGTCTTTCAAAAATGTCAACAAGGCCCCCACTGGTGCAAGTTATTGAAAATTCGACCGGGCAGGTAAGAACCTAAGATATCTACTCCAAATAATGTTATTTCTATATACACATAAATCTCATTTAGTATGAAATACTTAATGCTTTGGATAGAGGCCCTGTTTGGCCCTCCACAGTCTCTGGTTGTCTCTTAGCTTTTTCCTCTGTCTCTGTTGTCTTTGCCACACAGCAGTGATTCACCAGCTTGCCTACGCACTCACACTGGATTTCCCACTCTTTGCAGAATAGGAGAATAAATTTAGGTCTCTGTTTAGTCTGTGTGTTAGGGCATGTCCTCCTGCTTGACTTCTCAGTACTTTGACCTGTTGCAATACAGACAACCCTGTCAGACAGTTTCACATGAATGCCATTGACAGCACAGGAGCCGAGCATCCACGAATCAGCCATATGCATGATTATTTTAACCATAGTACATGTGTGACACGTGTTATTTATGCACCTTTAGCTGTTGGAAACATCGATAATCCATTGTAAAGTCACAAAATCATTAAATGGTGTCTGAGAAATTCTCTTTTCCTAAGAGAGAAGAAGGTTGTCTTTTGTTGCAGTCTTGATACCTTATGTGGGTTTGTTTAAAAATACAATATTGATTTGACCTCTGAAGTGCAAGCACGGCCTTAAAATCCCCTCCAATGATGATCTCTTGGGAGAAAAAAGTTGTATTGTGTTTGAGCAGGACAATCTTGACATGGGAACCTTGAATATATCACAAAGCTGCAAGTACTTGCTGATTGTTGTTGTGCACAAGAGTCATTGGTGGCTGTTTATTGGAAGACAACAGGCTTTCAAAGTTTTTGGTGCTAATGCAATTTGTTAGAAACAATACAAATCAATCATTGATTAGTTAATAAGCTGTGCGTGAAGGGCTCCAGAGCACTCCTGGAACAGATATAGATTTAAATTTATATATGAAGTTGGAATTGTTATTTCTGCTATAGAGGTACAGAAGATGGTTAAAGGCACTCACAAACATTATGTCCCCCGTTGACTTAAATCTGCTGACCCTTATCCAGATGCCTTCTAAATACACTTTACATACCATTCAATTAATACACCTACAAAAACTGCAAAGGATTGAGAGAATTGGAGATTCAAAAAGTAAGCATGTTTCCATTCAATTGAGTAGAGACTTTTGTAGTGTGCTGAAAGGTTAAAAAGACAAAGAAACCCCTTCTGTGCTCTGTAAATCATTATTAGAAGGCCAGAACAAAGCCTTTGCTTCAAGACAGCATCTGTCTTAATCTTGTTGACAGTTTTATCTGCAGTTTCACTGTCATTATGAAAAAGCTGCACAAGCTCACATGAAAACCATTATAGTTTCCGATACAGACCATGACTTGCATTACTTGGGCAGCTGTTGACAAGCATCATGTGATTAAAAAAAAAAAATCTCTTGTGAGCATTGTATGGAAACATTTGTGTGTCTGCATGTTGACAGAGTAGCCAGTGGATGATGTCACTACGTGTGTGAAGCTGAACCCATTTCTATATTTGTGTTGCCTGAGTCTCTATAGGTATATCAATGTAGCTGCGGTTAGGATTTGGCGTGATGGATTGTTTTAGCAGTTGGTCAGTATCTGTAATGTGTGTGGCAACACAAGCAGAGCAGATGTACACACATAAAAAATGTCTTAATAAACCTGACAGTGGCTCTTAATGAAATATAACTAATAATAATAAATAATAAATAAGGGGGGTGTTTTTTAAATGGTACTTTTTTAGTTTATCCCAAGAGCTGCAGCCTTTGTCAGTTTTCTACCTGAAACATTTAAAGCCCAACCCAGGTGTGTAAACTGCAGCTGCACAGCCAATCGTCAGCAGATCTGCTCTTACTAGCCAATAGGGAAGCCTTTTGGTGTTGGAGATTCAAAGGGTCAAAGGTTTTGTCTGTCTTCACTTCTTGTACAAGTAAATTGCTGACAGAAGTTGTCTGTTGATACCATGATCTCACGGCATGTGCCGGTGTATGCGCATGCCTGTTTCACACAATAGATCACTGCTTGCATTACAGAGTACAGGAAAGTAGATCGAAAGCTAGACTGCTGTGTAGGTAGGTAGATAGGCATAGGCAAATAAATACTCACATACATATTCTCAGATGGCTACACCCTTACCTGGAACAGAGGTCAGAAACAAACAATACAGTTGGGTTATATAAGTCTTCGACCGTTGCAGCCTCAAACACACACAGGGCTTCTCCATATCCAGTGGGATGTCTAAGGTTGATGTCATAGTTGAAGTTTGATGTGTTTTGAACGTATCGATATAACACACACTTGTACAAACATGCAAGTATTAACCTTTAATATTGGCAAACTTCCTCACTCAATTCGTGGGAGGGAGATACACTGCTGCTGCGATAACTTTTCACAGTTGTACACTTGAAATAGCATAAAACCAAGATGCAGTATCTTGGTGATTAATAACCCTCAAATTTGACTTCTTGGTGTGCCTTGTTTGTGTACCCTTTAGCAACGCGTCTACACCAATACAGCCTCTTGTGTTGTTTTGCTGTAGTGCTATTGCCAGCTGTGAAGACACCCTTAACCTACAGCACTGAGTGAGGATTTAGGGGTGTAAGAAAAAGTTTGGGGTCATGGCAAGTCCTTAACTGGGTTTGTAGGCAAAAGGTCACGGATGGATACTCCCACACAAACACAGTCAGTTTTAAAGGCCATGTATAGAAAGCCTTTGGTGTCGGGTCTCAAGATACAGGACAAAATGGCACCGGACATGAAGACGGGTTGAGTGTTGACATGACTGTCAGTGTTCCTGTCAGTGATGTATATTTTGATCTGATTAGTCAGTGTGACGCTTGGTAAAAACAAATGTTGTCTGAATATTCTCACCGTGTGTCTGCAAACAGAGACTGCTTAACTGGAAAGCCATCAAATTGGCTTAATGGTGATTTACTTGACATGTATGGAAAGTTCTTTACACATGACTGGCAAACTAAGGCTGTTAATGGTTATGAAAGTCTGGGGGAGGTTGTTTTGCAAAAGTTACTGACCGGGACAGACTACCATCCTGTCACGATACACAGTTGCTCGGCACCTATCGTAAGAGAGCTGTCAAATGTAGTGAAGTGTGAAATGGCAGATATGTTGAGTGGCTTTGATCTGACATGTTGCCACACAAGGTTTGGTACTGGCTGTTAGTTTGAGGAACTTATTGGAATATGACACTTATTATCAGTGTGACACCAGTTTAACCCTGAATAGCTTGAAGCTGTACACAATAGGGTGATAGAGCATGTTTATTAAAATTACAAAGCAGAATGCATATTTTCTCATAAACTATCTTTAAATTGCAGTAAATTGGTCCAAAATGGGGCTCTGCATAACTTGTGTTGGTAACATGTTCGCTGTAAGTTTGCGCTCTTTGTCCACTTCCCCAGACATGATCAGTTGATTGTCTGATTTCCTGTTTTACAATGTTCCCTCTCTATTCATTGAGCCACGTCTTCTGAAAAGACAGACTAATGCAGCCAGAAATACTGGTCTGCCTCTTCAATTGTTACTTCATCCTCCATTTCATTGTTTGGGTAGTTGCACACTAGCCGAGCAAGCTGGATCCTCCCCACATGGAACAGTGATGGATTTGAACCATTAATTTGTCCAAGCGATATTTCCTCATTGTAGAAGTCTTGTAGAGAAAACTATAAACCAACTGAACCACATTTACTTGATTGTAATGTTTACATTGGGTATATCCTAGATTTATTTGAACAAGACCTTCCATCCCCAAAGGAAGTAAAACAGGGAACAAGGAAATAAAGTACAAATTACAAGATGGCCCATGTGACGGCATCAAAGGCCTGCCAGCTCACCTACCTGGTGTATACCAAACCTGAGTCTATCAATAAAGGTTCCCACAAAAACATAAACAGTGAGAAAAACAGCTTAGGCCCATTTATTGAAACTACCTCTAAGATGGCTGAGTGTACAGTCTTTTTTCTAACTTAATTGATGACTGCTGTCATGTAACTCTGCCTATGAGTATAAACTTACAGTCACTGAATACTGTCTCACTTGTACGCTACTTTATCAAGCAGGCAAAGTGGGGATGGGATCTGTGGGATTCCTGTGGGACACAAGGACTATTGCGTTTTATTGTACAGTATGGCTCTGTACCAGATGGAAATAAGGACAGTCATCTGATAGTCGTTTCATACACACAGCTGGCAAAAGTTCAACGCAGTAACCTTGACATTCTCATTTAAACACTTACGTAAAACCCAGGAACTTAAAGGTGCACTGTTTAATTATCTTTCAAAGAGACAAAAAGTACATTAGGTGATTCTCACCAGAACACATTTTGTGTATCCTGCAGTTCTCTCAGACATGCTGTGTGTGGGGTTTCCCTTCCATATAAAATATTTGCAAAGCTGAATCTAAAATCGGTTATTGTTTACGTCCATGTTTTTTGCTTGCAGTCTTCTAAACAGATTAGTATTACACAAACTGTCTCTGGGGCATCAGCAGCTTGTATAGGCCCTGTTTGTGCATATGTGTGTATTTCGGGCCTGTGTGTATATGCATTTGAATTTCTCCTCTGGGATTAATAAAGTATCTTCTTCTTCTTGTAAAGTGTTCGAAAAAAATCTAAATTTATTGTTACACATCGATCCTGAATATTTAAAATTGTTTCAGTTCTCATTTTCCGCAGTATCGATACACCAGCACCAGCTGCCCTTTCTTGCACCTAGGGCTGGGCGATAAATTGATTTTATTGATTAATTTGAATTTGTAGTTTAGGCCGATTTGTTTTAATGAAAATCGAGTTTCTATTTACAATCCGCTACCGCTGCTCCACACTGGGCTCCCGTAGTTCAGAGTGGGCTCACCCCCCCCCCCCCCCCCCCCCCGCACGCTTGATATGACATTTTAGGGGAAGTTGAGCTTCCCTTGCAGTCTTAGAGCAATTGCCACTGAAACAACAGCACTTTATTTTCAACACTGCAGGGATGATGCACAGCCTCTCTCATCAGTGTCTGACTTTTACATAGAGGGAAATAACTCAAAAACAACATGTAGAACGGCATAGGCTTCTTCACTGGGGCTGCTCGATGTAAACAACATAGCACATGCCTCACTTTCTTCCTGGGGCACATCCGTCTGACGTCACACACCACACCCGGCGCACTAACGTCTCACACCTCCTACATCAACTACACACATACACAGCTCCACACACACACACACACACAAGCCACACACATCAGGCTCAGCCTGTAACATAAGGTTGTTTAGTTTGTTTAATAAAAGGACAAGATATAGACCTGTTCTATAGGAAAGGTGACCTTAAATGACTTCTGTTGTGATCCAATATGATGGTAGGGGAAACACTGCCGTATGATAAGAAAGGATTCCGGTGAAAAGCGATCACAGATGCAGTCGCAATGTATATTGCTAGAGATATGGTGCCCATATATGGGCTACCTTGGAAAAGCTGGGGTTTATTCACATGCTGAAAGTTTTGGACCCCAGGTATGTGCTAACAGGCCGCAAATATTTTTTTTTGTAAGTAGGAGGGGAAAAAATCAATTTAAATCGTGAATCGGATTTTTTGTGAAAAAATCTGAGATTTTTTTTTTAGGCCATATCGCCCAGCCCTACTTGCTCCATCTTATTTTTTAGGTTTACTACAGCCAGTCTGCTGTTCTCTGATGCTAACCAAGAAAAGGAATGTTGCTGTGGTCATGTTATAGCCTTGTTATATATATCTTTAATTCAAAAGATAGCGGGATTGAATATGGATATATTTCTAGGTATTGTATTGTAGCTAGATATTCCAGAGTAGTGACAACACTGCTGTAAAATGTGCTTCGTGGCAGCCCCATGCCACCGTGCAATGCATATGTGCACATGACACTTTGCAGACAAAAGGGGATCCCACTTGTAAAAGCACAGCTCCATAGCACTAATGGACAGTAAGTCCACAGTATATGTTTTGTTAAGTTAAAACTCAACATGGGACATAATGGCTCTGGTTAATACAGAATTGGAAACAAGAGCCACAGTGTTAGGTGGGAAAAAGAGAAATGAAATGGCACCATGCAGAGAGAAGAAGTTGTGAAGAATTGTGAAGTGTGTGACAGTGGCTGTTGAGTTGTAACTTCCCCCTGCTTGATAGAAGAGTACTGCGACCAGACTGTGAATATTTTTGCAGATTTTGTTCTGCATTTTCCCAATATTTGAAATTCAGAATTTAGTTTTTGGCTTGGAAAGATTTCAGGGGTGGTAACCATTCATTAAGTCAAAGTCACATTGAAAAAATTTGTCATTCCTCAGCCTTAGTTTCCAGTCTGTTTCGAGTTTGACCTTTCTAACCTGCACCATGACTGAAACAGTGATGGTTGCAGGTTCAAAATGCAGTTAAGCACCACGGCAACAAAAGACAAAGCAAACACAGAATTGGAAATATGAGTGTCGCCGAGCACAGTTTGATGTATTCCACCTGACACCTCGGGAGTGTGAAAACCTGGTAGAGAATCTCCCAGCAAGCTGTTGAGGTGGAAATTCAATATAGATGAGAAAGAAACAGTGAATATGTGAGAGTATTGACACAGGTATGCTGGTGAAGATGTTTTGATATTCCAGTGTTCACCTTTTTGCCTGTCCTTATTCATGCTCTCCTTGAATGAGTCATCTTGTAAGCAATCTATAGCACACACACTCTCTCTCTCACTCACACACACACACACGCACGTTGGTGTTACGCCCAGGAAACCATAAATTATGCCTCTCTCCTTACCAGACCAGTCACTAGGCAGATGAACAGAAAGACAAAGCTAGTCAGGGCCCTAGCAACAGAGAACCTGCCGCAAACACACTCACACACACACACATAGTAGATCACACACTCCATCACATTCACATTTGTTCTTGCCGGCACAGACAGAACACACTGGCAGTCTCTCATTTTTCCCTGCACACACAGACGCAGTTAGTTGTTAATTGGATCGGAATTACGCTTTGTTTTAATGAGTTCTGTTTGCCATTTATACCTGGAGTTCCGGCAGACACTTAAATATAGGACAAGTAGATGCTACTTAGGTGTTTAACCAACAGTGCAGTGAAGTTCAGTGCTTTGTGTGTGTGTGTGTGTGTGTGTGTGTGTGTGTGTGTGTGTGTGTGTGTTTGATTGTCTGAGGGAGCAGGGTAAAACAGGCCTTTCCAGTTGAGCCGAGTGGTAGGTGTGGCAGCTAACTGTAGACCTGCGATTTGAAGGGTTTGACGTCATTCAGGTGAAGGCCTGTGGATTTCTCACTCACTACTTTGATGTAATTTCCTCTTTCTGTTTAGTCATCTGATGTCAGTATGCTATGAATACTTGGATTACTTCCTGTGATCAAGTGCGTCTGTTTTGATGTCACAGATTAGATTAAGTACAGCCCTAGTTGCAGTTCTTTTTTTAGATAGCAGCCTTTTTATTATCATGTAGAGAAGAAAATATATGGGGGAATAAAGAAAAGAATGGTGTATTAGCACTTATTTTGGTCACTGTCTAAAACCAACGTAGTGTTTCAAGAAATGCTTTTAAGTTGGTGGCAAACATTCAAGCCTCCATTGTTTGTGCACTTAGTGCTGCGCCCAAATAGCAATAATGGTGCTTATTATCCAAAACATATTTCCCAAGGCTAGGATGGTCTGTGCCAGAGGTGTTTGATGTGGTGCTACTTGCACTACAACTTGACTCACAAAACTAGTTTTAAATGCTTTTAGTAGCCCAAACTGTTGAACAACTTGATTCGGTGGCTTTAATCTGAGTCCTTTAGCCACTCTTATCCTGTAGGATTAGCTGCGTCCATTGGAGAAAACTTTCTGATCTCTGCTGAGTCACCCTGATTCAGAAATCCATTCAGAATGGTAACATTGGGTTAGTTGGGGTTCAAATCACACAGTGGAAACCCATAATACAGGGGTTTTTTTTTGTTTTGTTTTTTTAAATTGGTGCCAGTCCACATGTCGTGGACGATTTCAGAATCCCAGACAATTGGGAGAATTGTGGTAATATTATCTGTGTTTACTGAATAGACTCTCTTAGATAATAACACTGTTTTAGAAATAACTAAATATATACTACGTTTGTTGGAGCAGCACACGAACAAAAACACTTTCCTTCAGCTTACTTTGTTCTAACTTAATGTGATGCAAGTGAGCATCACAACCAGTTAGTTTGTATTTTTCAGTCAGCAGTTTCCTAACTGGCAGTGAGCGACACAGCGTGTAACTTTTGTCGGACACCCTGCTTCTTTTTATTCCTGTTGCTTGCTTTGAAAGTTCAGCAGTTGAGGAGGTAAGTTGAAATGAAGCATTATCGGTACATTTGGTTCTCGACCTTTTTGTGTCTAGGACCCTTAAATTGATACACATTCGGTCACGGACCCCCATTTGATAAGATTTCACTTCAGGGACATCCATATGAAAAGATTTTGGTTGTTAAGTATGACAATTCTATAGTTGTCAGCTACAGCTGAGAAGACAACTGAAGGACGTGAAACCTATGATCAGTGTAGTCACTCTCTTGACTCTTAGTCATATTGGGCTCACATCTGTTGTGAGCTACATAGAGAAAATTAACTATTCACCCTTTTTTTCTTGGGACCTCCTTGAACTCCCTGACAGAATCCTGGAGGTCCTCATACCCCTGGTTGAGAACCACTGATCAATATGGTACCTCCTCATTTCACTACGAAAACCTCACTAAGGTGGCAGCTGGCTGGCTGGCTGGTTGGCTGACCATTGCTAGTAATAACCTACTTGCTGTTGGCTATATTTTACGTCATATAACAATATAGAACATGTGTTTTTGTTGTAAAAAGTGCAAATGTAGGAAGACTGCTCACCCATTTTCTTAGTGGTTAAGTGTCCAATATGATCTTGAGTGCGCAGCTAATAGATCCGTTATCTGTAGCGACACACTGATTAATCGACTGAACATCTGTATCGGGCCGATATCGCTATGTTGACTGCCATGGCCCTATCAGCAAATAAGATGACATTTATCAATAGCGGTGGCAGGGCTTGAGGGTTCAAACTTACATTAATGAGCAGATATGAGAAGAATACGATGACCATTAGGACGCAGCTTCAGAGGGCACACCCTATTGTTTGCCCAATGATTCTACAGTATGAACAATGAATCTTTGTTAATATCGGCAGGAGGAGAGCTAATTAACGCTAGCTGTTAGCAGCTGGTGGCTTCAACTAACAGCTCACCGAGGTTACATTGACTTACATCATGATACGTTCAAGCTCCTATTATATGTATAATAAAAGGTCCTTTGAAGCAGTTATTTTTTTTTAAGAGATTTTTATGTGAAAGGTTATACTAAAGGTTGGTCCATGAATTTGTATGACTGAATTCATGCTTGTTCGAAGGTAAGTGTAATGAAGGCCTTAATTACTTAAAAACAGTGTCGTTATTTTCTATAGTGTAGATTTCTTTGTTTCCCTGGCACAAAAGAGGGAATAATTAACAACAACATAAAAACATCGGTATTGGTATCGGCCCAGAATTTCAAAATCAGTGCATCCCTAGTTATTAGTTTACATGATGTAATAGTACATATTTTATAGATAAGGTGTAGAAAGAGAGTAATGCTGGCTTGCTGTGATGACATGGTGTTTGGCCTACATATTCTCAGAGGCAATTATTGTCACCGAACATTACGACTGGAAAGATATAAGCATGTTGGTCTTAAACAGATCTTCCTATTTAAAAACGGATAATACAGGATAAGGGAAACCCTGCCGTAATAAGCAAGCCACTGTGAACAGGCAAATAATTCCCTATCTTTGATAATGGAGCGTGCACCCAAAAGATATTACAGCCTTGTTACTTGAACAGTTGCATAATTAAGTCTGTCCTCACAAACAAATTGGGCTTTGTAATCATATAAAACATCAAACCTAATGAGTCTTTGCTTAAAATAGTGACACTCCTCTTGTGAGTTAGTCTAATAAATGCATCATAGCACTCATTTAGTCTCCAAACCAATGTGCCAGGGTTCCCACATGAAATTGTTTAGCCGAGGGGGTAAGCCACTTAGCTAGTAGATGACTGCCTAAACAATAGCCATACTCACACAGCCAGTACATGACAATGAGTGTGTGAAATCGCACATCTGTTTTTCTTTGGGGTTGTTTTATTTCAAAAAGGTTAGTGGCAGTGGTCTTTGTTTCAGGCGAGGTGGCTCAAACATGCTATTAAACACTGCAGGAAACCCTGTACCCCATCTATCTATACATGCGTTCATCAGCTTTTCAAGTCAGCTACCCTGTGAAAGCTACACAGACCTGTTTACTCTGGTGGCTCACATGCACTGCCACTCACCCTCACTCACACACAGTTGCATAGCAGCAGAACGAGGGCACGCAAGGAAGTGCCGCGCAGCGTGTCCCAACTGTGACGGCAACAGAGCAAACAGGAGCTCTGAATTGATTTGAGACACACACACACACACACACACACACACACATATATATACAAATACCTAGGAGGTTAGGGTAATCCAGTTCAACAGAACACACACACGACGCTACATTCACAGCAAACTGAGAATCAGCGTGACACCACCTTGCTAAAGTAAGGGGCCTCTTACAAATGTATTCAGCCTTGTGTGTGTGGTGTGTGTGTTGGATACTATACTAGATACAGCCCTGCAGAGTTTTATAAGAGGCAACAAAGGAGTATGCATGCAAAAAATCTGACTAAATTATGATTGGAAACATTTTTGCAGTTCACTGATATCAAATGATTTTCTAGTCTTGAACTTAATTGTGGCTTGAGCCAATAGACTTGAGTCCTTGAATCTGTAGTTAGTGGATACAAACAAGCTGTAGTTTAATAATTAGGGGTGGACTGGCTCTTGATTCAACTGGCACTACTTATAGATTAGATTTGATTTAGCAGCATTAGAGTCCCTCTCCAAACACATTTTACTAAATTTGTAGTTAACAGGATTTTCCCACATAGTTGTTCAAGAAACAACGAAAAGGGGTCTACTCTTTTTCACTGATTTGAGAAATTGCTTGCACCAATTTCACTTTAAGCTTTCCCCAGCATTGCTTATGCTAGGTTGACCGGTGAAAGAACAGTGGGCATCAAGATGGCTAGCATTAGCATTAGAGGAAACCTCACAGAGATTCAGCCATACATATTTGAGCCATATTTGTGCACCAAAATCGGTGACTAGCAGAGTATCAGAATGGTGAGTGTAATAAGCATCTTTTATTTATGTCATTTGTTAGCTTGTAGACTTACTGGCAGTGGCTGACCAAGTGTTAATGTTTGTGAAACACACCAGAGTGCAATTTTTTGGAAACGGCAACGTCTTGTGTCATGTGAACTTGCAATATGCAATTCCTCTGACAACAGAGACTTTTAGCACATGTCCATTACGGTTCCAGTCACTAGGCATGCGCGAGAAAGGTGACCGTCACAACAACATTGCCGAGCTCTGTTTGTGCTGCTCACCCTGTTGATTTGAAGTGAAGTGTAGATCTGTTACTGTAGCAACTCCACCTCGTTGTCCATACAGACAAAGTTATCTGTGCATGCTTTCGCCATTGTGTCTTCTTTGTTTTGGTTTGTAATCACCGCGTTATAGAGGAAGGCGCTTCAGTGCAGGCGCATAGCATCATGCCGTGGTGTTGCTTTGCAAATTTACACTGCCACCCATTGGCCTGGCGTGCATACTACAGCGTTTCCAGTAGATTTTGCGGCTCTGTATGAACGGGGATTGTTTCAATAACGTTGTCATATAAACGCAGAAGTTTTTTAAAACGCAAAGGACAGACTTTTCCGTTTTCAGAGAAACCGTTGTCGTCTAAACAGGGCCATAGTGACTTACGTCATCTAGCTTGCACAGCATACATTTAAATGTCAGATTGTCAGAATGTCAGACATCACCCCTTTCAGTGGAGGAATATGAAAACACCTCTCTAGTGACAAATTGAGCGCAGATATAAGTCAGTATAGTCAAGGATGTTTATTTTAGGGGACAGAAACACAAGAAAAATACATTTTTAATGGTGGAAGACTTTAAATGTGTAAAAAAATACTTTGAAAACCTTCCACAGCACCCTCTATCAATCAGTAGGTTACATGACTTACCATTTATTATTGAAAGACAGGCATGATGAAATAATGTTCTGCTTTGTCACTAAAAGACATTTACTAGTGTGAGTCACAGACTGTTTTTTTTTTGCTGTGCTTCAAAGCTATAAATGGGTCCAATGACAGCCTCTGCCTTATGAAAATCATCATCTTGAGTGCGCACAAAATAATGTTATGCAATTTAAAAAAAGGAACTTGGACTGTTACTAGTTTAGGTAAGATAAAAGAAGCCTGCAAAGGTTAAAATTAAAAAACAAAGGCTGTACTGTTTGGATGTGGTGGAAATAGGCCAAGTAAGGCTGAACATACCCAAAGGTAAAAGCGCTAAAACAGTGTGAGAAAAGGTTTGACAGATAAAACAATATATTATGGACTCTGTGCCTTAAGATTTTTAGTCTTATTTAAAAACATTTTCATTTTGTCTTCCCAGAGCTGTGTGGAAATTGGTTCACTGCTGACCTGAGGCAGCAAATGTTTCCTTTATATACTGTGTGTGTGTGTGTGTGTGTGTGTGTGTGTGTGTGTGTGTGTGTGTGTGACCGTAGTGTTAAAAAGTGCTGCATTTGTTCATTTTATCTTCAGCCTTTGCCTAAAATATATTTATGCAAATCTCTATACACCCTGGTCCTGTTAACTGGCTTTTCATTATGAGTTGAATCAGATGAACTGTCAAACAGGTGCAGTAACATTTCTCTCTGGCATTTGGCAGCTTTTTAACTTGTGTCCTTTTAATTTCCCTCTCATTAGAGCAGTTGTTTCACAAGTCCTCCCAATGTTATTCCCTGTTGGGGGTTCCTTGTAATTAGCAGTAGTTCCAGTTAGTAGCTGTAGTTGCAGACGTAATTGGTGTTTATATGTAAGTTGCTATATAGCAAGCAAAATGTGGTGATTAAAAAGAGAACAATTTAAAGTTGCTGCCATTTTACGTGGGATTTATTTGACCATTGTCAGGCATACCACTGTACTGTAATATCAGAATACTGCACACTACATGCTCCATTTACAACAAACTCTATGTCACGTTTTTTTTTCTTTCTGGAAACCCATCTTGGCATTAAAGAGGAGTATAAATAGAAACATAAACATATGAATAGCAGAGTAGGGAAAGAGAATGGTGGGGAGGAGGGAGCAAGAGAAAATGAAGGAAGGATGAAAGCGATACAAACCAACATCAAGATAGAGGGCAGGATTCAGCAAGCGACAAATCTCCATGGCAACACAGCCATCACGACCTAGAGTCGGGAGGTGTGTGTGAGTGAGTGAGTGTGTGTGCGCGTGTGTACTGTCCTCCCACCCACAAATTTCAGTATAATGCAGCAGCTTTTGTATGTGGTTGTGTTATGTATCCAATAAAGACCCTGTTTGTTTTGTGCTTGTTTGTTCCACATATAGTGGCTGGGTGAAAGTAGAAATGGAGGAGAAAAATCTGTTTAAAATGTTGGGTTGCATTAAATTGAGTTGAGGATTGAATATTAAAAAATGAATAAAACAGATTCAAGTGTTTTGCAGAAACATTTAACGTCTCGTCAGTCTTTCTCCTACATAGGGCCATCTGTGTTATACTGCTGCATTTTTACCATGCCCAACACATGAATATAGATAATGAAAATTCCATCATAAAATCTTAAATCGATTCACAGAGCGACAACAAGTAATATGTGGAACAGCAGTGCTGCTGGGCAGAAAAGTAAAGCTTAAGAAGTGTTGTTTTTTACCAATATTACCACCCTTTCAGTCAAGTTAAAGCCCAGTTCGACGAAATTAATTAATAAATAAAATTAATTCAGACAAGTGTAGTTAAAGAGAACCATGCTCTCATTAACTGCACTCATCTTTCCAGCAAATTACAGCAGGTGGTCGGTTAGAGAAGACACATCCCCCAGCTGATGGCAAGTCAAATTAAGCTTTCATGTAGCTGACATTACAACACCTCTTTTAATGAACTCTGGGTCTGGCTGTCCTAAGAATTAGGACTGTGTGGCAGTGTAAATGGGGAGCCAAAACCAACCACAGAGTGTGTGGAGAGATTAAATTCAATAACAGTACTGTGTTTAAAAAAATCTCTTGAAAACCTAAGGTGTTCATCTGTGAGGGATCTTAATTATTGGAGAGGTAATCAGCTTTTTGGGGCTTGAAATAACCCAGCCTTCTGAAGAGAAATAACAGCTTTAAAAAATATTATATATTTTGATATCAGCCACTATCTGTATGTGGCACAATTAATTTCCGTATCAGTTGTCCCCAGCTTGGCCCACTGATTGCCCTCACTTGCCTTGTCCCAGAACTTGGAATCTGCTCACTCAGGTTGAGTGATTTGTCTTGTGTAGTGGTATGGAACAGTGTATTTATCGGCTGTAATAAAAAGGACCAAAGACAGTCGCAGAGGGGAGTAAAGATTGGCGAATCAGTGGGTGGAGCTTACATCGTTGTAAAGCTGTTGTCAAGCGGTGGGCCAGAACCTAGAGGAGTAATAATAACAATGGCAGCGCTACAGACAAAATAGGTGCTGCTATCAAGGATGTCCTAAATTGACATGTTTTCTCAATATTGACCGACATAATATATATTTTTCTATTTTTATTTTGCTCCGCTCCAATCTTAAATCCCTGGGAAAACAACTAAAAAAAACAAGTTTTCATATGGCTACGCATTAGTGTGAACGAGGAATGACAACGATCAATGGACAATAAATTAATTGGTCTTTAATATTTGATCGAAACATGAAATTTAATCAGGCAAATAAAGATCTGATTCTGAATTTTAACTGCGTGGTCTCCTATTACATGCTAGCTGTAAGTAGAATGGTGCATTTTGAAAGCAAAGCAAACAAAGGGTGCAATATAACTATTTTATGACAAGGTGGCCATCTTGCATTAAGTTATATATTAAACGGGTTTCATATTTGTAGGTCTCTAAATCTTTATAGGCTATGCAGTGCTGGAAGAGAATATGTAATATGTTGCTTGTAGCTTTGATCGACCAAAAAAACACAGTTGGTATTGTTTGGTGTAAGCAAATTTTAATTATTATTTTTTTTTAATCACAATTAATTGATTGATGGTAAATGTTACCAATGATCCATTGAGGAAAGTGCTTAAAATTGGCAGCCCAAGTGGACTTAAAATGACGTTCGATTCAAGCGGATATATTGGTCTCTCGTGATTGGGTAGGGAATTTCGAATCCCGTTCCCCCATGGAAATCAGTTAGAGTTGACACAGTGTCAGACTGAAGATGAAAATGGAGTTTAACCAGTTTACAATTTGGTCTGATTTTAGGCAAGGCCCTCACATGTTGGGGAAGACATTGCACCTAACAGTGTTATAAAATATGAGGAGAAACATTTTCTGGTGGTGTGCAAGTGTTAAGACCTCCAGTGTAACCTCATAAATTAGTTTGCAGCTTGTTACTTTTAAATTTAATTAAGTGTGATATGGTTTTCCCCAAAGGTTATAACTGTCTGTCTTCAGCTATTACTTCACTCTTCAATCTGAAATACAAAGATGCGGTGCAGTGGATAGGTATATGCCTGCTGTCCTCAGTGTTCTGTCAAGCCCTTTGTCTGAGTCTGTAACAAACTGAAGTTGTCCTCGGACAGGAAGGGACAGAGTAGTTCATTATTTGAAATGAGAGGGAACAATGTGATTGTATTTAATTAACAGCAGGTTGTGATGTGGTATTTAAAAAAGCGATCTGCATAAACAGCTTATAATAATAGCTGCCAATGAGACATCAGTTTGTTGTTTGCCAGAGTTGGCAGCAAAGTAGCCATATTTTAATTGTGTGTAATTAGAGTATTAAAGGGTCTGTGTAATTATACCCCATATTTTATCAATTAAAAACACATACAAAATGGTTAGACATATTTTACAATTTTTTTTTTCCTCGTCCTGTGTTTCCCACGAAAAACAAGCACCAATCAGCTCCTCTAACAAGGTCCAACAAACTGAATGATGGTCAGCAAATGTGATTTTTATTGTTACTGCAGGATAAGGTCATGTAAGAGTCTACACAGTAGGGTGAAAAACAGGGAGAATATTAGTCTGGATGGCTGATCAGATTATAGTTGATAATTGGTCAACGTGATCTGGTGTCACAGTAAGCAAATAAAGCATTTTGTTTTTTTAGTTTTTAAATTGCTGTTTAGTTGTCTCAGCATAGCCTGCTTTGTCATTCTCATTTTCCAAAGCATGTCTTCATAAGCTCCTCTCGTTTTATTACCCCACTTTGCCTGCCTACTGTCATTGGCGTTTTTGCCTATGTTTGCCTATCTTGGTTTGGGTTGAGCTGTCTCTTGATAGTAGTTTGCTGCACAGGGTCACTTTCTGAACCGTACTGTGTAAAATTCCATCTGGTTGTATCTGAGTGGCTTCCTCCCAGAACTCAGATTAGTAAAGGTCAGTGATAATGAGGCTTGAGTCAAAACACAACCAGCACTGGCCTGGATTAACATTACTGCTTTTTGTGTGTGTGTGTGTGTGTGTGTGTGTGTTTTGGTCATGTGCACATGCTTGTGTTTGCAGTATGGCAGTAAATGGCTCTCAGCTGCAAACATCTTGTCAGTGAGTTTTCGCTTTGTGTGTTTGTGTGTTGGGAGGGGGGGCTGAATTTCAGGGCCGGATATAAACACTATACTAATGGTCTCTAAACACGGTAGGCAATGAACGATAAAGTCTGACCCCCATCGGACAGGCTTGACACACAGTAGCTGATGAACTCAGGTTCAAAGCAAATTGTGCTCGGCTTTATTGCACTTTTTTACATTACATCAACATGTATTTATCTGATGCTTTTATCCAAAGTGACTTACAATGAGTGCATGTCTGCTTCAAGTGCCACATTTAGAAACAGTGATAACTTTGAATGATGGTTGTTGTGGAAACAAATCTTGTATTTAGAGGGAAAATAAATCTGTGGCAGAAACTAGATATAGTCATCGTCCAGGTTGAAAATATGTGTGAACAGTTCACTAATTGTTTCTTGATGTGTTTGTGTAGTCAGTTTACGTTTAAAGGTAGAAAAATAATAGTGGTAGGGCCAAAACTTTTTTAAAGTGATGCATAAAACCATTCCGATAATTTGAAGTGGAAATAAGTAAGTGTTTTGTTTTTTTAATTTACAGTATGAAATCAATGTTGATAGCACAGTGTGAGGGCTATAGATAGGGCTGTTCTGAGTATCAGTTCAGTGAGAATTATCTGCAGTTAATTAAGGCTTTGATAAGGGCGAGGGGTAATGGGGACAAGAACATAAGTTGGACCTTTTTTGCATCTAAAATAACGTGACAGTTAGCCAATTTGTTGGCATACAAGTGACAGTAACATTAGCCATTAACAATGCGCGATTCGACCCAAAGGCATCTTGCTAACGTATCTTTAATGCTGTCAAACTGTCCCAGTTTCCGTAGTTCTGGACTGCTGGTGACTGATTTCTAATAAACACAAGAAGTTTGTGCTCTAGAGAAAGGATCAGCGCTCAGTGAATAACCTCCTAAGCCCTATGATAAGCTATTACGGCAAGGCTCAACTTTACAGACCAGTGAGCAGTGATAACTAACATGTCTTTGGGGTCATTAGGTGGGAACCTCCTTTCACCGGTGTTTTGTCTAGTTGGTCCCACGACACCTCCAGGAGGCTAGACGGTGATCTCTGGCATCCCAGAGACACTCCCCTAATGCCAGCTTTCACTGCTCCCCGCACCGACCCAACAACCTCCTTTACCTTACTTACACATGGCTTTCTCAGACCAAACAACACTGCCACCTTCAACAAACCCAGGCTCCGTTGATGCGAGCTCCAGGTAGTGAACATGCTAATACTACCTTTCCTAGCACATTGATGATGAGCTAGTCAGAGTCACTAAAGTCTCACTTCTATGCAGTTACTATCCTCAGTAGCGGAAATGGAGGATGGTGGAATAAACAAAGTAACTGTGGAAAACAAACTGTTGTGTTTCCTGTGTTGTTGGTGGTTGGTTTGACGAAACAGAAAGCAGTCCTGTTGTCTTTGCGACAGCTGCGCCAACAATAATACCACTTGACAACGCCAGGGAGGAAAGTTGTCTGTTCCCACCTTCAAATGAAAGTGTGTTTACAGAGATATGTAGGCTACATTTGCTTTAATTTCCGGCAGTTGATTTATGTGTGCAGCATTATATTCAGGTTTGTAAGTCAGGGACTAATACAGTAACAGCGGCTTATCTGCTTCCACCTACAAGTTTGATACATCTATAGAGTACGCATGCAGGCCAGCCACAGTTGTAAACTTTTTTTTGCATAGCTTTGCATACTGCCCCAATTTCAGTGTCACCTGGAGTGGCCAACAATGTCATGTGATTGGTTACATGTATGTCTCTTTGGCCTGTGTGTGTGCAATTCCTCTACTCCTTCCATAAGAGTTTACATTGTCTGGCGTGAATGTCATTAACAAACCCCTTAGTTTCAGGAGTGTACATTTAACTGAGTATTCAACTGTAGTTTGACAGCCTTGGTGAATATGTCAGATTTCCTTTGGAGTACACTGGAATCTTAAGTTAGTAAATTCTTTGCTAAACTGTGTATGTTAGCAGCTTCAAGTTAGTATTCATGAGTTGCACACAGCATCAGAGAGTAATGTGAGAACAAAACAATGATGTCACTTATTGTCCTCCAACACATCTATAATTATAACTGAGGGGAGAGAGGAGAGGTGGATATGTGCATGTGTGTATGTGGATGTATGTGTGTGTTGGGGGAGGGGGGTTTTGCCTAGCCTGCAGCTGCCCAAAAATGAAGGAAGAATCAGAAGACAAAAATAGTCGGACGTGAAAGAGGATAGGAGAGAAGGAAGACTAAAGAGTTGAAGACTGTGGAAGAGGGAAAGAACTCAGAAGAAACATGCTTGGATTTCAAGTTGCTGCACTAAATACAGCGGTCCCAATGTAATGTCAATAGAAATTTAAAGTTAAGCCTACTGACTTCTGTGTGGATGATCCTTTTACACACTAGTTAGCCAAAGACTAAAAGTTTGTCTCTGTAGACTGACTTTTGTATCAGTTGTGGTACAGTTACACCAAGGTCGCACATGTCTTGGTTGGCTGGTTACTTTTATTTCAGCCCTCTTTGAAACAAGAAATGTCTGACAAGTATTTTCCTCAGTTTTAGAAAAAGCAGGGGAGCCGGGTCCAAAATTAGCTGCCGCCACTTGCCTAATGCAGGTAAAAATCTACGCTGGCGAATGAAATAAATGAGGTCAGCCACCATTAGCAGTTTGCTGATCCAGACCTACAAACTCGCATCACTGCAACACACAGTACATCTACTACCATTTAACAACTTCATCGCTAATTTCCTCTCTGCTGTGTTTCAGCCAACACCTGAACACCTGTCTACTCTGATCCACTGTCTCTCTCACTCGCTACGCCCACACCATGCGCAGAGCTATTCCATAAAGGAGCTACGCTACTCTTATAACATATGCATCCATTTTTTGACTGAAACACCATTTCTGAAAGACATTGACAGGGAATTATGAATTAATACAGAGAAACAAAGAGTGACACCAGAAATTATGATATTTTACATCTCCTCCCTAAATTTCTCAAATGAGGTTTTCTGGGGAGCTCATGTTTCTTTCAGAGGAGCCAAGCTCCATGTAGCTCTCCGGTATTTCCAACCTTGTTTTTAATGGCATGGTATCTCATGCAGTTTTATGGACTGTGGAAAAAAAATTTGGCCAGTAAGTTTTTTTCAGTTTACCAGCATTGACAGACAGACCAAAAAGTTAATTTTGGACCCAGAAGCGGAGAAAATATTGAAATTAAAACTTTTAGGGCATAATTAAAAGTTCAGTTGTCCTATATTAACCTCATTATCTCATACATTTGCAGTTTGCACTGCAGACATTCATAAAATTACCTCTCTTCTGGGTATATTACTATGTGATGTATAATGTCTTTTTTTAAGATTTTATCCCTTTTTTAATGGCCTTTTTGGTTGTGATCTGCTCTTATTTAGTGTTTTAAAATGATATATTGTTGTGGAAAGTCCAAGTTTGCAGTTACTTGAACATTTCCTCTTATTTGTTCACACATTTTTGAGGAACCTAGATTAGATCATTTATTACACCTGTATGGATGGACGGTTTTGTTCTCAGAGTGATGGGCTTTGGATGGCTGTTATGTCTTCAAACATTGGTCATTATAGCTTAAAAGCTATGTATACATCTCAAGTTGTGTCTCACAATCTGCCAGTATCAGCACTTAACCAATTCACAGTGTTGTCATTGTCAGCATTGCCATTGACAGCTTTACCTGTCAGTCAGCGCACTAGAAACCAGTTGACTCTGAGAAATCAGGTTATGCAGGAAATCAGACAACGTGTTTACATGCATTGTAGTAACTTTTCAACACAAACATGTTTTAATTTTGCAAATCATTTGTCTAGTGATGAAGACTTTCACAGACTACTTTGTGTCAGCCTCAATTTTGGTCAAACTTTAAATTGAAAAGTTATGAAAAAGTAATGACCTTTACTTTAATGTATAAGCTCTGTCCTTTCCTTTCAGACCTTCCTTGTTTTAAGTCTTTGTCATGCACACAGGTGCATGAAAAAAGTCAATTACAAGCGTGGACATAGCTAATAAATCAACTTTCTCATCAAGAAATCTAGCTGGGAAAATTGTGATTACAAAAACTTAGGTTTAAGAAATCGGGTAACGGCAAAAAGAAAAAAAAAACAACAGTAAACACGGTACTAAAGTGCATATAAATGCACTGAGGGAAAAGGACATGGTGGAATTTAACATATACACTCATCTCATTTATTACAGCAGTTTTCTAGCATTAGTTTTATACTCTGTCAATAGACCGACTCACAGTGTTTATTTACAATAACTTCTGGTAGAAAATCCTTCTGTCATGTACATACAGTCAAATGCCACTTAGCAAACCCTGCATCCATTAGTTCATTTTTAGCCACTTCTTTTAAAAAAAAAGGCCCACCAGAAAAAAATCAGTTAAGTGTACGCTGTATTTAGAACATTTTCACGGGGTTGCCTTGCCGTCAGACAGCCTTTTCTGATGAGTTGAAACTTTTTATAGAAGTAGTAGTAGAATAGTAGAGAGTAGTAGAATAGAAATATTCAAATATAGAGTACACATACACTAATATTATAATTATATTTTATAATTATAATATAATTTTTTTAAGTGGCTAGAGTATGTTTTGCTTCAACCCCGTCCACAGCAGTAAATTGCTTAGCTTAATCAAAGATAACTGTGTGTATGTATATGTTTGTTTAGTGTATATACTTTGATAAAAAAAAAGTACATTTTAACTTTTATGTTTTGGCTCCTTTCATGTATAAACTTATATATATATATATCTATATATACATATACAGTACAGGCCAAAAGTTTGGACACACCTTCTCATTCAATGCGTTTTCTTTATTTTCATGACTATTTACATTGTAGATTCTCACTGAAGGCATCAAAACTATGAATGAACACATGTGGAGTTATGTACTTAACAAAAAAAGGTGAAATAACTGAAAACATGTTTTATATTCTAGTTTCTTCAAAATAGCCACCCTTTGCTCTGATTACTGCTTTGCACACTCTTGGCATTCTCTCCATGAGCTTCAAGAGGTAGTCACCTGAAATGGTTTTCCAACAGTCTTGAAGGAGTTCCCAGAGGTGTTTAGCACTTGTTGGCCCCTTTGCCTTCACTCTGCGGTCCAGCTCACCCCAAACCATCTCGATTGGGTTCAGGTCCGGTGACTGTGGAGGCCAGGTCATCTGCCGCAGCACTCCATCACTCTCCTTCTTGGTCAAATAGCCCTTACACAGCCTGGAGGTGTGTTTGGGGTCATTGTCCTGTTGAAAAATAAATGATCGTCCAACTAAATGCAAACCGGATGGGATGGCATGTCGCTGCAGGATGCTGTGGTAGCCATGCTGGTTCAGTGTGCCTTCAATTTTGAATAAATCCCCAACAGTGTCAGCAGCAAAACACCCCCACACCATCACACCTCCTCCTCCATGCTTCACAGTGGGAACCAGGCATGTGGAATCCATCCGTTCACCTTTTCTGCGTCTCACAAAGACACGGCAGTTGGAACCAAAGATCTCAAATTTGGACTCATCAGACCAAAGCACAGATTTCCACTGGTCTAATGTCCATTCCTTGTGTTTCTTGGCCCAAACAAATCTCTTCTGCTTGTTGCCTCTCCTTAGCAGTGGTTTCCTAGCAGCTATTTGACCATGAAGGCCTGATTGGCGCAGTCTCCTCTTAACAGTTGTTCTAGAGATGGGTCTGTTGCTAGAACTCTGTGTGGCATTCATCTGGTCTCTGATCTGAGTTGCTGTTAACTTGCGATTTCTGAGGCTGGTGACTCGGATGAACTTATCCTCAGAAGCAGAGGTGACTCTTGGTCTTCCTTTCCTGGGTCGGTCCTCATGTGTGCCAGTTTCGTTGTAGCGCTTGATGGTTTTTGCGACTCCACTTGGGGACACATTTAAAGTTTTTGCAATTTTCCGGACTGACTGACCTTCATTTCTTAAAGTAATGATGGCCACTCGTTTTTCTTTAGTTAGCTGATTGGTTCTTGCCATAATATGAATTTTAAGAGTTGTCCAATAGGGCTGTCGGCTGTGTATTAACCTGACTTCTGCACAACACAACTGATGGTCCCAACCCCATTGATAAAGCAAGAAATTCCACTAATTAACCCTGATAAGGCACATCTGTGAAGTGGAAACCATTTCAGGTGACTACCTCTTGAAGCTCATGGAGAGAATGCCAAGAGTGTGCAAAGCAGTAATCAGAGCAAAGGGTGGCTATTTTGAAGAAACTAGAATATAAAACATGTTTTCAGTTATTTCACCTTTTTTTGTTAAGTACATAACTCCACATGTGTTCATTCATAGTTTTGATGCCTGTATGTATGTATGTATGTATGTGTATATATATATATATATATATATATATACATATATATATATATATATATATATATATATATATATATATATATATATATATATATACATATACATATATATATATATATATATATATATATGTATATATATATATATGTATATGTATGTATATATATATATATATATATATATATATATATATATATATATGTATATATATTCTCCCTTTTCAGTTGCATCAAAACAAACAAAATGGGATGCCTTATCACTTTCTAGAAGCCCTTAGGAAACACAAATGTTTTGTTGAGGGTGAAATTTGACCTCCAGGGGCTATTTTGGACAGCAGTACTCTAGTGAGATCAATTCAAAGCTGAGCGAGTGACGGAGGGAATTAGATCACACAGACCTCTATGAGGACAGCCCAGCTGATCTAGAAATCAGCTTTGTGTAGTGAGATTGGGTCTATTGTCTTGTATAGTGTCCACACATGACATATTGTCTGTCTCTCTTTCCCCCTCGCCCACATGATCCAAAAATAAAAATCATTTTCTTTCCCCTCATGCAGGGCCACATAAGGACCTTCCCCTGTCCTCCGGGTTTAATGTAACTGTCATTTGTTTTTAATCCCAGTTCCCCTTCTTGTGTTAAAGCTTAATCTGGCCTATTACACTTAGTGCAGGTCTGCACTGTCAGCATGAGGATGTGAGGGGGGGGTGGTTGGGATGCAGACATTAGATCATACCATCTGGAGCAAGAAACACACAAGCACAATGAAGTAATCATAGTTATCTTTGTTTCCCATGGCCCAAGATATGGTAACAGAGCGAGGACGATGTTGATAAAAATGTGGTCTTTGGGTAATTTGGGACATAGAGCGAGCCTCTAATTTGTCGAAGCCAGAGAGAGATAATTAGGTGAATAAAACGACTCGTCTAGAACAAGAGAAAGAGATGGTTTGTGCAAACCTCCTCACTCCACACTTACAGTGTGAATTTCACTGGACCCTCTCTCTCATTGGTGTCAAATCTCTGAGAGGTGTGTGTGATTTATGCCGCTGCGTGCGTGTCTGTGTACCCGCACCAGTGTGTGTTCTTGTGTCCGTGCGCTGGTGTTAGTGTCACAGCCCCGTGTGTGTTTGCGTCTCGTCACCCTGGAGCCAGTCGTCCTCTCCTCTGACCCTGATCCCTGTCACCTGTCCACTCAGATCACACACACACACACACACACACACACATAGACACACACACAATTGCTGTGACCCTTTCCTGGAGTTGAAACCCAATCGCAGTTGCCAACCATGCAAAACTTGCCAGCACAGCAAGGTTTTGTTTTCTTTTTTGTGGGTGTGTGTATGACTCGAAAGACCTCCTGTCTGCTGTAAGATGAACTGAAGCAATTTTACTCCATACTGCCATATAAAGAGACTATTAAAATAACTTTATACGCTACTGGGTTCAAATTAAAGTCACACAGATTACAGTGTAATAGAGTATAATAGTTTTTATCATGATGTGTCGGAAGGCCAAATGATGAATATTCTGAGTGGGCTCTGGCTGCAGTGTGAAACATTAACCATAGTAAAACAATGACAATATGAAAATCAAGACTGCGCTCAGTGTCCCAGCAGCTCCTTTAATTTGAAACCACAGAAGAGAACCAGTGTTATCAGACCGTTTGGATAGCTTTAGTGTTTGGCAGTGACTCTAACTGACATGTGCATAAATGATATTATGGTACAGTGATAAAGAATTTGTTTTACCTTAATCTTTTCTTCGTCAATGTTCAAACAACTCTCATATTTAGCTGTTTAAGTCCTTCCAGAAGCCTGGGAAAGCTCAATCTATATTGGCCGTCCATTCCAAGTTTCGATCTTAATAATGCAGATCTTGGAAAACCATGCTAGCTTTAGCTGTACAGAACACTTCTATGCTGACTGAATTTGATACATAATAAAAACTTAAGGGCCAGTGTAATAACTTGTTTTTATGAATTTAGATTTAATAGTTTTTAATTGAGAACTGTGGCAGTGTCAAGTTTTTCTGCTGTGCTTGTTTAATATTGTGTATAAGTGCATTTTAAATCTACATAAATATGGCACAGAGTGCTGTTTGTAATGAAGTCATATCATCTTACTATAGTTAGGACTGACCTGAATGCTTTGAAGCTTCACTTCCACAGCATGTGTTGTTCAAACTAGAATTTTAATGAGTTTGTGTCTGTGACTTTAAAAGCATTGTTGTCGCTCTAAGTGGCAGCCATGTTGACGAGGTGTGTATAGAGTTACCCAACCTCATTTTCTTTTGAAGCATTTTATGAATGTGTTTGTTGTTAGTTGAATCGTTTATGCGGATGAATAAAACTCCACTATTCTACGAGATAAATGACTCCCAACTCCTGAAATGCAGAAATGGGCCAGTCACTGACTGAACACAAAATGGACATGAAATTAAAGGCTCTGTATATGTGGGACATTTAATCACAGGATATTCAAAGCTTATAAGGACAGATGAGGTTATAGCAAAGTGTTTAGGACAGCTGATGGCACTTTGGAATGTACAACTTCTCCTTTGTTTTTGCTCTGGCACATTCTTTATGTCACTTTTTACTACTTTCTGCCTTCAAGTTATCGTGTCCTCTCATGCTTACATATGGCCTTCTCTCTTCTAGGAGACCAAATCATCCGGTCGTTCCAGCATGCCGCGATGTCGGAACTCCGTCGCCACGACCGCATCAGATGACCAGCCGCACATTGGTAACTATCGGTTGCTAAAAACCATCGGCAAAGGCAACTTCGCCAAGGTCAAACTGGCACGACATGTCCTCACCGGAAAGGAGGTAGGCATGTACACACACACACACAGACACACACACACACACACACACACATGCTAGATCTTACTGAAAGCTTTGATCTATCCTTTACTTCCTCTTAACGCAGTCACCATGACTTTCTGAACTTCAGACTTTTATTTTTAGCCACTTTAGTGACATCATGAAGAAATACTTTACTATTGACTCTTTAACTGGCTTTAACTTAGTTTTATAAATATTAGGCCTTAAAAGTAATTAAATATTCTTACATTTGAATTTCTGAGGTCTTAATAGCCACAAATATTTAATTTCGTTTCATTTATCCATCTTTTAACTTTTTTTTGCCAACATGAGTCGAGCTCTTCTGCTTGAAAGTCCGCATTTCTGATGTTATAAATAATCAATATAAATCTACCACTCAAGCTAAAACTGTCCTTTTACTTAATACTTAAATTTTCCCAGCTGGCAAATTGTAGATTAACAGAACTAACTCCAAGAACGGTATTCCTATGTAAAACCTACCTCTACACAGGACCTAAAAATACTATAAACATTTAGGACGCATTCACACTGGTGCTATTTGATCTGCTTTCAACGAACCCTGGTCCACTTCGACGGATAGTTCGGTTCGTTTGGAGTGGTGTGAATGCTCATTTGAACTCTGGTGCGGACCAAATGAGCGAACCCTGGTCCGCTTGAAAACTGGGGGTCTCGCTTCACTTGCAAGTGAACTCTGGTGCCATTTGCTTACAGTGGGAAATGCAAATGGACTATCCAGTGAACCAAAGAGAGAAAGTGAACCAAAGAGGGGAAGTGACGTAGAGCACAGTGCATTTTGGGTAGGGAAAAACAAAGCCAGTAGCACGAACTGGGAGAAGCAGAGGTAAAAAAAAAAGAAAGAAAAATGAAAGAAAGAAAATGTCGCATGGGCGGACGTGGAGTAGTGAGGAGGTGCAGGCGCTTACCCCAAGACTGCAATTTGGTGTTGCTACAATGTTTTTGTGGTTACCAAGCCGGCTGAAGGGGATGGATTTCTGTTTTCGGTCCTGGCCAATCGATGAGCCAGGTTTTCTCCCTCGTCATGCTTTTTTTCCTTCCTGGTCAGTGGTCATTTCGGCCAGTAGCAGCTGTTTTAACTGCGTGAGGTTGTCCAGGCGGTTTGGTCCGTTTTAAAAAGTGCAGTGTGAAAGTGAACCGATCCAAATGAAGGTGTGAAAATTTTCGGCATTCCCTGCCCAATCGAACTGAATCCCCTGGACTATCCTGGTGTGAATGCACCCTTAGACTCACCTGCTTTGCTTGAATCAGAAAAAGACTTGATTTATCCAAAGATCTGTTCAAAAATCTGTGTCAAACTTTGTTAAAAATTATCTTAAAAAGGTCTTAAAAAGCATTAAATTTAACTTTATCATACCTGTAGACACCCTGAATATAGAAACCTTAAGCCTTTGTCTATAAAAGTAAGTAAATCTAAGTTCATCTTAAAACAAAGTGAGTGCCCTGTTGTTTGGAGGTGAGGAACCCTGACCATATTGTTCACTGGTGTTGAGTGACAAATGGACTCCAAATCTTTTTCCAGTATCTGTTCTATCACCAAAAACCTGTAGAGTGGAAAAAAGAATCAGGTGTTTTTAATTAGCCGTGATGGTAAACAATAGAAAAAGACTATAAATGTTTAGACTAATCTCGCTTCCTGGTTGCTGAGGATAGGAGAAGGCTCATGCTGTGACACACAGTAGGTCTGGTCTGATCCTGGGCTCGCATGGCTTTGGAGACAGTACATCTGCTGCAGGAGATTACATCGCTATTGTCAGCTTGAATAGAGAAGCCTAAATGTCTCTGGCTTACTGTGAATTCCAGATGTGATGTAACGCAGTGGTCTATCCCTTTAAGGGAAAAGCTGTGTCTGCAATGAGCCCATGCCGGGGTCTGTCTGAGGCCCAGTCAAGTACACTCTTGGTCTGTGTGTGTGAGAGAGAGAGAAAAAAAGAGGGAGAGAGAGGGGTAGGCGGGCTCTGTCAATGTGTGACAGCTCTGTGCCTGACACCCTGATAACACTCCATGTGACTCGCTGGCACACACACACACACACACACACACACACACACACACACACACACAAAGAAAACAAGGGAGAGTCAGAGGGCATGAAAGAGTCAGACAGACAAGCACAACCAGAAAGAGGAGTGGAAGAAAGGAGTCAGTTGACAGTGAAAGACAGATATGGGAGAAAGAAGTGGACCTCCCTTTTCTGTGTCCTTGTTAAGACATCATTCTTGGTTTTTTTCGCCTCTCTCTCTTTATGTCCTCTTTTCTCTCGTTCCGTTTCATCCCCTTTTCTCTACATCTCTCACTTTGAATCTCTCCCATCTGTGTCTTTATTTTTATTTTTCCTCCTCCTTATTTTTCTCTCTTTCTTTTTCTTTGTTTTATCTCTCTCAATGTCCCGTGTTGGTGATATCTGTTGGATTATGAACTATAGACCTTATTATGACATGGATATGAAGCATGTCTCAGCTTTATGTCTGTCTCTTTCTGTATTCTGCCCTATTATGCAACTGTCGCCCGCTGTGATTTGTCTTTATCACTTAATTCTGTGAGATTCTATCGTTCTCTGTGTGTGTGATGCAAAAAGACGCATACATGTGTTTGTGCTGCGGTCACAGGCTATGAATGTGCATGTTTTGTGCGGGCAAGATGCGTCAAACCCATTGCAGCAACTGTAATCAATGAATAAAAGTGTAATAATAAATATTGTTTTGCTTCCAGGTGGCTGTAAAGATCATTGATAAGACACAGCTCAACTCCTCCAGTTTGCAGAAGGTGGGTCTCTTTCTCTGTCACACACGTGCACGCACAGGCACAAAATCCAAACCTCAGTCCTTCTTATCCCTTTTCTCAGAAGTCATTTTCAAGTTACTCGTCCTGCCCCACGTGTCTTTCTCTTTTTTGCTCTCGCTGTCCGTCTCTCTCTCTCTTTCCCTTCCCCTCGCTCTCTCTCTGTCTCTGTCTGTCTTTCTGAAGTGGTCTAGTTTTCAGAGAGAGTTTTAATTACAGGAAACAAGCTGCAATTACTTCTTTTGATCGTGGCAGGGTGGGGTCTGTCCACTTACACGCACACTCTAACCATGTACGCTTGCACACTCAACACACACACACACACAGACACGCAGACATGAGGCACAGAATACACACTTGTGGGCCAACACAGAGCACATGACAAGAAAATGTTAAGACACGACAAAGACACTAACAGGGCCAACACATAAATTCAAAGACAAATGCACTCAGACACCCTTAAATTGAATGTAAAGACTCATGCAAATACAAATCCATGTGCAATAGGACCAGATTTGGCAGGGAACTCCTGATATCATCCCCTCTCACACCTTGAAGTTTTTTTTTTTGTTTTTTGTTTTTTTCTTCGTGTCAGACATTGTTGGGGTCTTGGAAGTGACAGAAATTTATGCTACAGCTGAAGCGAATAATAATTAATCTAACTTTTTTCTCCTTGTTATGTTAAAAAATAACACCACAATATTCACAAATGCAACACTTGAACTATACATGATTAGGGTAATTATTTTAACCCAATGTGTCAGGTTTGTTCAATATCTATAAAGGTATTTATTATTTAAAAACCCCCACAAATGAATCGATTCAATTCGATTCCAATAAAATGGCAGTGGACGCAGTGATGTTGAAATTTTGCTTGAAAAAGTAGGTTACATTACTTTTAAGGACTGCAGATGTCATTAAATGGAGCCAATACTGGTAACACAGTAAATATTACACACTGAGGTGTGCACACCTTACGATTCGATTCACATCAGATGGCTGTGACGCAATTATAAAATGATGACAGATGGATCTTGATTTATTTGTTTCACTTTGTGACTTTGTTACAGGCAATTATTATGTCATGGATTGGGTTTTAAATGTTTGATTAGTGTCTTATCTGCATGGAGACAATCTTTCAAGAGAGTCAGGATGCATCTAAGAATCAATTTTTCCCCAGCCCTAGGCCGGCTTCTAACTGTCTGTCTACAGAATGTCTTCCGGATAATTTGTATGTAAGCTTAGTTTGACCTTATCTGCTGAGTCAGAGGAAATAAATTTGTAATGAGTGAGAAGCGTCTGTTCACGCCTTAACCACAGAAAGAGACTGGATGGCACTGAGCTAGACTTTTTGGAATTAGTAGTTTGTAGGCAGTGCTTTGACTTATACGCCAGAGTTTATAAGCAGCTGAGGGCATTGTTTGTTTGACTCTGAAATCCTAGATATGGCCAGAACTTGGATTTTAATTGGTATTGCTTAAAAAGTTTGTTTTTGTTCTCCAGTGTGTGTATTTTGACCCGCGTGCTCATAAACAGGAAGTGAATGAAAGTGAACTCGCAACAAAACACACTCACACTGACAAGCAGTACCTATCTAAATCTGATAGTGTATTTGACACTGCACCTTGTGTGGCTTGTTTCTCACAGCTCTTCCGGGAGGTGAGGATCATGAAGATGTTGAATCACCCCAACATAGGTGAGTCATACTGAAACGTGAGTTTCCACTCGTCACTTGTGGAGCACCAGGTTTTATTGTGGTGCTTCAAGGTCATGTAGTCAACCCAAATCATAATAATCCCTCTGCTTCTCTCTTTCTCTCTTATCTCTTCATTTTTGCTTTCACTCTTGCTCTCCTGGCCTTTTTTTATTTTTATTTTTTGCCCCATCTCCCTTCACTTTACTTTTTGTTTTTGCCTTTCTCTCCACCTCCAGTCAAGCTCTTTGAGGTGATAGAGACAGAGAAGACCTTGTACCTCGTAATGGAGTATGCTAGTGGAGGTAAGTGCGTGTCACTGTGAAATCATTCCCCCTGAGGTTTGGCACTCTGTATGTTGGAATCAGATGGGTCCCAAAAAAATGCTAGTTCCACTCTTAATGTACTGGCTCTTAGTTTTTGTTAGTACTTTGTCCAAAGGGTTGTTATCAGAAATATTCTGTTTTTATTTCATTTGTTAAGTTATCCATGGTTATTGACCATCTCTATCCCCTTAGCATTGAAAATTACTGTCACTGTAAATTTGAAAATAGCTTATTTTTTAAAATATTTTAAGTGCCCATACTTTTTAAAGGACAATACTTAGTCCAGTGTCTCATTGACTGAAAACCCTGGCTCTAAGGAGACAAGTATCAGGTTCCAACACTAAATCTGCTCTCCTCCTCTTTCTCTCGTCTCCCAGGAGAGGTCTTTGATTACTTGGTGGCCCATGGCAGGATGAAGGAGAAAGAAGCCCGTGCCAAATTCAGACAGGTTTGTTTGTGTTGGAGAAAATGCCCATTTATGTGTGTAGTTTTATAGTTATTATGGTTTTGTGTGCTGCTGCTGTTTTAAGGCATGTTAGATTGAGATTAAAACGTGTAAGAAGCAGAAGCAGCCATTCTGAGGGACAGGCTTTTATTGATTACATTTTACATTCAAAAATGTAGTAATATTCACCTAATGAAATATTTTACCCCCCAAATGACCATTTTTATATCATATATTTATATTAATTACATTGAGTTGGTTAAAAAAACGTTGATTTTCTCGCATGCGTCCAGTGAAGGCAGAATCCAAAAACTATATCAAAACAACTGTTTGCAAACTCACAACTTGTGCAGTATAAGCTATGTCTCATTTATCCGGTCATATGCTCAGTATTTCCTAAACACATAGTCAGTTCTGACAGGGAACTTAACTGAACATGAAACTCATTAATGCTCTCTTTAACCCGTGCCAGTGCGTCCAAATCAAATGACCAATGATGTAGCAACAAGACGCAGCCTCGCTGAGTATCTGTTTCAACTTGTGTCGAAAGTGCGAACTTCTAACTAAATACCAGTTTTAAATTGTGTTTATAGGCCAAGTAAAACCAGACTTATGATAAATAAGTTATGCCATGCTTTTTCCTGAATATTGTCTTAACGATTGGTGCGCATTTGGTGCAGGAACAAATGATAAAAACGGGCTATTCTAAGGAAAGTGCTCGCAACCAGAAAGTGCTTGCAAGCAAAAAAAAAAAAAAAAAAACAAACAAAAAAAAAACATGACATCTCCTTTGCCTATTGGTCGTGTTTTTTGTGTGATTTTAGGTCCATACAGTATGTCGAAATGAAAAAATAGCTGAAAAAAAATTACACCAAATAAAGGCAAGGTAAACAGTTTTTAAGGTGAAATTTAAAGGTAAAATCAGAAGTAGCCAGAAACGACTAATTATACTCTTGACCCCAAAGGGTTAAAACAAAAACAGTAATTTAACCTCACTGAACATGGGAGCTGCTGGTCTACATCTGCCTCAATCACTTAGTCTCTTTATGTTATTGTGTGACTTTGGTGTTTTAAAGGGTTTGTTTGGATTGACCAAAGTCACACAAAAACACAAACTAACTTATAGAGGTAGTGGTAGACTAGCAGCTTCCGTGTTGAGTGACGTAAAATTACTGTTTTTCTCAATGGAGTCTGGCTTTGAAGAAAGCATAAATAAATTTCATTTTCCATTCAGCTCCATGTTGGACAAGGCTGTCTGTTTGGGAAGTACTGAGCATTCAACGGGATGAATGAGACTTGGATTATACTACATGTGTTGTGTGAGAGTTTTTTAATTGATGTTTTTATATAGTTTTGCTGTTGTTAAACACAGACCTAAATAAGTTTCCTTTACTTATTCAACGTAACACGCAGTGAGAAGCTGATATACAAATGATAATATGGGGCCGAAGTATTCCTTTAATTTATTAAGAAATGTATTAGGGGCTGTGCTACAAAAAATGGCCTATGTTGTTTGTTAACATGAAGCTTAACAGGTAAAAAAAAACCACGCATTTTGTATTTTAATGGTTTTTAATGATGGATTATTGATCATTAAATTGTAAGCAGTTAAGGGAATGGCTTAAATTTTTCATCCCTAGTACTTCCTCATGATTGCTTCCTAATGAAATCCTAATGAAGAGCTCTCAGTGTCTTTTACTTCCTTTCAACCCATCCATCCTTTCTGTCATCCTTTCTCTTACTCCATCTCTTTCTCTCCCTCTTTTTTCTCTCACTCACTTTCTCACTCTCCAGATTGTGTCAGCTGTGCAGTATTGCCATCAGAAGTGTATAGTACACAGAGACCTCAAGGTGAGAACACACACACATTAATTACATTGAGTGTCAGATCACAAGCAAGCATTCTTTCTCTGGCTCTCTGTCCACATTAATCTTTATAGGATTTGACTTTTTGAGATGAAATCCTGCCCCCATGAACACGCCACCCAGAGGTTAATCACAAAGATGATATAATGTCCCTCTTGGAGTGCTATGGCTTAAACACACAGGCCCATACATCTGTACACACACACTTGTATTTCTATGCAATTCGGCTATCGTGTTGGATCATCCCCTCCTTCTGTCTCTCCATTTATTTCCTGTTTGTGATGCTGTTGGTGCCAAAAATGAAACACAACACACACAGGTCTAATTCTTCCAGGTCATTTTGGTTCACAGTATAATGCTGAGTTGTAAATCCTCTTATTGTGCCAGCAGGCAGACTGGTAGACAAGACATTATCATGATTACTGTTATAGTGACCATACAGGAACCTCTCGTCTCAAAGTTGTTTTTCCCAATCACGGTTATTTTGGGCTTTTTAATAAACATTTTCAATGCTGTGATGAAGGTCATGAAACACTTTCTACACTTTCAGCTGGCACTGGTGGCTGGCATTTCCAAAAAAGGCAACATGGGAAATAAGATTTTTGGAGGACAGACAGTTCTCATTATTGTAATGCGCACCATCCAGCACATTATCCTAATCACTCTTGATCTGTGGGTTGTATTGTGAAATCTGGCACAGGCTTAATTCTAGTAGGTCCGACACTGCAAGAGCAAATTTTGATGAGCCTGCATTTCACAGCGAGAATGAAATCGCTCTGTTTGGCTCCCAAGATGAAAAATCCAAATCATGTTCTACATATGGTTTCTGCTGTTCTTGCGACTATACTGGTGAAGTTTAAGTTTGTCGTTTGGCCAAGTTGAAGTGTTAATTTTGATTAGCTATAGATGATGAAATCAGTGTTCATTTATTTCCTAGATCAGTGCCTAGAGATGATGTCAGTGTTGTATTTAATGTGCACAAACACACACACACATACACACTCAAACACACAGAAGCGGCAGAGTATTCAGAGCAAGTGAAAAGGAGAGCGCACCTGTTGCTAGGCAACCCCAACCTCCTTGCTCACTGGCTCACTTTAGGCTCAGGGATACACACACACACACACACACACACACACACACACACACACACACACACACACAATCACACACACACAGGAATAAACTGTGGCAGCTCACTTTGCCCATTGTGTGCTACTTGTAGGCCCGAGGCCATTACTCTGAAAAACCCCTCTCTCACCCAGCAGAGTTTTTTCCCAGAGAAAGGTGTTTCAGATAACTGTCTGTGGAATAAATTATCTTCAAATTCATTTGCATGTCAGAGAAAATCTTTGTTACACTGACACTGGATGACGGGCTGGCCTATTTATCAAACTTTTTTGTACAAGCTAGCTTTAAACTTAATGTACTGTAGCTCTGACCTTCCTGTGGAGGAAGGAAAGTGGAAAAGGAGATTTTATATGTGGAAGAATTGAAATACCGCATTTCCATATTACACAAAACATAGCTTAAGTATGTGTGTATCATCACATGGCATGTCATCTGAAAAAAAATCCCGGCATATTAGTAATCTTTCCTCGTCTCCATCTTCTTGCTTCCCTTAACATCTCTCTCCCACACTCTGTCTGCAGGCGGAGAACCTGCTGCTGGACGCAGACATGAACATCAAGATAGCAGACTTTGGCTTCAGTAATGAGTTCACTCTCGGGAACAAGCTGGACACGTTCTGCGGCTCCCCGCCCTACGCCGCCCCAGAGCTGTTCCAGGGAAAGAAATACGACGGGCCGGAGGTGGATGTGTGGAGCCTGGGGGTGATCCTCTACACACTGGTCAGCGGCTCGCTGCCCTTTGATGGACAAAACCTCAAGGTCAGGAAGAGGAGAGAGCGTGTTTGTGTGTGTGTGCGCGTTCATGTGCATTACATAAGAGGATGTCTGTATTCTGTGGGTGGTTGTAGTATTTGTCATGCTGGTTTCTGTTCCTTCCTCCCTACAGAATGCAGAAACTAAACTCGGGAGAGAGAGTGAATGTGTAAAAGTGGTTAAATGCCAGCTCAAGTACTTTTTCTTCAAATGAGGTTTGGTGGTGTGATGCACCAAATCGGCACTGAAACCTGGTGCTTTGTTTTCAAACAGAGAGGATTTAATGCTTTCTGTGAACTATGGTTATTCACAATTATTCATACCACCTATCACACTCTGCATTCAGTCGGTACCCACATGAGTCACTCTGGAAGTGCAGACACATTTTGGGTGGGCGATATGACATTGAATGTGATGATATTGATATTAACATGCCTGCAAACTGCCATCCAGCCTCATCGACTATGCCTTAGCACTACCTCCTGCCGTGCGGAGTTTTGTTTAACACCTACATTACCTACTATTTATTTAACACATAGGAGTCTCGCTGTTTTCTGACGCTCTAATAAAAGATGTTCGTTCTTTTAAATGTGTCATATTGATGCAGAGACAAAACAAGTGCAAACTGTACAGCTAAGATAGTTTTATTTGCATGTTTCAGCACTTCATTTGATTAATCTGCCTTTCTATAAGCCCTAGCACTTAGTATTGCAACTTGATGGATTTTTAATTCAAATTCAGTGCCTTGCTATATACTGTGAGCTCCTTAAAAGCTTGCATATGCATTACAGCTGTGTTAAAGCCTGTTACTACATACATTTATCCTTCAGTGTCTCACTGAATTATGATTATTAAGATGCCTCCAGTAGGATGTTGAATTTGTTAAAAAGTTTAGTGGCACTGTATTAAAAACACTGGATAAAGGCCACTGACGTAGATAAATGTAATATTAATTATTTGTGTCTGATGACTTTTGTAAACATCAGCATTATGTTCAATTATTCCAATAACCTTTTCTAAGAACATCTAATAACATCATCAAAAGAACAGGAAGTGTTTGATTAAAATGTTTTGGTAATGTCACACACCAACTACATTATCCCTGTGTTAGAATCAAAGCTTTTTGAAATGCTAACCAGCTTGTGCTCAGATGAATGCAGTACTTGTTTCGAAAAACTATTAATCATTTGGGGGTGTAACCACAGCTAATGTTGCTGCTCGGCTCATTTAAGCCACATCAGTTTAAACCATATACACTGATGAGATACAGAGCTAAGTCCTTTATCATTAAACTGTTTTTATTTTCAGGTAGTCTGAGGTGCATTCCACACTTTCACACTTCCCTTTGACAGAATCTAAGGATGTGGGAGAAAACAATTGTGTGTATGTTTTGTTTTTTTTTTCTGCTGCTGATTTGTCATGCACTTGATGCACTTGTCCATCCCCAGGAACTGAGAGAGCGCGTGCTGCGTGGTAAATACAGGATTCCTTTCTACATGTCCACCGACTGCGAGAACTTGCTCAAAAAGTTCCTCATTCTGAACCCCTCCAAAAGAGGCAGCCTCGAGGTACACTGCACAGCACTGACACACACATAAAAAAACACAAGATAAGAACACATAAATCACCTTGGTTCAACACAAGGCGTTGAAGCATCTTATATCTATTGTAGCTGTGGGCTAATTTGCTTTTAATTTAATTTTCTAACTGAACCAGATTTAAAATCTTGGAGACTGAAAACAACTTAAACCAGAATTGTCTTCTAATAGCTTGACCAGCAATTGCTTATTTGTTAATGTAATGGTGTGTATAGCGCATACAGTACTATACTGAACACCTGGACTTGCTTCACCAGCTATATGTGAGTTTGTTGCTGAAGTGTCAAGTTCTTTTTATAAGGCATAGTAAATACTTGTTAGTTTGAGAGTGATTCATTTTGGCTCGCCGCAGTCTCTGCTTTACCAGCTAAATGCAAAATGGCAGCCCTATTAAAATAAAATGAGAAGACTCTTGCTTTAGATTTAGAATTCAGTCTGACTTCTTCATTTACACCTACCATAAAGTCTAAATTTCTAAACAACCAGAGAAGATTGATATGATTAAATTTTCCTGAACGTTACCCGTCTCACACTGTTATGATCAGTGTAGCGGAGCCTTCATTTTAGAGCCTGTTTATTAAAGGTCACACCCCTCATTTGCATCCTCAGGAATAGACATTTGCATATTGAAGATAAAATACACCTGGCTATGGCTTTAAAAAAACAACAACTGAATAATTAATTAAGAATAATTGTCAAGATTAGTGAAGTAAACAGATGAATAATATAGAATAAGTTCATAGTGTTCAGCTGACTCCTGCATCCTTTCCGTTGTGCTGCTATTTGTCTTGAGGAGACTCTTGTACTAATGTCTCTACCCTCTCTGCTTTCTCCTCTCCTCTCATTTCTTAACCTTTCCTCCCTCCTCTGCCTTTTGCCCCTCCATTGTCTCTGACATCTCATGTCTCCCTGTAACCATCTGTTTGGCTTTCACCCAGCAGCAGATAATGAGGGACCGGTGGATGAATGTGGGCCACGAGGATGAAGAACTCAAACCCTACGTCGAACCCCAACCAGATTATAAGGACCCCAGGAGGACAGGTAGGAATAGAAATGCACTCAAAAATGATAAATGTATTCTATCACTTCACCCACGCACAAGCATGCTTCATGCAGATGTTATTTTCCTCCACTCACACACAAAGATAATTTATCTTAAGGGGAATTATGAACCTGCAGGAAGTCCACCATTCTAATTATACACTGGTTTTGTGTGTGTAGACATCATGCTGCAGATGGGATTCTCTCAGGATGAGATTCAGGACTCGCTGGTGAACCAGAAGTACAATGATGTGATGGCTGCATACCTGCTACTGGACTATAGGAACTCTGAGGTACGCTGTTTCTTTCTCACACCTACACGTCTTTGTTCTACACGATATCATGCCAGTTATTATTGGTTTGTCAGAGCTCTCTAAGCTACAGTTATACAGTGAACTGTCAAACTAACCAGCTCTTGTCATTTCATCATTAAATACAAGAAAATGTAGGGCTTCACTTTTATTTTTGCACCCAAGCCATCAGAGCATACAGAGCACGTTGTGTTCTCACAACAGTGGCATTTTTTAAAAAGGCTGTTTTAGTCTTTTGTGTTTGCTGTAGCCACATTGCAGTCTGTCTGTGTCTCCTCCAGATATGCACGTATTCAGGTCTGTGTTTTGTTTTCTCCCCCAGCTGGATGAAGGTGGCATCAAGCCCCGGCCAGGAAGTGATGTAAGCAACATAAACGCCCCCTCCCCGCCCCACAAGGTACAATGAGAACACATAATGTCTTCTGCTAACACATAATGAGGTCTCCCAACTGCAGCCAGTGACACAAGAGCACTGGCTTGACCTCCTGTTTTTTACCAAAGACACTTTGGGAATCTTCCCTGATGAAGCTCATTTGTAGGTTTTAGATGGTTGACCTACATACAGGTACATGTGAACCACAACAACCAGTGTGTTCGCCGGATGCTTGAATTGTTGTGGGTGTCGTGTGAGAATGGCTAGATTAAAAGCAGCTGTAAATGCAGCTTCTACTTACATCCCAAAGTGTGTGTGTGTGTGTGTGTTAACATTGTGTGACATCAAGAATACCACACTGACCTGTATGTCCATCTCACCTCTCTAAGGTACAGCGCAGTGTGTCGTCCAACCAGAAGCCTCAGAACCGCAGAGCCACCGACCAGGGTGAGATTGGTGTGTTTGAGAGGAGGGGGTGAAGCTTGTGTGTGTTAGAGAGGTTAGGAGAGATGGATGGGTCAGATTGGGATGGTCATTTGTCAGGAGCGTAGCACCAGCACATTGTACAAAGTTATATTTTGTATTTTAAATTGAATCATATGGTTTAAATCCTAGTGTATGCTGGATTGGTCTCTGGTCCTGCTACACTGAAGCAGGTGGAGAAAATAATTCAAGGCCTTCAAAGGCTGTGATAGGGTAAAAAGCTCCTCTTAAGTCCCCAAAAATAGTTTTTGAAGGTGAGCATCACATTTTTTGTCGACACCTGTAGCCACAGTGTGACGAAAGGGGAGGAGATAGAGTGGTTTAAAAAGGAAGAACTGAATTTAAATGGAGTGGCGATAGTGTATGTTGGAGTAAAGGTTGAAGTAAGAGAGATGGCTGGGTGGAGGGAGAGAGGGTGGAGTTGAGGGTAGACAAGATCGATTTAAGTGTGGAGGGTTGGGCGAGCAGATTGAATGACAAAGACACAAAAGAAGGTGAGAGAACTGAGTGATGACAGGAAAATGACGAATGAGTGGCAGAGCAGATGATGGTGCAGATGGGATGGACAGGGGCAATTACTCAGGTTAGGGCACAGCAAGTGATGGCTTTCCTCATCCATGCCTTCTTTTTCTCTTTCTAGGCTCCTCCTACTCTAAGAGGGGGGGTCAGTCAGACAACCGGACTGCAGGGGAGGATTCTGGGAGGAAAGGTTCATCAGGCAGCTCCACTACCAAGGTGCCAGCTAGTCCCCTGGTCTCCTCTGACCGCAAGAAGAGCGCCACGCCCTCCACCGTGAGAACGCGCTCTCACACTGCCTGCTTACACGACATTTGAAATATTCACAATTTCTATTAAAAGCACATTAAAATGAGCACATTAGTGTATTATGGTTTCCACATCACCAGTATTACTAAATATAAACACAGTGATAGGCCTGTTACTATTCATATTTGTTTACATAAGAATGTCCAACCAATATTTTAGCCAGTGTGATGCCAGAATAAACAGCAGGGTTCTCCCGACCATTATAAGACTTCAGCACAGCTATTCCTCCTTTTCCCCTCTCCATCCCTGCCTACTTAAGCAAGTCTGAAGGTTTAAAAAAAAGTAACATGACAAGACCGCACAGCGTAACAGGCCCTGCAAGCAGAAGGCCAATAAGAATAATATAATAATGTGTGCAAAGTGCAGACAAATGTTACAAAAACTCAGCAGAATACAGTTCATTCATGTAACGCGTGCAAGGCTGTACCAAAGCAGCAAACACTGGCGAATGCTCTCCTTAGGGGAGAGAGAAATTCCCTTGCGACAGCGGTTAGGGCAAAAAGATTAAAGAGAGAGTTTGTTATTTTATACTTTTTATTTTGTAAAAATAAATAAATAAATTAACATTAAGAAACAGCTGGATGCAGGGATTTTTTTTCGTCATGCAATGCAGAGCTATTCAGTTGTTAAGCATAGGTTATAGCCTGCGTTTGATTGATTTAATTTATATAACTTAAATGTACTTTAAGTGTGCATTATACTGCTGTATTATCTAGGAAAATCGAGGTATCGGGACCTGGTATTGGCAGATACACACTATTAAATGTTAGATGTTTTTCCATACTCCAATTCCATATGTGAATATTCCCAAGAATTAAATTGTAGCTTTTTGAAAGGGTGTACTTGCACTTTTATGCTATTATATAATTTTATCACTGGCATAGAATGATTTCAAAATGAAAATAATATAGCATAAAGATATTATTTTTGGGACAATATATTATTCAGCAAAAGTAGTTATCCAGACAGGCCTACAAGCAGATCCATAGACAAAATGCACACAGCAGTTGTTAATATATAGTGTTATCAAATATGAGTAAATGCAAGAAATTGAAAGGAAAAATTCAAAAACTAACTTTTACTTGGACAGTCATTGTTGCTCTTTAGTGTAAGCCAACGTCAGCCAGATATTATCTTCTTCTTTGGTCAAAGATCAAAGCAAATGCTAGTTACTAATTAAGACAAATAGCCATATAACTATGAAGGTGTATGAAAATGGAAGTGTGAGTCATGTTCAAGGTTATGCTAGATTATTTTTATACTCTCTGGTTAGGTTTTAGTCATCATCAGCCTTTTCGTTTTCTCACAACGGTAACTTAGGTGATGCCATATCTGGACATTATTTTTATCTTGGCGTTTAGGCAGAATTTTAAGTCTTTCACACAGCAGATGTTTTGACCTGTCATGCTAAGAAAAGCACAGGTTTTGTAAGTACCAAATTATTTCTCTATTTAAGTGTCCTAGTAAGCCATATCAGTGTGACAGTGAGCCCACATCCACATTACCAAGGACCCTGACACTGAAGCAGCTAAATGGAATTCAGCCGTCATTCATTTTATTATTTACACCTGTGCTTTTCCTACTGTGACATGTCAAAGTGTGCGCTGTGAAAATGCCTTTTTGTATTTTCTCAGTATCACCCAGCTCTGTCATCCACTCAGTTTTCACCAGTTAAGAACCACCAAAGCGGTACTGTAACTTACTCAACAGGTGCCTGTTAACAGTGTACATATGACACAATCCATCAAATGCTTTGTGAGTATAAAATTTCAACTTTAAAAAAAGTTTTAGAAACGTTACTGTAGAAAGTATTTGAGGGTGTCTCATGTCTCCTCATTGAAATGGTTTCATAGATTTTCTGCAGAGTGCAGGATGTGAAATTTAAAGTTCACCCCTTGGATGACACGACAAGTCTGTCACTCTCCTCCTAATTTAGTCATACCCTGTTGGAGTGGGAACAATTTTTATCATTTTTATTAGTCTATGGACATGTGACGTTATGTAATTCCCAGTATAGCTCCACCCATCCTGAACCTGAGCAGATGGCTGATGTGACAGGATAATGAAAAACACCTGTGTGGGAGTGAAGGGTCTTTAAATGACAGTTGAAGGATACTGACTTGAAAACAAAATGGTTTTGTAATTGTAACTTTGACACGCTGCAGAAGATAAATTTGATACAGGGAAATCTCTTAAGGCCTAATTTGGTGAAGATTTAATTAAGCTAACCCTGTGCTGATTGGGAAGCTTGCTTGAGGCTGTTCTATGAATAATTGGTCACCTTAAATGTCATTTCTCCATCTACTAACCACTGAAGGGATCTCTCACTGTCTTAAAATCAGTCCTCAACTCTTCTTTATATTTCTAACATTCTTCCTATTTTTTCCCTCTCTCCCTTCAGAATAGTATCCTGTCCACCGGTACTGGCCGCAGTCGGAACTCTCCTCTGACGGAGAGAGCCACGCTGGGCCAGGGCATCCAGAACGGCAAGGACAGGTACACACACTTATTTATATACGCACACACAATTTTAAAAGAGAGGTGTTTTCAAAAAGATCAAGGCAAGTACAGTTACAGTCTTTGTCACGCACACTCTTCCTCTCTCGTCAACTCAAGTTGCAGTGAGGCAGCGCTGCATCCTCACTAACAAACACATAATATAAACACACTCACCATGGTTTGTGAATGAAGCAGTGCAGCTGTCTCAGTGACTGAATCCCAGACCTTGGCTGGTACTCTCCAGAGCTCTGCCAGCTGGCTCAGGGAGGCCCACAAGCTTTCCCCCCGGGGTGGGGTGAGCCCTCCTGGACATGGAAATCAGGCTCCCTAGGGAATTTAGGCCAAACCTCCAGTAGATTACAGATTACCCATGATGGGCTGATGGAGGCCTGCCAGTTACAGCAGAAGCAGGGTTAGATGGACTCACACACCCGCTTTTTACATTCACATACTGGTAGGCAGGTTGACATGCTGACACACAGAGACCTTATTTGCCCTTTAAACTCTTTCTTCTCTCTGTTCTTGTCCTTTAATAAAATGTTCTTTTTCATTTAACTTTGCCAAATTTGTAATTTAATCCAGGTTTTTGCCCAAAGTCAAATCCACGGGTGCAAAACTTAACATAACGCCAAAAAGGCAATAATCTTACTCACTCATTAATTTTTATATATTTTGGTGTCATACTTTTTTGGCCCATCTTACATACAAAGAACACCATCTTGTTTCCTTTCAACCATCTTCCAGTCATTGCATATACAAAAAAGGGTTGTGAAAATTGGGTTTAGCTATAAATCAAGCTCCCTTCTTTCGCACTCGTCTTTCATTGGATTAGAATATTGCGTGACATTCCCTTCAGCTTCTTCTTCAACCACTTTTAAAAAAAATCCAATATGGACACAAAACTCATTTTGGAGTTCCTTGATTGTGGACTTTCTAATCTTCATTTTTAAGGTCATAAAACACACCATCATGCAGTAATTTTAGCCGTCGATGGAAGCCGTCGCGTTTGTCGCCCGGGATTTGAATGCACCACATGCGCGTCCACACATACAACCACGGACACATCACTCATGCTTAACCAGCCATACGCTTTGTGTGCTTTTTTTTCCATGAGCATTAAACACTAAGGCAAACCATAATCCCTGTTACGATGCAGTGTTCATTGTCATTACTGCTTTATTACCTGTTCATGAATCAGTCTCAAATGACCCCCTCGTTCCCAACATGGTGCCCCAACTACAGTGTGACGAAAACGATTAATTGAATCCATGTTCAGGCAAAAGTTTTGACACATTGATGTCATTTTGTTCTTTATTCATTGTCTTTCAGTCTAAGCACTACATAGTGACGATGTGGTCATTTGAGACAGCATTGGGTTTTTTTTGTTTTTTTTTAGCACTGTGGGTCTGTTAGCCATGGTAGGCTCTGCTAACTTAGTCTTTGTCATCTGCTTTGATTTTAAAGTTACTTTATTTGATCATCATTAATGCTTTGAAGTTTGGGCTTTTGTACTTGTTACACCACCCTCCTTTCCCCAATTTCCCCTTATCCCTTTCTGTCTTTTCCTAATTTTCTGCTTTTGGTGTTCTTTTATCTACGTCTGAGCTCTTGTCCCTCTGGATCTTAAGTCACTCACATTTTCTTGGCACCTCCCTTCTTTCCTTTTTTTCCACTTTGTCTTTATATTAATCTTTCTTCTCTTTCTTTTTGTCCCCTCTCTCTCTAAGGAGATTAGGAAGACTTGTGATGGAATATTAACTCTTAGTGGCACTATATGGTCCCTGTACTTGCCTCCTAATAGGCTTACACATACACAGAAATATCTGCACACACACACACACACACACACACGCTGAGGCTGTACACGTACAAACTCATTGACACATACGCACAAGCTTAAACATACATGTCACACATGCTCAAACTCTTGCCACACACTGGGTTGTCCAGTGAATGCAGTTATTTTTCCATCACTAGCCGCTTTAATCCCTGTCAGAAAGAGTGTGTGTTTCTCTCAGCTATGTGTTTGTTTTCTGTGTAATTAGCAGCTGTTTGGTTGACCTCTATAAATGTCCCTCTCTCTCTCTCTCTCACTGTCTCTCGTTGCTCATTCCTCTGTTCTCTCTTCATCTATCTCTCTCCCTCTGGTACCACTCTCCCCTGTCTCTCACTGTGTTTGTTTCTCTGTGTGGATAAAGTCAAGTTTGAGCTGTCAGTAATGTGTGGAGCTTTGTAGCCGTGGCAACCTCGCTGATTAAGAGAGGGTTCAGGAAATAGCCGGCGTTGTTTTGCCTAAGTAATTCAATAAACTACTCTTTGTTACAGATAGAGCTCAGATTGTTTAAACAAAACAGAAAAGGAAAGGAAGGATTGCAGAGCGCCTTGACAGGCAGAAGTCATGTGACAGGTGAAATCCATAAAACTGCGAGCTCATAGGTCAGTGATTATCTCATAGCAGGACAGTGAACGCAGCTTTATTTCCTGCCAAACATCTGAAACTCAGCACCTTATCTGCCCATTAATACCTGAGAAAGCACAATTGACATTTCACAATTTTCAGTGTTTGTCTTGTAGGGTTGCAACTCAATAATTTTTTATTATGGATTAATCTGCTGCTAAACGTCTATAATAATTGATAAATATTTAGTCTATAAAAAGTCTAAAAAACATCAGATTTTCGCAGACATCAGCAATTTGCTCATTTTGTCCGAAATGTCAAAGCTTTTTTATTTCCTATCATGGCATATATATATATATATATATATATATATATATATATATATATATATATATACATATATATATATATATATACTATATATGATGATACTTTATTTGTATAATAGGGCTGCACTGTTTATCGTTCTTTTTAAATTGTCATTGTAATGTCAACTTGCACATCAAACACATCGCGAAAGACTTGAAGATTGCATTGCAAGATTTTCTGAGTTAGTTGAAGGAAAGAATAAGTAGAAAACTACACTTTAAAAAAAATATTTTTTTATCGGTGCCTTTGTGTTGAGTTCAGTGTTCTTTTCAATAAAAAATGTTGGAAATTATTTTCTTTTTTAATTCGACATGCAGTATGTCATATTTTAGCGATATACTGGCAGCAGCAGAGAGGCAGCACTGAGAACACTTTAATATCTGTCAGAGTTCCAGTGGATCCTTAAAAAGTCTTTAAAAAAAGTCTTAAAAATCTCTTAATCTAAAAATAAGGCCTTGATTGGTAATAAAATGTGTTTAATCACTCTTTAAAAAATCTATAAAAAAATACTTGGACATGGGAAGTAGGATTTTTTTGTTACAAGGCACTGTATAAAAGGCTCGTATTTTATGAAAAAAGTATTTCAAACTTAACACGATGAGAATCAAGGCAGTGGAATCCCACAACAATATCACTAAGAACTCGCCCCCAAACACCAGGTATTTAAAAACAAAAGGCAAAACAAAATCACATTTTATGTTATAATAAAAATGTTGGCATAAATGGCCCCAACCAAAGTAATTAAAGTAGTTTCAAAAATGTTTTTGTTTCTCTTTACTTTTGGTTATTTTAAAATTTATCTTAAATTTGCAGCATTTAAGAAGTCCGAAGTCTAACTTTCCCTCAGCTGTAGGAGCTCTTTTCTGGTCATCGCAAGTAATATCATTATTATTTTCATATATTGCATATTTTCCTCTTATCATGCAGCCCTATTGTATAGCACAAGTCACAATTTAGTGTGCTTCACAAAGTATGAAAAAATAGACAAAAAAAAAATCACCTTTAAAAAGGCATAAAGTATTTAATGATTAATAGCAAAACAAAGTTATTTACGGACTAAAAGAAGATGTGCAAGAAAAATATGGTTGGACTTAATTTTTCTGACAATCCAAGCACCTCAAATCGTGTTGACTAAGTATTTTTCCAATACGTAGACCTGCTTGGGAGGCAAGTGTGCGGACCAGTGAAGTGCAGGGTTGTCTTAAGTCTTCATGTGGTGATTTCTCAATTTTGTTGCTTTGTGTTTTTTTGTACCTGACTTTGTCCACATAATTTGACTGAGTGTGTTTTCAGTCTTCCTTGCCAATAGAAATTTGTGTGTTAAAGTTGGTCTTTTGTGCTCTGCCTTTCGTGTCGTGTAGATTTTACATGAAAACAAAGGTACAGGAATACAGTCAACCTTTGATCGTGGCTTGTAATTTCTTTTTGTAAAACCACGATGAAACAATGTTAGCAGCGAAAAAGACCAACTTTTCTTCTTTGTTCATGTCGTTTTGCTCTGTTTTCTGTCTCTTTATGTCTCTACTTCCTCTGTTCCTCCCTCCCCCCTCCCCCCTTACTGTGTTTGATAAGTGCTGCTTCTAACCATGCTCCACCTCACCTCCCTGCCCACCCACACACAAACCCCGCCCGCTGTGTGTGAATGCCTGTATGCGTCATGCTTGTATGTACGTTTGATTGTTTGACTGTCTGGTGCGTTTGTCCCGTGTCGATCACATTTATGGGTGTGTCTGCATGTGTGTGTGTGTGTGTGTGTGTGTGTGTGTGTGTGTGCATTGGGCGGGGTACTCCTCTTGTTCCTCCCCCTCCTCCCAGCCTAAACACTCCGGGCTCCCGCGCCTCCACTGCCTCGGCCGCTGCCGTCCTCTCCTCCTCCTCCTCACGTCCCCGCCACCACAAGTCCCTGTCCTCCTCCAATCATCCATGCCCCTCTGACCTGCACGCACCACGGCCCAGGCAAGTCTCTCACTCACTCTCTCTGTCACACTCACACACACAGACATGCTTTCAGCTCCCTCAGCCCCTTTCAACACACACCACTTTACTCAGCACTGATCATCATCATCCTTCCCGCAAGAACTCGATGGGCAGAAGGGAAAAAGGAGAGATGAAGAAAGGATAAATGATTTGTTGGCTCTGAAACCTTACCCCACTGCCAGATTAATGGGACACTACCAACATTTTTTTAAAAATATATATATATATTTGATTACCTTTTATTCCTTGTTACACAGTGACAAATCCTGGCACACAGCATTGACCTGGTTGCCAATATTTTTTCCCTCAGAAATCATGAAATCGATCTTAGAGGTGGATTTTCCTCCCCATAGAGAAGCTGTTTTATTTGACACAAACTGCTCTGCTTGCCAGCAGCCACCTCACATACACGTTCACATTAGCAAACGACACATTTCCCTAGTTTTCGGTAGTTTTCAGTTTCGGTATATCATTTAGTCTCAAATATTTTTATGTTTTTGGTTTGAAATGGTCTTTTAGTCAACTAAAATGACCTCCTACAGTACTTGATATAAATATTAAGAAAAATTCTGAAAGATTTACATTTGCAAAGAAGTTAATTTGATCAAGAAGTTGAGAAATCTGATGTGCAAATTATACACTCACATTCCTTTCCTTTTTTAAATAACTTCCTTGATGGTAATATTTTTTTCCCTCGTGGCAAATCACCCGGAAGTAAGGTTAGCATTAGTGTAGCAGCAAAGAGACAACATGACACAACCTTATCTGAAGAAATAGTTTGAGTTACAGCTGCGGTATCAATTTCTGAGTATCTGCCTATATGTCTGTGCATCTATTTCTGTGTATGTACATTAAGAGCACAAAATACCAGAGTCAGATTCCATGTCTGAGTACTCACTTGGTGATTAAAGCTGAATCTGAATCTGAGATACATATATATATATATATATATATATATATATATATATATATATATATATATATATATTTACCACTACAGCATCTCCATAGTGAGATGTCCAGCATTTCTAAGAGTAGCTAACATGGACTCACCAGTTACTTAGCAACAGCCAGGAAGTAGATTGTGCAGCTCAGAAAGCTGTACAAGCTAAACTCGGTGTTGACATAGCTTGTCTTTGGCCAGTCAGTCACTCTCAAACCTCACACTACCCAGTGGGCCATGGCTGAGCAGTCGGAGCTTGAGAACAAGATGAACAGGTTTTTCACTGTACTGTAACTCTGACAAACCAGACATGTTTTATCACTTGTTTGTTTTCCTGGCTGAAAAAACAAAACAAGCAAATTCAGAAAAGAGACATTTATGGACAAGCAGGAATCTGGTATCCACATGCAGCGGTCTCAGTAGCTAATAAACTGTGCAGCAGGCCAGCCCATTATATAAGCTCGGTTATTGGCTGTATGTACAGTGAGTGGTGCTGTATGTATGTGACTTTTAGATTCTTTTTTTTTTTCTTCTCCATTTTCTTTTTTTGTTTAAAGGAGCTGTATGCAACATTCAGAACATTAATATAGCAGCAAATCACTATTTGCTATATAAAGATATAGTGGAGTAAAGGCATCCTGAGCAGAGAATGAAGACACGCCCTCTGTGTGTGTGTGTGTGTGTGTGTGTGTGTGTGTGTGTGTGTGTGTGTGTTATAATCTGAGCTTCTCTGTTCATTGTTGTGGTAGCTTGTCTGGACCCACATGCATGTGAGTTCCTGTGTGTGTATCCCACTGGCTAGCTACTTGCCACCACTCTGCAACGCGCACATATGGTGATTAGCGCTAACATTGGGACAGCGTTGTCGCAGAAGCGTAAGGCCCAACCAGTGTTAACTCCATCAGCACTGCTGCTGTTTTTTGTGCTGTTTATGGAATTAGCACCGTTAGCTGCTAGTTGCAGAACTATGTGCACACAATCTCACCCCAGACTCTGGATTATATGTGCTTTGAATGTTGCATACAGCTCCTTTAAGGAATGACCCAAAAGTTAGCGAAAGTTATTGCAGCTTACTTACTTTTAAAGGAAAGAAAAGAAAGAAAAAGTCTTAGGAGATACATTTAGAAACTCCACTCTGCATCAGAGGCACATTGTGAACACCCTTGGTTTGTTAACTGTAGTTTACAAGCCAAGGGACTGACATTGTCGCACTGGGAGTGTAATTTAGGACAAAAATATTACTCCACATCTAAAATGACTAATGTTGACATTTGCAGGTAAGTTACTTAGCTGTAAGCTGCATCAGTGAAAGTCTGTGTCAGAGGCTAGATGATGTCACCATTATGCTGATTTAAAAAAAAAGGGGCGGCCACTACGTCATGCAAATAAGAACAAATGACTGCATGCAAAGATGTTCTCTGTCTATATAGCCTAGATGTCAACAGTAGTTACACTTATCATAAAGATAATCCAAAAAACATTTGCCAACAAAGTTGTATTGAAGCAGGACACAAAGATATTTTTAAAAGGTGCTCTGGGGAGAACCAGACAAAATGAAGCTGTTAAAGTTGTGTTGATGCATGTTTCTGTGAAAATGTGTCTGTGTAAACTGTTGCATGTATAGACGTTTAACTAACATTGTAGTATACATTTGTTTTTCTGATGTGTTTGTAGACAAAAGGATTTTCCCTGGCTTATACAAATGAATTTCAGGCCTGTGTAAAGAAGTGGAGTCCCTTTAAAGGTTCTCACAGCCTCTCTTTTTTTTTTGTTCTAAAAGGTTGTTAAGTGCTTTCTTATACAGCCTCCATCTGCTATGTAAACCCACCTCAGTTATGAAGTTGCCTGGGAAAACCCCGTCTTCATCTATTGAGCGTTAACTGTGGCGTGTCTCGTTGAATGAAAGAAATGGGAGTAATGACCGGACTGTGTCTGGTCTGTCGTCTGTGTGTATTTGCGGTCTGTGCTTGGCTTGTGTGTTGGTGCTTTGTTGTGTTGCTTTGTTGTTTAGCTCGCCTGCTTGATAGTGTCTGTTTCAAGGGCTACTTTGATATTTTAGATTTTTAGTCCTCGTCTCTTCCCCTGCCAGCCATGTGTCACAAAATACACGGGAGGTCTTTGAATATGTTCCTCAGCTACCTTACAAGGTTAATTTGATCTTTTTCAACCTGGACCTTGTTTTCTCATGTTTTTCTGTCTAAGTGACTAACAGCAAACACAGCTTTTGAAACTGGTCCCATTTTAAACAAGACTGCTGCAGCCGGCAGCCACGAAACTATGTAAAAGGTAATCCTTTGGGGCATGTTCACACCGTAGATTTACTTCCACTAGAAGTGCTTGATTTTGCCACTGTTAGGCTCAGACAAACCAAGATGGATTTTTGGAAGTTGGGTTGTTTCTGTCACCTTCAAATGAAGTGTGTTTTACGATGAGAAAGTTAACAAAAAGGATCTTACACTTTAACAAAAACGCCAGTCTCTGCAGGGATCCTTTCTGAAAGTTGTGAGACACCTTAAATAACAATCTGAGCCCGTCAGTGGCAAAAACAGGAACTTGAAGTGGACGCAAATTGACAATGCGAACATGCCTCAAGTGGTTACACTGCCTGTTTTGCGACTGCTGGCTGTGGCGCTCTCGCTCAATACTGGACCAATTTAAAAAATTGTTGCTCCCAGTTTTCACCTATACACAAAAACATGAGACAACAGGGTTGAAAAATACCAAACTTAGCCTTTAAATACTGTCTGTCTCTGCTAGTGACATATCAGTTCAGCCTCAGAGACCCCCACCCTATTCTAGTGAACACCCCCCACCCCCCCTCAAATGTCAGGCTAAAATACCAGCTGAGCAAATGTCAAGGTGGCCCTCTGGCTGTAAGTGGTTTTGTCTGCTCTATGTTGAAGTCTTGTTCTGTTGCATGCGTCGTTCAGCAGTGAGCTTGGGCTGTTCAGAACCTGGTTGGGAACGCTGGAGAGAAGGTATTGCTCCAACACATAGCCTGTACCCTAAGTGAGGAATTAGGCCCCTTTTTTTCTCAGAACACAATCTGTGCCCCGAAGTCCCACCCATTCCTGTTTTATCCAGCTGTCCCCATTTGCCCCTCTGAAAAATGTTTCAAATACTGAATGAGTATTCATGATGATGAGCTGCAGTGAGGCAAGCGATGCTGCACATAGGCAGCTCCACATTTGTATAATGTAGAGGTGCAGTCAACTATACGCAAATCAAGTATGCCTTGCAAAAGAAAACATCCAGCTGCACCATGAAGACACATCAGACCCCATCCACCTCATGCCACACCACCTAATATCACACCTTCTTTAGATACTTACAGTCTGTCAGTACTCTTTTCCTTAAGTGAAACTGGAATGCTTTCAGATATTGAAACAAAGTGGAAAATATTACAGCTGTTTACCTCTATGAGATATGTAGTCCTTCCCAATTAACAGTCATCTTCATAACTTCAGCATATCACACTGGTTCCCACTAACCTGTCAGATCCAGCCTTTCTTTCCTCGCCTCTGTATTCATAGAAGAGCTGTGTGTTTGTCCCCAGTGCACAACTTGAACACATCCACATCCGATTAAAGGATGTGTTGAGTGTTAGAGGTCTGCATGGGACTGCTTTTTCAATCCATCACTCAGATGATTTTTGACCATCTCTGCCTGCTCCAGTAGATAAACCATTCAACTCCCACCCCATCCCATAGAGAAAGCAACACATGTAGTCCTTTGAAACTGATAATGCAGGTATTAAGGTGCCCATCTTTATTATGATTTTGGATTGTCTCCCTTTTTTTGATATGTAATGTTGTTTCACGAGGCAGCAGATACAGACCAGATGCTGCGATGTCATACTACAGATCGACAGTGATAGCATGTCTCTTTACAGATCAGTTGTAGCTAAAATTTCTAAGCCTTGTTCAGACTGCCAGCCCAAATCTCTTTTTTGGGCATACACATATTGATTTTAGAAAGTCTGGACAGCAAAAATAAAGCACGAAATGTGATTTTTCAGATCCAAACTACATTTGGCGGTGGTTTAAAATGAAACGGGATTCCAATCTGATTTCTACAAATGGGTCTCAGTTCGGATTTTTTGAGCAGAATCCATGTTGCTACTAGCAGAGGGCAACGTGAAGAACTGGAGTTCTGTCCGTGGACAGATGCTGAACCAATGGTCTGTTGGCTCTTTGCAGCTGAGAAGTTATGCACTGCGACTTGACAGGGTAATTGTTTGGCGGGCAAAATGATGGACCTCCGTTTCTCATGCACATGTTGGAACTGGCATAGCTACATAGTTACTGATGCTTACATTGTTACCACAGCAACCTGAGCAGATAGGTTGGTGATGTGTCAGCTATGGACGTGGGAGAGATGTAAACTGAAACTGAACTTTTTTAGTCACATGTTTTAATGGTGGACGGAGCATTTACCTGAATGCCTCTGCCTAGTGTTTACAGCTTCTCCTATTTTCACATAAATTTGTGTTACAGGATGATACTGTTAATGATCCAATTAGTGTAACCATACCCTGCACCTGCAACATTTGTGTTACGTGTTATTGCAGTCCCATTGCAGCCTCTTTACAGTGGATGGTCCATTTGATATGAGATCTCTATTTATTCCACTTCCTGTATTTATGACACTCTGTATTTGTCTTGTCTTTCAGTTTGTGTGCTTTTGCCTTTTCTGTTTGTTGTCTTTGCCATCTGCTGCAGGTGTACTGATGCCACACACCAGCATGGAAGATGTGTGCACACACATGCTTACAAAGCAAATGAAAGCTTTTAGCTCAGTGAATAGTTGGTGCAAATGTTTTTGTCCGTGTGTGTGAGAGAGACAGAGCTGGAGGTTTGTGATGCTTTGCCCTACGGCCGAGGCATAGAGGATTAACTGTGTGCATCTGTGTGTGTGTGTGTGTGTGTGTGTGTGTGTGTGTCAGTGTCAGTGACCTGATGTGGTCCTAAATATTGACTTGGCTGATTTAAGGGATTATATGAAACATGAGGGCGAGCAGAGGTTGAACAGACATAGATACTTGTGTGACCTTATGTTGAGGTAAGCAGCAAATCAGAAAGAAGTGAATTTCTTCTATTAGTGTTTATCTAACTGTTTGTTCCTCTCCCACACCCCTCCTCTTCAATCCCATCCCCTAATGTTTTAACCTACTTCTTTCCTCCTACTTCATCACCTCACTTTGTTCATTTATCTTTTCTTTTCAATCCTCCCCGCCTTTCAAACTGTCTCAATTTCCTACTTTATTCTCCCTTCTCTCCTGTCCTATCTCCATCACCCTGAGTTCTTCATTTGCACCTCCTCTTCTCTGCCTCTTCTCTCATCACACCTTCCAACCTCTTCTCAATCCCTCTCCAATCTTTTCGCACTTCTCTCATCCTCTCCACATCCACCTCTCTGCTCTTCTACACCCTCCCCTCCTCTGTATCACCTTTTTCTTTACCATCCCTCCCTCCATTTCCGTCCTCTCTCTTCCCACACCACATCTATAGTGCCCCACCTCAGCGGGCGCCCGGTGCCTCCCCGTCTGCCCACAACATCAGCAGCGCCGCCGTGTCAGACCGTACCAACTTCTCCCGAGGGGTGGGCATACGCAGCACATTCCACGCGGGCCAGCAGAGGGGTGCCCGGGACCAGCAGGGCTCCGCCTACCCCGGCGGGCCCGCGTCCCCGTCACTGTCACATGGCAACAGCCAGGCCCGGAGGACACACGGCGCCACAGGGATTTTCAGCAAGTTCACATCCAAGTTTGTACGCAGGTGAGTGGCAGAAAAGAGAGGCAGGAGCATGGGAAAATGGGAAGGGTGAATCATGACGATGAAACTCTGTGGTTGCAGTGTCAGAGAGAGGAGAAAGGAACTAGCAAGACAGATAGGACAGGAGAGGATATAAGGCAGAAGAAGAAAGTTCATAGTAAATGCAGAGCAGTCGTGGTAGCAGCTGTTCTACTTATTATCCAGCTACAAGTATAGTTTGAAGCTTTTTCGGAGTATTGAGGTTTCAGCTTTAAAGAGAAAATGACTAGGTTTACATTACAAGCCATCTCGTGTGCTCGTTTCCTCTGGGGAACGACGTACCCTACGTCCATGTCATCACTGGTTTTCAGAGTATTTCTTTAAAGGGGCTGGTCTCATCTCATCCCTATCACTAAACTTGTGCTGATCTGTAACTCTGCTGGGAGTAGAAAGGGAGAGGAAGGGAACAGCTGTGTCTCCTCTATAATTTTGTTTGGAGCAGTGGTGACTGAGGCGTAATTTTGGTTTTGGTTCCACGTCTGGCCCAGTTTTCATCTCAGTCCTCTACTGCAGGTTGCAGCACTAAAACTGCTCTCATGGGTACCTAGTTGTAATCAAAGCTTGAGTTGATTTATTTTGATTTTTTAAAATTTCCCTGGAAGTGGTGTCAGCTTTGTAGCTTTGATCCAATCTGCTGTGTAAATACAGAGAGGTGAAGACGGCACAGTGTGGTTATAGAAGTGGAAGGGAAGGAGGAACCTGACTAATGTAGCATTTACCAGTAGTAGTCTTTTTTATTTTTTTACCGATGGATTTCCAGATTGCAACTAGACTGATATTTCTACTTGCCAAGCCCATTGGCAGACATTTTTTTTAAATAGGCAAAAATGTCAGTGTTTGATCTAAATTATGTGTGAGGGCTGGTGATGTCTAAGTCAAAATAAGAAAAGGTAGAAGAGCGCAGATGAGACGAAAAAGCAGCGAGGCTGACTGTCATATCATAATCAGGCCGCCGTCAGAATGGAACATGTGGAGGAGAGGAAGTGACAGGAAGTGAGGGTTTAAAGGTGGCAGGGATGAACGCGACTGAAAGAGGAAGGGCCAAGTGAGTCGTGAAATACTGACAAGCTGAGAGAGCAGGTGAGGATTGAGGATGACATTTTCGTCATCGCTCCCGTGTCACCAAGCAGCCCCGGAGGTTCATCATGAATACAAGTGTTAAATGTGTGCGAGGACGGGAAGTAGGAGAACGAGAGGATGAGATGTATTTTTGGTGAATTTTAGTTTGAGAGAAATGGAGAATGATCGAAGTGTCATGCCTGCATTCGTGGGTGTTGGTGTGTGTGTGTGTGTGTGTGTGTGTGTGTGTGTGTGTGTGTGTGTGTGTGTGTGTGTGTGTGTGTGTGTGTGTGTGTGTAAGAGGCAGAGGTACAGGCACAGCCACTCTCTAGGCCTCCCACTCAGAGATACTGTAGCTCCGTGGCGACAGTATCCATGGTTACATCAGAGATATCACTTTTCCCTCAACTATAAATACCGCTAGTGGGGACACCTTGACACACATGCACGCCACACATGCACACACAACTTGGCGTGCTGGTAGGAAGTAGAGGTGGCGGAGACAGAGAGATTGTGTTGCATTTGTACAGTTCATCCACACACACACACACACACACACACACACACACACACACTAGAGCTGTGTTTTATTAACATATCATATAACTTCACCACTGCATTTTCCCGCTTGGTCTGGAGAGCGATGTTTCTCCGTCCTTCAAACACATCAGTGTGCCTGCATGTGTGTGTTCGCTGAATTAAGTTTCTCAGTGTGTGTTAAAGATTAAGTTGTTGCTTAACCTGTGCATTTTCATTTGTGTCTTTGTGTGCTTATAGGAGGTGGTTTTCTCTCCCTTTTTTTATTTTATATCACATTTGAACTTCTCACCTCATAAACACTTCTTTTCAGGATCACCTGGGACTGCTCTATATGTGGAGGAGCGCTTCATTTCATATTGGGAGGGGAGGGGGGGATGACTGTGTTCAAACTCTTAATGGAATTTTCCCACAGAGCTCATAAAATCTAAGGTGTTCTGGTGTGTGTTTTAATAATGTCTGTTCACACGCCCATTCCAAAAATCCCCACATTTAAACACACAGTAACACTGATTTTTTTTTTTTTTTTTTTCGTGGTTTATTTTTGGTTATTCAATGTTGGTTGTGCTTGCTGCTTGAATCCCAAATGAGCCTGGTTCATGTTGGAGAGTTTGCTTTTAAAGTTTGCTACACAGAGGGCAGCTTGTCTTTTACAGGAAAGTCATAAATCTATACGTTTTTATATATACATTTGTTTCTCTTTCTTTCTTTCTTTATCCCTCTTTTGTTTTTGTAGAAATCTGTCGTTCAGGTTTCCAAGAAGGTAGGCAACACCCCCAACGTTAAATATAACCCCTTGATATACATACGTATATTCTCTTCTTCATATATATTTTTACATATATATATATATTTTCTCCCTTTTGGTGTTTCGTGCAGCTTTTTTTGTTGAAATCTCCCTTTTGTGCCTTGAGCCTTATCTTTTCTCCTCCTTTTTTTGTGGTTGGCCCCCCTTCTTTGAGCCTTCTGGTTTTGAGTGCCGTGTTTTGGCCCATTTTTATTATTTATTTATTTTTTACTAACTTCCCCCTCACCCAGCCACCCACTCACTTAACTCACTCCATCATCATGCGGCACAATAACACCCTCACCCCTCTTACTCTTCATCACTCCATCGTCCCTCCCGCCCACCTCATCCTCACCCCCTCCTTTTTTTTCTTTTTACCAGGTAGAGTGTGTGTGAGCTCGTATCCCACGTAGCGTCCCAGATTTAGGTCGAGTCCTAATGGTGCAATAGATCAAACTACTCCCTTTCTAATCTTAACCCTTTCTTAGCTTCAGATTCAGGTAATGTCCTTCTGTTGAGCTTAATGGAGATCTTCCTCTCTAAATCTAAGAAATATGTGAGGTAATGGTATGAAATGTCATCCCATATACTAATGTCCTCATGTCCATATGCGTGCTGGAGAGAAATATAAGCCGCAGGTGTTTTTTTTTTTTAGCCTCATTGTCTCACTTTACACAGGATGTTTAATATTGCTAACCATTATCAAAGCTAACGTCACCCACCAAACTACCACCCATCTCACCTCTCTGCTTTCATTGGTTAGGTCATTAGAATCAAGTTAGAGGCTTGAGTTCTGTGTGGGCCTGTCACAATAACTACTTTTGTTATACAACATATTGCCTCAGAAGTAATTGCGATAAACAGTACTGTTGTTCCTTTGAAACCATTTCATGCCACTGATATAATAATGTAATAGCATAATTATGCAGGTGCATCCTTTCAAAGAGTAATGAACTTTTAATTCTTAAGAATTAAGTAATTAACAACTGTTAATATATATAAGAAAGTATATGTAAAACTAAAGTACCTTTATAGAATTAGCCTAAAATTACTCAGTTTGAGACTTAATACAAAATTTGACCAACAAAACAAAACCAAGTCAAGTAATAGACGAGTTTAGCAGAGCTCCCGAAACTCCGCAGTTGCCTCCATAATCCAGCCGGTGTGCAGTCAGCTCCCTGGGATGGACGGCCTGTGATCCGGCGTTTTGCTGATGGATTTACAGAGTGGAGGATGATGTTTTTAGGGAGTAAAGCTACAGACAACAGACTTTTCAGCTTGTTGCCAGGGGTTGGCAAGCTAATGATGATCAGAATTGTGCTTTAGAAAGTGCAACTTCAGACTACCAATGAGCTACACTCTCGTCTTTGAAGTGTTTTACTTTTCTTAGGACTCGCTCAAGTAGGCAGGGTTGGAGAGAAAAAAACATTGCATCCAAGACTTTAAATGGGCATGAAAACCCTGCTGTTTATTATGGCATTGTGTTGGTGACATTATTATGCAAACAAATACGCATGTAAGCCCAACAGGCAATATTAAGGTCAGCAAAATGATCGAGGTCATGTCCATGTATCGTAGAGTAAGTCGATAACGTAATTATTGTGACAGGCCTAGCTGTGTTTTTAGATTTTTGGTGTAAGCTTGCGATGATCCCACAGGGGAAGTCATTAGTAAGAAGTCCCTGGCTGTAGTTTGTAGCCGTGGACGGAGGTGGAGAGGAGGAGAGGACCCGGGAGGGACGGGGCTGCAGTGATTTCTCAGGCTGCACTCTTTTTTTCTGGAGGCTGCACTCTTCTTTTCTTTTCATCGCTCTGTTCTCACTCTGGCACTGGCTCTCTAACAGCAGCAGCAACAGAACTGGATGGCTTTGACCTACTCTGGCTGGAAAAGACCTTTATGCTGTGTACACACACATACACAGATAACAATTGATGCACATACACGAACATTTGCACTGACACACCCAAACATTTACATAAACACACATCTTATCTCATGCTCACATAGATATTTGCACCATACACATATGCTAAAAGATATGATGACACATTTCACAACCACATTTGTCCCACACACACTTGCTTTTGAGTGTGTTGTCTGCTTTCTACCAGCAGGTAGAGCAATTCTCCTTTAATCAGGATCTGGACCATTGCTCCACCTGGTGGTTAGAAGTTATAAAACTTTTATATCACAGTGTAATGATGAACTACTTCTCAGTGTTTCTATATAAGCAGTTATGCCTTTGGCCTATTTAAGGGAACTCATAAATCATTACATTGAAATATGAGAGGGAGAAATAATTAATCTACCGTAAAAATATATGTATAAATATGGGGGAAATGGGTTATTATGTTCATGAGCATATGATTAGATTCTAGCAGCATGTATTTACAGTACACTCTATATAATGGACAATAAAAGTTCTAAATAACTATGGTGAGATATATTTAAGTTCAAGTAATCATCAGTCCTTTGTTTCCCCTTGAGGTCATTGTGCCCCTCCTCTTGGAGCCATTTTGCATCCCTTCATATTAAGTCAATTCATACAGAGCATGCAAAATGGCACGAATTACTCAACTTTATATTGTTCACCAGTTTACCTCTGTTATTTAAGAAATCCTTGTATTATTATTTTTTCCACTTCTCCCACGTGTCATTTCCCATGTGCTACATTTTAACCATATTTCTGTTGCAGAAGGTATTTTACATGATGTTTTTTAATGGGGCAAAACAGGAATGATGTCTTTTCCCACAACAGAATGAATTTAAAACCATAAACTTTTGAATTTGTCATGTATGTGTCACTTTCCTTCCATTGTCTGCATGTGTTTTGCTGTTTTCTGTCTGTTTCTTTGTTGTTGTCTGCTTTTCTCTGTTTTTTCTTTTGTGTTTTTTCAGTCTTGTCTGCTGGTATGAGAGAGACTATTTGTGTGTGTATGTTACATATGTGTTACATAGGATTTTTTAAACAGCCTCGTTGTAGGTCCAATGTTACTAATAAAGGTTGTAATACAGTGCTGGGATCATTAATGCTCCTAACCTCCTTTAGCCGCACGACTCGCCCTCACCATGCCAACCGTTCTGTTTCAAACCATTCCATCCTGGTCCAAATTGTTCCATTTCTCTTTTTGTTCCCAAACAGTCCATTTTGTTGGAACCCATTCTGAGCCACTCCATTCTGTTCTCAACCCATTCAGTCTGTTCCATTTTCCATTTTGTTCCCAAACAGTCCATTTTGTTGGAACCCATTCCAAGCCACTCCATTCTGTTCTCAACCAATCCAGTCTGTTTCAAATTGTTCCATTTTGTTCCATTCCAAGCCATTCCATTCCATTCTGTTTTAAATCATTCCAAATTACCTTTTGTACCCAACATTCCAATCCATTGGATGCCATTTCATTCTGTTCCAGCTTGTTGGACAGACATCTGGATATTATGAGCTATCTAGATTTTATCCAGACTTTCCATTGAGTTCCATTTCTATTCAGGCCACTCTGTTCCAGTTCTATCCCAATTCCGGGTGTTCTTTTTCATCCATCACCCTTTTCTCATCCTGGTTGCATCAGCTTTCTGTTAATTCCAACATAGTGTTATCATAACCCAAGTGTTTCTGAAGTGCAGTTTTATTAATTACTAAATTAAGTTGCACCACATTAGTTCTTACGTCGAGATTAGTTGTTCCAGAATACTTTGTGTAACTGTTGTGTAGCTAACCGAATGGTAAGGGAGGTTATATTTTGAGAGTTTCCCAAAAGTAACACAATATACCTTTAATTGTAAAACATTATGCTGATGAGTTTAGACCACCTGATCAAATAGCGTCAGCATGATCAGATGTTCCCCTCGAAACTGAACTGTAAACAGCATGAATACGATTAACTGTGAGACATGCAAATGAGCCTGCATCTTAAAACAATTGGCAGTTATGTTTAAACCATTGAAGGAAGTAGTAACTAGGAATGTAGGAACGCCCTAACACATGGATTTATGAATGACTGGTGCAACTTGTCCTTTTCTGCACTCATCATTACAACCCACTGAACATTCGTGGCGTGTTGCCATGAAGGAGCTGTGCCATAGTGGTTACTCAGAGTGGACTGGCATTGTAGGCCGTTAAGTCATCAGGTGGCTCTGGCCTTACATTCAAACAGTTGGAGTGGGAATGAGGTATTTGGCGTTGATGCTCGATGTGGTTGGGTTGAAACACTCAGGCAGGCATGGCGAGCAGCGCGACTGTGATCAGCCAGCTGATTTACTGTCTGTGCAAGAGTCCAGTTGTTGCCCTTAGCCCTCAAAAAGACTAAACTTGTGTTGATTTTTCTCGAGGAGTCCGTATGAGGGAGAGGGTCGGGATGAGGGGAGCAGGTGAGATACAGAGCAGCCCGGAAAAACCCCATAAACCCCCCAGACTCTACCAAAACCGCCTGCCAATCAGTAGACTGGAGCCAATCACTAGATGATCTCTGAGCTTGTTGTGAATGGCTGGGAGAGGGAGGGGAGGGGGGCGAGCTGGAATGTAATTGGTTGGTGATGGTGATAACGGCTTGACCAATCAGGGGACGGGACATTAGCAGTGAATGGGAGCATCCCTGAGAGTGAGAGTGCCGGTGTGGAGGTGAACCTGCATGTGTGTGTGAGGGGGAATCAGAAATGAAGTACCCAAATGTGTGTTTGTGTGCAGGCAGATTAAAAATTTACTACATCACACACAGATATAAATTCACACTCACATTTTAGTAAGCAAAGATGTGCACACACAAACACACACAGGGGTACTTAAAAAAAATTTTTTTTTGCTTTTTGTCTCCATTCATTACCACGACCTCATCATCTCCCTCTTCCTCTCAATCATTCCTCCATTTCTCCCTCCTCCTCCTCCTCCTCCTCACTTTTTTGTCTCTACTTTTTTAAAATATTCTCTCAATTCTCACACTTCTTCTTTTTCTCTCTTTGCTTATTTCTTCCTCACCCTCCCTTTTCCCTCGCCCTTTCTCCTTATACCCTCTTCTCTCTTCTTTTTATCTACCCTGTCTTTGTTCTCTTGTCTTCCTCCACCTCTCTCCTTCTCTTCCACCCTCCCATCCCTCACCCAGGTCTATGCTGAGCAGCACAGTGGACAAGTCAGAGAAGACGTCTGGCGGTGTTCTCTCCTCTTCTTCCAACAATGATGAGAACAACTCCTCACCAGGATCTGGTAACACTGGTATGTTGTTTTTTTCTATTTTCTGATTTTGTCAACAGCAGGATAAAGAGAATGGTAGGTGGTAGTACTTTTGTCTGAAGTTTGACCACAGAAATATTTCTTGATGAACAGAAAAATCCAGACAAGAATCAAACATGGCACCTCAATTCATAGTATGTAGCTTGATTTTAGAGGTAAAAAGTTCAAGAAGCTGCTGCAGGGCCCTTTAAACACTCTCAGCACTGGTGATAAGGACCTGTGTTTTATCCTCATTTAAATTTTGGGACCTCTAGTGTCTCACAAAGAGTCCAGGCTAGCTGAGTGTCTGTTGTGGAGTGTGAAAGACATTGGCCTTTACCAGGTGGGGATTCTGAACTATTAATACCATTAAAGGATTCTGTTAATCCAGGAAATCAGAATATCTTGGCCTGTGCTTCACAGGTTTTGACTTCACTATCTTTTTTAGTCTCTCAAGAATCCCTTAACTTTAAGTAAGTGCAATACTAGATGACAGGAGTTCTCTTGTAATTAAAGGAATAAGAGATGCAAAGATAATGCTCATCAGTTGCTGCTGTAGCTGAGAGAACCTTCCACCTTTCCACAAGTTACATTAGTTTTCTGTCACTGCAGCATTTGACTACCCTGGAAACCAGACAGATCTGTGTGCCCATGTAGTATTTGCAGGGTTTCCCACACACTTATTTATTCATGGCAGGCAACCACAATCAAAACATCTACCGCTATGGCTTGATTTTCTATTTTTGGAGCTGGACCTGTCATTAGGTGCACCATTGGAATACACATACCATTTGGTTATGGTTTGGTGCACAGATGGAGCAGCAGAACGTCAGACGCAGTGAAAGTGACTAATGTGGAACTTTCTCTGAGTCCTATTTTTAAATTCTGATGGCAGTAGTGAAGTCTGTTTACTTTTGTCTGTCGCTCAGCACCACGTCACATTTCGTTGCTTTGAGTGGTTTCAGCCGTTGATAACACTGCTTGGAAAATAATTATTTACTGAGAGGTTTCCGGCCAAATCAATTTTGCGATTTGGTCTGGCAATGTCAGGCTATCAGTTGATATCAGATGTCTTGAAAACTCTCATTTTCATTCAAGGGTATTTAAAGTTTCCTTCCCAGATTCAGTTATTCTTTGTCGTTTTTATTCAGTCAGTGGGTTTTATGGCAGAGAATCATTCTGTCAGTTTCATTTTACATTCTACAGTCGTTTCTCCACTCTTGTTTCATTCTGCTTGTCTCTCTCCACACCTGTTGTTTTTCAGTTCTTGCTCCCTTTTCTTCCTTGTCCTCTCCCATCTTTGTCCTACTCACTTAATTTTCTTTCTCTGTCTTCTGTCATGTCCTCTCGTAACTCTCGGCCCCTCGCATCTGTTCCGTTATTTATCATGCAGCCATCTATAAGTTGTCTCTCTTGTCTCTGCATTACTTTCATCTCTCAGCCTCTCACCACTCTTCCTCTCCTCCCCCCTTCAGGTGGCACCGGCACCCCTCCGGCCATCGGCAGCCAGAAGGACTCTGCCAAGCCGCGCTCCCTTCGCTTCACCTGGTCCATGAAGACCACGTCGTCCATGGAGCCCATGGAGATGATGCGGGAGATCCGCAAGGTGCTTGACTCCAACAGCTGCGAGTACGAGCTACGCGAGCGCTACATGCTGCTGTGTGTGTCGGGCAACCCGGCGCGCGACGACTTCGTCCAGTGGGAGATGGAGGTGTGCAAGCTGCCGCGGCTCTCCCTCAACGGCGTGCGCTTCAAACGGATCTCAGGCACGTCTATCGCCTTCAAGAACATTGCCTCAAAGATTGCCAACGAGCTCAAACTGTGAGTGCGGAGGAGCAGCGAGGAGAGATGAGATTAAAGGATGGAGGTGGAGGTGGGAGGGTGAAGGGGGTGATAGTGAGGATGATGCTGTGAGCGGGTTGGGGGCACCGTGGAGGTCAGGAGGTAAGCTAAAGGGCGGGATCACTTTAAAAATAACACGATTGTTATCTGGACAAAAGGTCTGACGTAGGGCTATCGGTTCTCTGAGACTAGAAAACGTTTCTTTTCTAGAAGTTTTGTTCCTTAAGTTCACGAGGCCCTGCCATTAGAAACTGAGTCGATTTCCTCTGAGTTGTGAAGTACTTATAGACCGAGGTCTTCTTCTCTCTTCCCTGCTGGGTTTTTTTTTTTTCTTTCTTTTGTCACGTTCTACTTAGACGTTCCACTCTTCTGCATGTCCGATCTGCTCTCTCTGTTTTTTAGTAGTCACACTTTGATCACTTTGACCACTCCTGTCACTTCTTCCTGCTATTTATTCAGTTTTTCTGCACGGCTCTGCTGCCAGGTCTGTTTGGGTGGGAGGGAAAGTGGGTAAAAAAAAATGGGAGTTGGATGGAGGACAAAAAGAATGGAGCAATCGCTGAAAAAAAACTTTCTGCTTTCTCTCTGAATCTCTAACAAGTGATGACGATTGACAGGAAGTGCAGAGCCTTGTTTTGCTGGAAAACTCAAAGGAGTTTTGATTGGATGTGTTCTGATTCTCCTCCAAAAAGTGAATGGACTCCAACTGAGCCAGGACTTTGGTTGCTGAAGCCCACTGTCTCACATACACACACACTCACTCAGACACACACACACACACACACACACACACACTTGGACTCACACACCTTTAGATGGACTTTTGTTGGAAGAACTTTGCTGTTGTTGGTTAAAGGACCCTCTCCACCTGCCCACCCAAACTTCCCCTCCCACCCCAAAATGAACTTTTGAAAATCCACTTGATCCATCCTTCCACCACCTCCCTCTTCCCCTCACAAACACACACACACAAACACACACACTCACTTCACCACCCTCTCTCCCTCTAATTTCGAACTGAACTCAGCACAAACATATCCATTGTTTTGCCTCTTCACTCCCTTTTTCTTCCTGATTTTGATTTCCGTCAAGTCCGAGGAGTCCAGTTCGACTTGATGTCATCGATGTACGGGCTTAAACCTGGCTTCAAGTCCTTTTTTTTTTTTTTTTTTTTTTTCCCATTTAGTTTCTTCTTTTATGGCTTTTAAAAAAGAGTTGTGCACTGGAAAAGAGAGGCATATGGGAAACTGGGGAGGGAAGGACAGTTCACAGACGGGGTTGTCGATGGATTTTATGTTGCCTTTCTTTGTAGAATTAAATTTGGGGTTTTGTTTTTGTTGTCAGCACATAAATGCTCGAATGATTTTATTTGTACTTTTTTTTTTTTAAATGTTGGTATCACTTTGGTTGGCATCATGCCTTCATATCCAGAATGTCAACCCTGAACCAACGCATTTCTTGTCCCCTGTCCCCCCCACCCCACCCACCCACCCACCCACACATCTTTTCTCTGCTACACGTGTTCCCAAAGAGCAAACACACGAAAACGGTGTCTTTGGAGTATGTAACAAACAGTATGTGTGTGTGTGTGAGTGTATTAAAAAAAGATCACTGGAAAAAAAATAGCAAAACAAACAAAAAAAAAAAGAAGAATCGACAACGACGACAACGAATGGTGAATTATTTTCTTCTTCTACTTTTGATTTGATAATATATTTTTGTGTCGTTGGAAATTTTGGGTTTGTACAGATTTGGATTTTTCGGGTCGAGGGGGGACGGGGGGGGTGGACGGGGTGTGAAGGGTCACGTCGGATCATATCATTGCTGCCTTTTTGGTGTAGTGCACCTTTAACACACACTCATTAAACACAAAGCTCATTGCGTATCGCATTAAACCCCACCCCCAAGTGCAGACAGCAGTTATCAGTGTATTTAATGATGTTGATGGTGGTGGTGACGACTACTGCTCGTTCATTTTTGGCCATTTTTTCTTTCTTTTTTTTTCCATCTGTCTGTTCTTTTAAAGGCCTTATTGGTCCAGAATGGCTTGAAGCAGAGAGAAGAGACCTCTTCGCCAAATCGTTCTCATATCAGAGCACACGTTCACGTTCAGTACCACGAACCAGAAGACGTCACTTCCTTTCTCTCACTTTTACGTTGATGCTCCAGTTTGTCAAAGCCGAAGAAAGAAAAACCACACACACGGGGGTTAGAGAAAGGGCGCAATGGGGACAATGCCAGGTCCCGTCAGCTGGTTGTTCCTAACTTAACACTTTTCTTTTCTTTCTCTCACAATGACACACTGTCGTTTTTATTATTTTACTTTCAGTTTTTAATACGTCAGATTTTTCTTTAAAAAGTTGATCATTGTATTAAGGTGCTGGGTATTGGATTCTAATTATTATTCTGGCTGTTGCTGTTATATTATCTCTTTCAGGGTTGATTTTATTTTACATTATTTTTTGTTTTACATTGCTGTAATTTACATTGATTTTAAATGTGTTTTGAGCAAACTGTAACTGTAGTGGTGGGTTTGGGGGTTGGTAGGGGTGATCAACTCCTGAAAAATGTATTATTTGTTTGTTTTTTTTTGTGCAAAGATGAAATGATGAAAAATTACAATGATAGTAATAAAAACAATGATATAATAATAGTCTGCCTCTGAAATCCATTATGCAAAACAACAAGGTAAATGTGTTAAGAGAGATGATCATATGATCTTACAAGATGCTATCAGCAGCTCTGTAGTCTCACAATGAGGTCCATTTAGTAGCTGAAGCTCTGATTCATATCACATGATCGTCCTCAGATGTTTCAGGGAGTTACTGATATTAAAATTTCCATTTTTTAAAAACACTTTAGCACATGCTATCCATACTGGCATCAGATTTGTGATTGAGTGCAGGCCTGAAGCTTAGCAGAGAATCAGTGCTTTGCTTCTGCAGGGTCAAGGGCAGTCAGCTGCAATTTTCTTGTTTACAACACCTCCATTCTGCCAACGAGTCCGAACAAATCAGGGTTTCCTCACAGGCTCAGTTTGTTTAGAGAGATACAGGTAAATATTTTGTTTTAAATGTCACTCCAGTGTAGCATTAATTGTGGAAATACAAATAAAAAAACATCTTAAAGGGACAGTTCATCCCAAAACTAAGAAAAACATATTTTTACTCCTACTGTGTGGTGCTGTTTATCAGTCTAGATTGTTTTGGTGTGAGTTGCTGAGTGTTGGAGATATCGGCCGTAGAGATGTCTGCCTTCTAATATGATGGAACTAGATGGCACTCAGCTTGTGGTGTTCAAAGCACCAAAATGACCAGGTTACTTAAGATTATCCACAGACCTTGTCAACAGTTTCATGTAGGAACTATTTCTTTCTTCCGAATTACACTTGCCAACTGTATCACTGTGCAGACGGAAGCACACATCCACTCGTGACAGCGTGAGATGTAAACATCAACACCTCATTTCCACACAGTTTTGTCTCTGAATTTCTGTGTATGCCCCCAGTGTTCAAGGCATGAAAATGCAACTTATCATGGATGGATAGAAGCACCACTGCAGAAATGGCAGAATAGTAGGGTGCCCAGTAGATCACCTGGTGGAGCAGGTGCCCCATGTACAAAGGTCATGATGCTACAGCAGCAGCTGTAAGGCTCAGTACCAATCTGTCGCCCTTTGATGCACGTCGTCCCCACTCTCTCCTTCTTCGCACTCATTCTGTCCTATCTAATAAAGGCAAAAAGCCATAAAAATAATCTTTAAAAAAGCGAAAGGGCAGAATAGTTAATTGTGAGTTTTTCGCCGTCCAATCTTGTGGGATTTGTATGGAGCAGAGCAAAGAGATAAAAACAGGACCAATTATGGATAGTGACAAAAAAAAGCGAAGAGGTTGTTCTGTCAGCTGTGTAGCCAGTTCTGAGAAATATTTTAAGACATATGATCCACTCTGCATTGACTCTATCAGCTAGTCAAGCTTTTCACGTTAAAAAAGATGTATAAAGAGAGCTGTTTAATATTCATTAATCTGTTAGCTAATTTGTTTTCTTGTTAACTTCCTGTGGCACAGTGCATATGGTTTGTCTGAGGTCTGTGGCAATTTATTCATTTATTTATTTATCTTTAAGGTGCTCAAGGTATATTCCAGTCTGAAAAAAAAAATACAAGGAGGATGACTGAGGTTCCCATAGGAATTAATGGAGTTCTGGTAGAATCACATACGAACACACAGCTATATGGAAACGAGGCGTAAAGGTGTCCTCAGCTGAGCTGTAACGTTAACTAACTCAGTGGTGCTAGGTGAGCTAGCAGTAGATGCACGCTTCCCTCTGCACTGTGATATGGTTCGTGGTTGTAGTTTAGTAGAAAGAAAATAGTTCCTACATGAAACTGCTCACAACAAGGTCTTCAGTAACATCATGATGTATACTCATGATGTCTGGAAAGAGACATTGCTGTTGTGTTTATCTAATGTATTTTTTGGTGCTCTGAACACCACAAGCTGAGTGCCATCTAGTTTCATTATACTGGAGAGAAGGCAGACATCTCTATGGCTTATACCTCCAACACTCTGCAACTCACACCGAAACAATCCACACTGATAAACCACGCTACAGGTAAGAGGAAAAATATATATTATTGATTTGCAAGTGAACTGTCCCTTTAAGTATCATCTTAACATCCTTAAAAAAAAAGCAGAATAGCTGAAACAAATTATTTGCTGCCATGTGCAGTTAATATTCAACACAATATTTTTATCAGAGCCCAGGGGCTGTATAAATGACAGTTGGGTTTCAGATTCAGAAAATGAAGATGAAAACATGCTGCTATTTGAAATCCTTGGTGTGTGTGTGAGATACAAATGGTGCTCCACATCGGCAGAAGGGGGTGTTAACTGACTGTTTCCTGTGCAGGTGTGTAAGTGTGTGCAAATTACAATTGGGTCACTTTCAGGTGTGCAAGAAGTCTTCCTGATGATCAAAGGACTGTTGCACCAATTATATGTATCCAGGTAGGTATGTATGTTTTTCTATATATATATTTTTTCAGACTCTCTGACAGCAGTTTCTGTGTGGGATAATTGTACAGCATACAGGCTGTGTGACTGTCAGCAGTAATGACACTTAACAACCATGGCCGGGTAGGCCGTCTTCACAATGGACATTTTGAGTTGTCATAGTAGGAAAAGCACAGGTGAACTTGATAACATTAACGGTGGCTCAGTTCAGTCAAGTGTCCCAGTGAGTCAGTTTGCACAACACCAGGGCCTACCCTAAGTGGAATGCAGCCATTATCAATGTTATTGAACACACCTGTGTTTTCCTACTACAGCAGGTCAAAATGTCTGCTGTGTGAAAGGTCTGTTCACCTCTTTGACGAGTGCCTCAGATCAGAAACTGAAGGTGTGAGGACTGAAACGCACCCCCACCTAGGGGTGCTTTTGCATTTTGTATGTACCCTGACCCCTAGACTGGGAGGTCACCAAGGAGGAAGTGGGTGTTCTCTCCTATGTATTCCAGTGGCTTTTTACCTGATAGGTGGGTATGCTGTAAACAGCCATAAATAGAGGTGCGTACACCCTCCACTACACCACTCCCATCACCTCCGAGCTCCCAGTGGACACAGAACTTCATAATTCAAGTACAATACAAACTAAAATAATAAAGGTAGATTCTGGTGTCCCTCTAGAAGAGCGAGCCACAAAATTAGCCACCATGTTTTTACTTTTGTCATGCAAATTAACAAATTTGCAATTCATGTCATTACCAAAACTGTGATGTTTTGAGGCCCTGGGCAGTTGCCCACTTTGTTATGTAAAAACACTGCAGACATGTCTGACAGGGTTCTTTATGTGGGATTACATGTATCTGTTGGTAGACAGTTTGAGTAGAAATCGTTTCAGAGTGGTACAACACTGTGGTAGTTAGTTTCCTGCTGCCGTGTTTATACAGCTGCTGACAGATGCATGGCATATCTTGCAAGTGGTGTTATTGTTGGTGCCACCGTCACATAAAACAGATCGCTTTCCATTTTCCTAAAAGCCTGGCAACTACCAGTTTCCACTGTTACTTTGGTTGTTTTGTCAGTTTCACTTTTCACTGATACTCTGAGGCCGTTTCAGCTTTCAATGAAAATGTATTCAACTTTCCACCCTTCCTGAAACACCTCGCTGTCAATTTTACACTTCTTTGCTGTGGTCATGTCTGCCACCTTGCAGGAGACGTCTGCTGTTAGGTAATTGTTTCGTTTGTTTGTTTACCATCTGTTTATGAAAACACATTAGTTACGCCTGGTTCCTTCTTGATGCATGTCTGCAAACTGTATAATAGTCCTGCCATTGTGAGGCGAAGGGAAAAAATGTAGTGATCTTGCACGATAAACCAATATTGTGTGGTGGGCCTCATTTAGTATATTTTGAAAGTCAAGCCGAGAGGCTGGATTTTGGACATACCTGATCTTAGGTAACTGGGGATAGCTTTCCATATCTGCCAGGAAAAATAAAAGTACTCTTCTTCCTGTGTTCGTTGCACAATGTTTCAGTTTCTTTTGAAACTTGTCTGTTTCCACTTTAAACTGATGAAGACTGGCATAATGAGAAGGCATTTTAATGATGACTTGCTGTTATAATGATTTCATCCTCAGCAGCCATGTATACAGGTAAAACCCGACACAGCTTGTGTCCCCAGCCCTGCTCAGGAATGTGGGAGCTGCAGGTGGCCGAACCTGTTGGGAGTCAACAGATGGTGTTTTGACAAGACTTGGCATTTGAAAACAGAATGATGTGCACATGAGGTGTTTTTTCTTCATTCTGCTGAGTAAAAATCCCAATGTATTAAGATCCAGACCCTAAAATCACAGATGACATAAATACCGTGTGTGTATGTGTGGATAAATCGCTTTAACGCTGTGCTATTTGGTCATTTCTTTATTCTAAAAAAAAAATTCTCAAACACAAACAGTTCAGTTTCCACAATGTAAACAACTTCTCACATACAGTACACACAAGCAGTTTTGGGAGGAACAACTGTAAGAAAAACAAGTCCAAGCAAAGTCAAAAGGCAAGCCACTTTAAAGCCAAACGTAGTGATGGGCCGCTTTGATTCCTGCTCAGTGCCGCGTTGAACTGAAGGCCTGAATTAGTGGAGAAGCACTGAACAGATTAGAGAAAGGTTTACACGACTCGAGATCCCAGATCTGCTTGAAACGGCAGTGATACACAGGCAACTAGACTATGAAGAGAGGAAAGATTCTGTATGGCAGACGACGTTCAAAAGAAATCACAAATACGCACAGCGGAACATCATTCAGTCATTTGTTCATGAGGGTGCCGATATCACCCCGAGCCCTGAACATAAGCAGTCATTTAACTAGAGGCAGAAAGCTGTATGGTGGCTGAGTGAAAAGCAGCATATCCTGAAAGTACACTGGCTGAATGAATCAACTTTTCAGATTGACTTTGACCTCTCTGACCTCCTTCTGTGCCTGGACAGGACTTTAACCTAACTCAGAGAATGCTGCCTTTACTAAACTCAGGGTTGTCTTCACTTTTGTTAACTCACTGTTGAAATTACTCTGACATGCTGGGTAACAAAACACTGACCTTGAATCCTCTTCCCCGACCTGTGCTAGTTTGGCTCTCCTACAGAAGTGTTAAATGAATAGTACAACATTTTGGTAAATATTCACTTTCTTGCAGAGAGATAACTACCACTCTCAATATGAAGCTACCGCTAACAGCTGGCTAACTTAGCTTAGCATAAAGACAGGAAACACAGAGAAACAGCTAGCCTGGCTCTGTCCAAAGGTAACAAAGTCCACCTACAAGCACATCTAACCGTCACTACTCCACATGCTGTATCTTGTTAAATCCATTTATAAACCAAAGTGTTAAAATGACAAATCAGGGTTTTACAGGAGGTTAAGTGCCGGACTACTTCTTGGTCGCAACCAGCTGCTCAGCAACCAACAGAGGCTCCAGGAAGTAAATGGTTCCTGCCAGGAAAATGTCCAAAATAAACAAAAAACGGAAATTAAGATATAATAATTAGTGCGTTTTAGCTAGTAGAAGGATTTTGTCATCTTCAGAAAGAGCCAGTCATGCTTTTATCCTGTTACCAGTCTTTGTGCTAAGCTAAGTTAGCCAGCTGCTAGTGGTGGCTTCACATGAGCCACACAGACACGAGTGGTATCAATCTTCTCGCCTAACTCTAAGCAAGGAAGCAAATACGCCCAACATGCTGAATTATTTCTCAAAAACAACTTTTGTTTTTCTACTTTTCCTTTGTCTAACCTGCAGGAGGCAAACCACTTCACAATGAGCTTTTCAAGCAATAGCAGACTTTGGCAGAATATTCTATTTTTCAGTGTATCTGTAGGAGGTCAGGAAAGGTAAGGTGTCCCCTTCACTCTGTAAACCTGCTTTAAAAATCTGCCCCCTACGCAGATTTTCCACAGAGGCTGATGTTTTGTTCAGCTGCTCTTCACAGCGCCCGGTGTTAGCGGTTGACGACTAAAAACTTTCCTCCAAAGTAACGAGACAGTAAGCAGTGGGACTTCAACACTGAGCCAATGAGAAACAAGCTGTGGCTTCTTGAAATGTGAGACAAAGTCAAAGTCACATGTGTTTGAAGGCTCTCTTTCTCCTCAGTGCTCATCAATAATCATCATCATCATAATAAAGTATACACTATCTAATCTACTTACAATAACTAACTGCCTACCTAGGGCAGTAAAAGTCTAGTCAAAAAAGGGAAAACATCACTCCAGTTAATACTAGTCATACATGGCTATGAGATAAGAGGGAGACACGTGATCTCTTGCTCTTCTTTTTTTCCATTTTTGAACCAACAGCTTCAACTATTCAAAGCCATAATGGTAAACTCATAGCACAGCTTCGAGTACAAAGCCTGGTTTCTTTGCAAAAGTACCTTCTTCGCTCCTCTGAGGATTTTAAACTAAAGCTGTGTAGGAAAAGGCCTGCTTCTTCACATTGTTTCCTTCCATCTGAATGACTTTCTAATCTACATGACCTCTCAGGAGGAGCAGGTTTGGCTCACGTGTGGGAAACTCTTCTCTGTCGCCCTCGCCTTTTCATTATTTGATTTTCCTGAAGGTTGTTTGGATGACTTGATACCTGCTCAGTGGAACCTACAGTGTAGATATATATATATATATATGTATAGTATGTGTGTGTGTGTGTGTGTGTGTTCAACCACACTCCTCCACAATCCAGATGTTCAGCAGTTGCCATGGAAACGAGCAGGTGGGTTTCACTCTCTGTGGTCACGGCTTTCTTCAACAGCTTGACAATCCAGTGTCTCTTTATGTGTTGTTCAGAGAGGTGTGTGTGTGCAGGTAGTGTTTGTTTTGAGTTCCTAGCTTGTTTGTTGTGTGTGTGTGTGTGTGTGTGTGTGTGTGTGTGTGTGTGTGCTAGTGAACAATGGTCTGGAGGTAGGTGTTTGTTAGTACAGTAAAGGGGCTTCAGGCCACTGCCTCACTAAGTGGACCTGCGGGGGGCCGGGGTCCTTTCACTCTTTCTGCATTTTAAGAGCTGTGATGTCACCTTTGGGACCTTAGCGTGTGCAGTGGATCATGTGGTCATGTGGTGTGTGATGGTCCCAGGAACAAAGACTAGGAGTGACAGAGTTACAGGGTGAAGGAATTTTCTCTGAGGAGAAAGCCTTGTGTTTGTATGTTTGTCTGCATGCTAATTTCTGTGTGTGTGTGTTTCTGTGTGTGTTTCTATTCCTACTGTTATATATTTGTGTGTGTGTGTGTGTATCAGTGCAAGTTGGGCTGCTCCACTTTGAGCCCAACCAGCGACGGAGGCATCTGCCCTGCAGCAGAAGAGGAGCTGGGAGGTGAAGCCCTGAGGCTGGAGCTCCCGGTGGAGGAGGATGAGGTGGTCACCGCGGGCCGGATGAGCGGAGGCGGAGGGTGGTTGTGGGGCGCTCGGTTCTGGAGCGGGCGCGTCTGCAGAGGAGGAGGCTGACGGAGGAGGCTAGGGGGAGCTGAGGGAGGTGCAGGGCGCAGCAGCGGAGGAGGCTGGGACAGAGAGGAGGGGGTCTGGGTGGAGGAGGGGGGAGAGGAGCCACCGGCGACGTCCGAGGGAGAGTCTTCCATTTTGACCTGAGGGGAGGGAGGAGGCACAGAGGGAGGTGAGAAGGTGGAGGGCAAACAGTCAAAACAACAACAGATGATGAGGTGAGATAAGATAAGAAGAAAGACAGTTGTGAGGAAACAAAGAGAAGAGAGGAGGTGGAGAGAGGAGGAGTTAAAGCCTCTGGAAACCCAAATCCAAATAGCCATACATAACTATGTAATTTAGGGTCTTATGTACATAATATTAAACATGTAAAACAATTAGAAATCTGTTTCCATTCAAATTCGAAATAACTGTCTTTTAAATTCTTGAAATTGGGTTTGATTTGGCCATGGTTATCTCTGAGATGTATTACGCAATAAATTCCAAACCAATCATAAATCGTCAGTCAGTTGTCTAATCCCGCCCCCCAGTGGCAGCGCAACAAAACCTTTCTGCTACAGCTAAATCTGCCTCTTTGAGTCTGAGCCAACTCCTCTTTCTAGTCTTATGTTTAGAAAATACAGATCGTAAACTGGCTGAACCGCTCGGCTGCGACCCAGCGGAGGCTCTGCCTCCGGCGGGCTCCCAGCAGCACTCGAATCAGGTTGACCGGCTCCAGAGCCCGGACAATCCGAGTCTTTGCAGCTCGTGGAGCTGCAGGAAGAGGCGGCTTGTGAGTGGCCGGGCTTGCCCCCCGGGCCCGGTGCCCGTGTCGACTCGCGGGGAGGGGATGTAATGTGCACCCTTCCTCACCCCTAACCCCAACCCCAAGCAGTTAGCTTTGCTATGCATAAACATATCCCCAATCGCGGAGGTGATGCTGCGGGAAACAACACAATTTTAGCCGGAGGGGAACATTATTCGAGGTGGGCAAATACTTCAATAAAACGCCAGAGAGACGGCCGGCCGGCACCGGTCTCTCCCGCTTTGACGGTCGGTGTGTGTGTCAGAGTAAAGACATATTTAATCTATTAAGACTGGATGTGTTTGAATGAAAAAGGCTATTATCAGAAAAACGGAGCAGATTTATGTTTTCAATGAAAACGTATCTCAATGAAGAAAGGCAAAACGCTAGCCTCCCGTTGTCATTCATATCAGCTAACGGCCGGGCTCAACCGGGCACTTCTGCAGCGCGAGTCCCGTAGCAGCTCGCCCCCCTGTTAATCAATTACAGCGGCTCCACCGGCAACGAGAGCGGTGCGATAACTCTATTTAAGCGGCTCTTCTATTGTTTGTCCGTGACACTGTGTCCGTGGCGGACATTTGAAAGCGAGTAGATGACAAACAGTACAGTAAACTTGTAGATAACTCAAATATATGTAATAATTTAGGTGGAAAATGCTTTAACATTTCATGCAGCCTACATGCAGCCTCTCGGCTCAGCAAACGGTAAACAACCCCGCTGGCTTCTCTACGTGTCGCTTTCGTACGCAGTCAGTGGAGCCCAAATGAATACGCCGCGACGCTACGTAACATTGCATGTAAAAGTTATGCTAACTATTCTACGAAGTAACATTAATATGAATCACAAAACATTTTGAAACTTACCATTCAGTGACCACCTGAAAGGAATCATTTTCAGCTTCTGCTTCATCCTCTGAATCATCAGAGGGCTCAAACATGTACGGCTGGATTAAATTTGTGGCAGCCATTGCTGAGCCAGGAAGATGTCAATCAAACCGAGGGAGCTGTCAATCAGAGCGTTATCTGCCACGCCCACTCTGTCCTGGCAAGTGGTCTGAACAGCAAAATGAGCTCTTTTTAAACCAGGTTTTCTAATAGTTATTAATGGTTATTTTCACTCAGACTTTTGTGGATGATTAATGAGACACTCGACTTTGATATAATATATGCATTTTTACTATTTCAAGCTGTGTTTCCACAGGCTTTAAAGGAAAAAGTGAACAGAGACAGATGTCATGTTAGCGTTATTATGACGAGGACACACATTCAGCTCACAACACAGGAGGGAACTTAATATTACAACCACCTGCTCCTTCTGTTCAGTATACTTAGGAGCCATGATGGTTGAATTTCACCAATAAAATCCACTTCAGTCATCAAGAGCACCAGCAAGCACTTTGAGATCTGAGGAAGATCCTTTTTCTTTAAGCAGAAACACCCCCAAAATGGCTAAATTAAGTGTTTTTGTGATGATAACAATACTGTTTACCCTTTAAGATGGCGTCCCTGTTAATTACACTGATGCACGCTTTTCTCCTGTAAGTACACTAAGATCAAATCTGCTACTAAAACCATGTTGTGAAGTTCAAGCATTCATTTCTCCTCCTACAAGTTGCACAACTTTTCCAGTATACCAAGCTTTAATTTTTACTCTTAATGGATTTTATCCTTTAAATGTAGAATATGCAATGAAGGTTTACAAGGTAAATACGAATGACTATTAACAGAACTTCAACCAGATGGTTGGTGGGCCAAAGACACATTTCACCACTTTATGATGGACAATGATTCATGACTGATTCACTGATATTCCATGGAATTTTTAAAATAGCATTTTAAAAAGTTAGATGAGAGGGTCATTATCACCATATAGTTTATGCTTTCATTTGGACTGACTTGTTGAGACGACTTCCTTGATTAAACTATTCAGTTCTGAGCCTTGCTTCGCAAGATTAGAAAAGTAAAAATAACTTAAGGTGTTCTTCATATCTTCTGTCACGGCTCACCTCATCCTCCTCGGCGGCTCCATCTGTAGCAGCTGCCATCTCCTCGCTGGTCCTCCTGGGGTCTCTCTGGTCTCGGCTGGTGGCCACCTGCTCGGCCGCCCACTCCCTCAGCACTTCGTCCAGGTTGAACCTGCGCCGGTAGCTCACGAAGAACGAGCTCACCTGAACAGATGGGCAGAGATGGAGAGTTAGAGAAGAAATGAAGGGCGGCAGAAAGACGTGCTGCCTTCAAGGACACAGAGGCGGAGACTGGAGGTCAGTAGACAAATGAAAGGAAGGATAATGGAGATTATGATTATGCTATAAAGAAAAATGCCTATCTAGACAGAGGGATGAGGAAGAAATTGGAGGGGAGATAAAAAGCTGATAGGCAGCTCACACAGAGTAAACTGCTGGATGGATGGAGGGTTAGACTGAGGTCAGAATAACAGAGAGGTGATCCTCACAAGATTTGAGAAAAAGGAGGCTCACCTGAGCGGGTGTCTTGGTCCCGATCACCTCAGCGATGGCTGAGAAATCTTTTCCATAACGACGGATAGCTGGGAAGGAGACAGAAGAAAAACGCCAAGTCAATGTCTATACATCACTCATAACCAATTTGCTGCCATCAAAAGGCTACAAAAGCAGCCTGCTTTCTTTATCTCTGTCACAGAGACACAGCAGTGTGTATGAGAGGAGAGACAGGAAGAGTGAACGTAGTAAGAGCGGGCTTGTTGATGCGTGCATTTTCTGTTAACCTTCATCTGAGGTCGGCTGGCTAAGTGCACCTGCTCTTTTCCAGGCCTGTCCCGCTTTACTCTCGTATCATATACACACATTCATATCTGCTGCTTTCTCCTCTTACACAGCTGCAGCTGATGGGGGTTAAACACTGAGCTCAAAGGCACACTCACCAAAGCTGTTTAGTTACGACTATCGCAACAAAATGCTTCTAATTCCACATCAGTCGCTCAGAACTTAACACCAACATAGGCAGTTGGGTGCCATGGCATGCAGGGCTCTTTGGTCCTAACAACAAATAAATAACCTCATCAGCCATGAATCCTCCTCTGATTAATGACACTCATTGAACGCCCCTGTATGAGTCAACTGTGTCTCTTTAATTGAAAAATTGATGTGGACAATGATTTGGAAGTGGCAGCTTAACTTAACTTTAATTTACTTCAATCACAGCTGGGATCAGTAACCCAGTAGCTCCTTTTTATTTTAGTTGCATTAATTTATAAATGGCAGTACAACAAGAAGATGTACATGTAAACACATCATGGCTGTAAATGTGTTTTTTCCCCACTTTTTCACTTTTTACTGACCACTGTACAAGTTATTCTATCTCTTAGCAGTTAGCAAAGAACAACCAAGATTAAAGTTCACTGTCATGAAAAATGACCCTGCTTTATCTAAGCTTTCTTTAACACTACCCAACTCCACTCCTGTTTCCAGGATAATTAAAAATGCTCACTTGCACTTCAGGTCATAAATGGTTGTCTTTGTCTGCTGTAATTTTCTTGCAAGTTCCCTGCTGGTACTGCGCATATGCATTTCTCAACAAAGATAAGAAAAAAATGGGATGGCTCACTCCTTAGCTATTTCCATCATCAGCTCCAGAAAAAAACTGTGCGTTTCTTTTTTTTTTTTTACTACTTGCCCAATCGAGCAAGTGGGTTTTTAGATTTACTAGCCTAACGTGGAATTTTACTAGCTCAGGCAATCCTTATTTTTGAGGCCTGAATAGTGTCAGGTGATTAAATAAAAGACTGCTAGTTTGCCCTTGAGTATGTGACTGTCTTTGTACACTAATCTATGTTCTATTAATGCATAATTTGAGCCTACTACAGAGGATATAACAATTTAAATAACACAAAAAATAGCTATTATACTACACCGTGAATAACAAATGATTTCAGAAGCACCCCATTCCATTACAGAAACACCCCATTCCATTACAGCAATACAGCTCAACCTAAGCAGAGGGTAACGTAAACATGCAAATGATCTTTTTCTGGCCACTTCAGGTTAAGCAGATTTAAAATAACACACTTGTCCACAAAGACCTATTTGGTCATATTTCAGAGGAGATATCTCCCTCACTGCATGTGTCAGTGCTGTGCTTCTACAGTGGTGACGCAGGCAGTTTTTGTGTGCGAAAATATGAATATGAATGTGTTTGACTTCTGCCTGTGAAGGTGAGGTAGGGAGAGGAGCACTGGCAACCTGAGGTGACTGTGTAAGAGGGGAGGAAGAAGATGCTGCAACCTTAACTCACCCTGCACAGCCAGGAGCTGCTCCTCTGTGGTCCAACGAGAGTTCATCTTAGGGGCAGGCTGAGAGAAACAGTGAGAGAAGGGGGACAGATTAGAGAATGAGGGAGGTAGGCAGTAAGAAAGAAGAGAGGATAGAGGGGTGAAAATGATGGCAAAAAAGGAAAGGGCAGATTAAGACTAATCTCAGTCCCACAAGGGGCGAAATACTATCTGGAGGGAGTTGGGGAAGAGCAGGGTGAATAAATCAGAGAGGAGAGAGACGAACTGAAGAGAGATCAGAGATGAAGAAAAAGTCAATTGAGTGAGGAAATAAAAATCAAAGAGGGGATAGATTAAAGCTCTGATCAGGCCCAAAAAAGCCAGGCCTGACTCAACATGAACCCGCACAGTTTCTGTCCTAGTCTGACCTGAGCCCAACCCATGGCAGCAGTTTTAGATCTGAATCGATTTAAAAAAATGAATTTCTTAAAAATCTTAATTATTCTATTTTCTTATATTAAAACTCCTATTACAAGCTAAGGGTTGACGTGTGTCCTCACACCATTTCTCCTTCTTCTCTTTCTTATTTCAATAGTCTGTTGTCTCATGCACAACAGGTGCGGCAGACTGCACCCCTCGGTGCATCTAGTTCACATGGTGGTCCATGGCGATGCGGCATGCCAATGATGATCACAGCTCTTCCCTGTATGTTAAGCGCATCTCCCACTGCCGGGGAACCAGGGGCAAACACTGCCAACCGTCCCTTTCTCTGCATTCATTCTCTCTCTCTTTCCCCTGGTTCTTCACCATTGCTCAGTTGTTCTGTTGCCTTCCCTCTCTTAGTCTCTTTCTCTCTTGATTCAGTCCATTAAAACTGTCATTTACGCATGAGAACTGTCAATTTTATAAATTAATTAGAAATCACAGCCCGGCCTGAACCCAGCAGGTCAGGCTGCGCCCAGAGAATCAGACCTCTAAGACAGATGAAGGATGTAAAGGAGAGGAAAAAAAGAGAGCTGTACAAAAAAAAAGGACTTACCTCAGCAGGTTTGAAAGATTCAACGCCTTCATTTAAGCCCTGTTTCAAACTACTGTTGTTCTGTTTGATAGACTGAACCTGAAAGAAAATGCGTAGAGGAAGACAGAATGGACAGCGGAGTTAGTTTATGTTCGGGTTAGCTGCACTGATGCAATCAAACAAAAATCTGTTGCACCAAACTGCATACACAAAGAAGCTTCTGTTGCTTTAAACATGCAGCTGCAGTTTAAAATTGTGAACGGTAATTGTGTACTGTCAGGTTTTCTTGGAGCAATTCTATATTTTTTATTGTTGGGACCTGCTTGTGAAATATTCATACTAACAATAATAAACAAAGCAACCCCTCGCTGAGACTGAATTCATTATGTTTGTCACATAAAAAGGCGACAATTTATTAATATACTGTTGGACCATAAAGCTCTGGAGGAGGTGTTAAAATTTCACCATTTCTGGCAGATACATAGATCATATCCTGTTGTTCTATAGAACTACCTCTCCAAGTAGATTTCAGATCTTCAGTATATTTCAAGTGCATTTAGACCTTTACTTACTCATACATACCTGTCTCTTGAGTGACACCAACTGTGTGTCCAGCTGTCGTATAGTTACCACCCCGGCATCGTGGGAGGCTGACACTGACATGATGTCTGCCTGCTCCAAGTGCATGCCTTTGGGTGGCCTGCGGCGGGCTCTGAGCGGGTGGTGGCGGTACTGAGCCCCGATATTTTCCTTCTTCACCGGCCCAGAGCGACTGGGGGTTGCCTTGTCAGGGTTGGCATTGTTTGGGTTCTGTTTCACTGCCTGCGTTGGCAAAAAAAGTCACACAAATATTAGAAACTTCTATTAGAATGAGAGCTTTTGTACAAAAGCTGCGATTCAAGAATGCAGCATTACATTTATGTATAATAAATGAAGCTGAAATTGAAGAATAGAGTAGCATCGATTTGGCTGGGCTGATCTCCTCAGGCAAGTCATGACTAATAAAACACCAAAAATGTGTTTGTATAAGAATGCACACACACACTCTCTGTCAGTCAAACAGCCACTATGAAGTTTTATATTACTCACCTCTTTCTTGGTGTCAATCTCAAAGTCGCTGTCACTGCCAGGGTCTCCTTCCTCAATCTCATCGTTACTACAGGAAAGAAAAAACAGTAACTAAACACACCCATGATTAAGTTTTATCCCCTGCCATTTGTAAAAATTAAAACTATGTGTGATTTCATAAAAAATATTTCTAAAGCGCTCAAAAATGTCAACTGAAAATGACACAAAATAATATCAGAGTGTCTCATTTATATTCATGATGAGAATCTTGTTTCCCAGGATGACATGCTTATCGAGTGTCATTTAACAACGGAGCTTTGTAAATGTCACTTCTCAGAGAAGTACTTTCTGACAACTTAAGGTTTCCTCCTTGCTCAGTGCTTCCTTCAATATTCATTCTGTCTGTCCCTCCACCCGTCTCACTCCCTTCGGGGGATCATTAAAGTTTCATGGTATCTCATACCTGTCATCTTTCTCTCTCTTGCTGACCAGCCTCCTGGCCTGTCGGTCCATGACAGAGGTCCTGGTCCTGGTCTTCTTCCAGCTGTAGTAGTACTTCACCAGGCTGGAGATCAGCTTGTCTGGAAGCTACACACAAACATAGGAATCAATAAATTGAGTAATAAATACTGAAAATGTTTTTGAAAATTATTCTGTTAAAAAATATTTGGTGAGTGTGTGTGTATTCCCCCCCCCCCCCCAAGTCTCTCACCATCTGCTGGATGCGGTGGAAGCTCTTTCCGTGGAAGCTGAAGGCCTGCTCAAACAGCACTTTATCCTCCACTGTCCACTCATCTGGGAAGGGGGTGAAGTTTGCCAGGTCGGCAAGCGAGCGCTCTACGTCGTGCTTGTGCCATAACAACATGCCCAGAGCCTGAAACAACAGAGGGGAAGAAGACAGTGTCAGGCAAGCAGGGACAGTGATAAGTCAGAAGAAACAAGGAGTAAAAAGATAAAGATATTTTATGTCACACATTCTGATGAGTGAAAAAGAAGTTATCCTTTGCTATACGTATATTTACAGTCTGCCATACCTGCTCCATGTTGTATCCGTGTTTCTCTTTAGCCATCAGGATGTACTCATCCACTGCGATGAGAGAGAGAAAAGTGGGTTCAAAAAGGAGGCAACATTAAAAAAAGGAGAGAGAAAAAGATGAATACAAGGACATATAATGAAATGCGGGAAAAAGATGAAGACAAAGAGGGCAGGAGAGTGAAAGAAAACAAGTGCAAAGTAGAAACACAGAGAATCAAAGTTTTAATTGCTATGCTCTAGTCAGCATATAGCCATTAAACTGAAGGTCACAATGTTGAGCTTGCACCAGTGAATGTAAAGTGAGGTAGGTAGGTAGGTAGGTAGGTAGGTAGGTAGGTGTGTACATGTGTGTGTAGAGCTTACACATTGCATCAGAGAGCTGACTGTTGGGACACCAGACCAACATGCTCCTCTGGTCCTTCTCATTGTAGCGGGTTGGACTGTCTGGTAATGGAAACAGGCACATTAAGCATCCATGCATTATATGAGATTATACGTATACTGAATCCCTCTTTTACTCTCTCCCCCATCACCTAAGTTCTTTCATTTCCCAATTTTTCTCTCTCGTGTTCTTGACTGACTTGTCTACTTTACAGACTTAATATTAACTTTTACCATCTTCCTCCCTCTCCTTTGCACGTCTTCTCCTGTCTAGGCTCCATCTTTGGCTTCCTCTTTGTTAGAGAGAAAAAGGATAGGCATGTCAGCCGTTCTGGGAATTCAACACCTGCGCACTGCCAAAATCCAGATGTTAGATGAGAGACTGGTTTGCTGCCTCTCCCCTCATCTGGTGCAAACTGATGGTTGTGGGACGACTTCATCTAAGGTGATTGTTTTACCCTGGTTCAGCCACGTTACATCTACTGCTTATACACGGTGTCAGGGTGTTTCAAATAGCCTAATTTCAGAATCTTTACATCCGTTAATTCCTCCTGAAACTGTACTTAAAAAAACAGGCTAAAACAAGCGTTATTCTGATTCAACATCAGCACAGACTGCTTTAGAACATCAGAAAAAACATTTGATGCCAATTTGCATTTACTTAAGCCTATATGATAGATAGAATAAAAGGTTTGAACATTGCAGAGTGACCCTTTTATTCATTATTGAAAGACTTGACACCCACCTCAAAAGAAACCTTTTGCTGCACAGTGTCATTGCTAATAATAATAATAATTATTTAACACTTGAAACTCCAACTTTACCTTACCATGTATGATTAATTTAAGGGCATCTGTATAAACCAGTCCAAGCTGTATGGAGAAGAATCATTCTTTTGTTAAACGTCACTTTTTTTTTTTTTTGCTTTTCCCATTCCCGACACATGCATGTTTCCCTTCATTTCCTGGCAAGAGGGGGAGACAGTAACTGCTCATCTGACCTTCATTTCTCTCATCATCTGCATTTCCCTCTTTCCTCCATTTTAATGTCCTCCACATTCCTCCTCACCTCTACGTCTCCTTCTCAGTCCTGATTTCCCCCCTCACTCTCTATTCATCTTCCTTTTTAACTCATCTCTGTCATCTCCCTTTCTCTCAGGCTTTTTTTCCTTTCAGCTTACCTGGTTTGAACTCTGGGATCTGAGCCTGGTAGTCTCCTCCAACTCTGATCATACTGTCTGTAGAGAGAGACGAAGAGACGGAGAGAGAGAAGACGAACATGAGTTTTCTATTTCCTAGAAGGATGAGTAGAGCTGTAGAGTAGACAAGTATTCCCATATATTTCCCAAGAAGTTGCAGAACTGGACAGACTGGATTGGAAGAAGACAGGTAGCAGGAGGCACAGGCGGAGAGTCGTGTAAAACATTACCACAATTAAAACATTATGCATAACGTATTTATCATGATTTATGCTATTTCTGTGAAATTTCAATTGTTCTGTTCACAAAGTAAATAACTGAGAATTATAATTATCTTCCAATGGTCTACCCTCTAACAGGGTTCACTATTGATTTGTCCTATCAAGGCTTTGCATAACACTAGCAAAACCTGTTAAAGATCAGAGCATATATTCTTTTAGAACTGGAGGTATATCCAGGATTGTATTGTATTGTATCAGCTTTATCATTATCCAGTAGGAATGTCCTAATCCATTTTTTTTAACCCTGATCCCAATCTGACTCCAGTTATATTGTGTATTTGCCAATACTGAGTCCATCCAATACTTAAATTTACCAAGTTATTGATTAAAAAACTGACATGTTGAAATAATAGCTGCAGCCTACTGAATCTGAGCCAATTCAGTGCCCTTATCTTTGAGAAAAAACATCTATCTCTGAGTATGCCGAAGACACATCATAACAACTCAGGCAGACAACTGCATACAGTGGCTAAAAGCCTCTAACAAGTCTTGATGTTTTTTGTGAAACCAAGGACAGCCAAGAACCTGACTGTGACTGATTGGGCTGTTTGACTCAAGTTCTTGTTTGTCAGTGACGTGCTGCTTTGATTAATGACTGCTGACCGAACATATGATGTGATCAGTCAATGAATCGCCTGCCAAGCTTACACGTCTCATCTCACTATTAATGTATTTATACAAGATGATGGTTTAAACAATCACATCTACAATTAAATACATTGCCTTTGCTGTGTAAAGTAGTGCCACTGCTCATGCTCTCTGATGCTTAATAAGCTTTACATTTTCAAAAAAATGCTCTATAGTGGAGGCACTTTTTAGTTCAGCCGAGGTGAAGCACCTCCACTATAAAACACTGTGGGAAACCCTACGGATATGTAATTAGTTTGCAAAAGTGAAAAACAATCCTCAAGTTGTAAGCCTATGAGAAACACACAGGGAGGCTGCTTTTAATCAACAACTGAAATCACTGTGGTTCCGATGGTTTTAAAAGACTGCTGACTGTTTCAGTCCTCACTTGTTCCATTTACTTAATTGTTGTAAACATTTAGGTTTTCTGAACAGTTTTTTTCAACCAGGGTACCAACCATAGTTTTTAATCACAGCTTAGAAATTGTGTTTCATTTTCCAACACAATTGAATTTTAAGAGAAATAGCATAAATCATGATAAATACATTCATGCATGTATTTTTATAGTGGTAACATTTTCAGCATGTTCATGACTTAGGCTACCAAGTGACAGATATATAGATGGACATAGACAGGGGGAAGAGAGAAGGAAGTACGACAGCGGATGGCCGACATTAAGTAATTAGCGCTGTGGTAAAGAGGGTAGAAGGCGACAAGTGAAGAGAGACTATGAGAGAGGCAGGGATGCAGACCTGGAGGAGGAAGAGACAGATTATTGTTTCCTCCGGGAGAGAGGACAGGAAGGGAGGAGACTGGGATGATAGAAACTACAGAAGATGGTAAGAAAAGGGTGGATACAGGAAGGGGACGAGTAAAAAGGTCAGAGGATTGGATGGAAGGATGGAAAGAAGGGGCATAAAAGGAGGCAGGAAAGGAGGGGAAACTAAAAGATGGATAAAAACTGACTAGAAGACTTTAGAGTGGTGAAGGAGGTGGAGGCAAGGACATAAGTGGGGGTTGCGTTAATGTCAGGGATGGCGGCTTTGGATACAAAGCTTCAGACCTTTGTCAACAGGGGAATCTGGGTAGTAAAGTGCCTTTTGAATGCATCCTAACCATTCCTGTTAAACTGTTTGATCTAATATGACATCTTTGGTCTAAGTGCCTATTGAGATAATGGTTAAAAAATAAAAGATCATCAGCAAGTCAGTGGGTGAAAGAGAGAATGGAGGAAGAAAATGTGTATGTGGGCAGAGGATAACAAGGATGGAAGAGTGTGGGAAGGGGGTGGTGAAGAGATGGAGGGGAGGACAGAGGAGAGCAGTGTGCAGGGACTCAAGAAACACTGCAGCAATGTAATGAATGCAACTGGAACAGCTGGCATGATGTATCTGTACAATGGAAATGCATGTCTACTGTAGGTACTCTTTACACATGCAAACCCAGACACTAAGTAGCTACATCACCACCTAACTTAGCCAGAGAATTTAATTCAGATGAAGACAGTAGATTACACTTCAGAGTAATGTGTGTGTCTACCATGGGCATGCTCTTCATCGCTGCTCTCCTCTTCAGAGTGCGGCTGGCTGTTGCCGTTGGTTACAGTCTTGGCTCTGCTCCTGGACAGGACACCGGCCCCCGAGCGCTCCATCACTGAGGGCATGGCTGCAACAAACACGCAGACCCTAAATATAAAATTCCACCACTTACACGTCACCATTCATCAACAAAATACCGTTTCTGTCTCAAGTATGATTCAATCTCCCATAAAACTGTCACTTAAGTCTTTTTTCATTAGCAAGTTGGCTGCTGTTTATTTTCACTTGAAACCCTATAAAACCTAATTCACTCTTGTAAAGTAGAACGGCACCTTATGCTGCTCCCTTGGAAGCAATCCCATTATATTCCCTTGAGCTGAGTTTATTTTCCAAACACCGGTTTACTGTATGACAACTTATTCATACTCAACAACTCTCACCTATCTCTAATTATCACTCAGTAGCCATAACTTGGCATCGTTTTTATAATAATAACCTTACACTGCGATCAGTTCGGTGGGATATAAGGTGGGCTAAAACACATCTTTGACTAATTGCTAGATTAACTTCTGATCTTCTTCCACCAAGTAGTGACCTTAAGTGCACCTCAGCACTCAACACACCCACACACAAATTGATTAACTCAAGTATTTCTTTATTACTCCTGTTAATTAATAACACCATCTTAGGTCATGTGGGCACCACCCACAACACAACAGAGGACTACTTAGTGCTCCCAGCAAATGTTTAAGAAACACTAGTGCTCATGTAACACTGCCCTCTTTTACCCATTTAAAATCTGTATACTTCAGTATATTTCACTGCGTCATACTCACTGGAGTCTTTTTCATGTTAGGTAACAGGATGTCAGGGTTTAGTGTGACATTAAAAACCGCAGGCAGCTGTAACTATGTGAGCCACCAACTTGGGCTGTATGTACATGATGATGGCCATTTTCACATTTTTCCTGACATTTTGTTGACCATTTGATTAGTTGCGGAAACAATCAGAGTAATCAATTAATCATTAGTTGCATCCCTTAACATTTGTGTATGTTAAAAGTAGTAAAAACTGGAGTTGCTTTGCCCTGGCCTGACCTCATATCCTGGCAGTGCATATTCAATTTCACTATGGAGATGACAAAAATGTGATGCCCTATTTTTAGCCTGCAATATGAAACTTATACATCATAAAAATCAAGTCACAACCTCTAGCACACCATACACAACCCAATATACATGTGCCCCCTCCTACATGTTGAGGAAACCCACTACAACAGCACAACTGACAAGTGGCAGCATCTGACAAACAACGTGTTAAAAACGTGCCATGGGTAGCACGAGAGCCCTCCTGCATGAGGGGGACTCTCATTTTAAGTGTCATCCACAGACAGGGCTATATCATTACGTGGCCAAGCCTCGTTTTCCCTCTGTATCTCTCTCTATCTATCTCCGGGCCAGCGAGTCTCACAGCAGCACAAAAGACTAGACGGTCAGCTCAGGACACCGCTCCGCACAGCAGAAAGTAACCCAGCAAAACTCCCTCCTCGTGCATAAACACAGTGCGATTACAAACGGCACACGACCACAAACAAATACCCAGTACCACTCACAGATCGCAGTACAAACACCAAGTGTGTACACAGAATCTTAAACGCTTACAGCTGCTTCTTTTTCCACCGATCACATCAGCAAGTTCAGCTCCTGTATCCTAACTTGAACTACGACCAGAACAAAGCACGGGCGCGGAGTTATATGACAGACGGGCGACATTAACTTGTCTAATCTCTCATCTTCCACATTAAACATGAGCAGTTATGCTGCTGGAGAGGGTGAGGGGCACTCTTTACAACCCGATCTACCAAACTCTGGTAGACAATACAAGTGTCTGAGGCTCTCTGGGGGTCTTTGTCTATACAGCAGCTCCCGGTGGCCCCCCAAGACTACAACAGCTGTCCCCTGCAACTTCACTGCAACTCACATCATCCAAACCTAGACACATCTCTTGTTTATTTATATCAATGGATTTAAGTTTGGGAAATCGCTGAGACGAAGATGTAGTCTGTAAGCCCGCCTCGGTTCACTTTCAGAGAGTTTCAGGGGGTTGTGGTAGCCTCGGACACTGCCACGATATAGCCTCGATCTCCGGCAGACAACTGGCATGAGCAATCAGAGCTAAAACTATAATACATAACTGCTAACCCGACTAGGCAAGGTCTATTTGTAGTAATAGGGATTGCTCAACCACCCGCTTGTGCTTAGTAATTCATTTTCACAACCTCTCACCACCACTGGGAACTTTTTGCTCCTCATAACTTTCAATATTTGGCAACCTGACATGATTATGTATTATGGTACACAAAGCCAATCCACACTGCACACTGCTTAACACTGTTGATCAAGTTTAGGATAAAGTCTTCAAAAAATATAGATCTAATTGGTCTATATGATAAATGTGTAGTCTGGTTCAGTTCTCACTGATGCATCATTTTTGACTCATACTGACAATAGCATGTCTAACGTGACTAATAATGTGCTCATGGATGTCAAGAGTTTAGATTGACCTTGTAGTGGTAGTGTATTTTAGCAAATGGAAAGCCATACTATTATTATAGCGACTTATTTTTAAGTATAATTCTATAATTTATCAAACATGTTTTTTCCTATAAAATGCTTGATTATTAAAATAAAACATGAGATGGTGCTTTATCCGAGCCACTATTGCTAGCTAAATCAATATTTCCATATCTTTCCTAAGCAGTCATCTGTGTTGTGTGTCAGACTTTGAAGTCCTTTTGTTTTACCCACGCTTACGTTGCTGTTACTACTACTGACGCTACTGTCTGCTGCTGGCACGGAGTAAAAACTCGCTCTCTGGATTATAATAACTCAAGTTGGCGGTTTCTTTCAGGACGTTTAGCTGCAAACGGCAGCAGTTTGAGTAATTTCTGGAAGCTGAGCGATAAATATCAGGCGACATTTCCCTCCTCTCCAAAGTGCATTCAGAAGTCAAACCTAGTTGTCCGTTGAGATGCTAACGTTAGCCAGTTAGCTTGCGGCTAGTACCCCCGCGTTACATTAGTAACGTTACTAGTTAGAAGTCGAGATAACAGTCACACTGTACCTGTGTGTCGCTTCTCTCCGCTTTCTCGCACTCAAAACTTCTCTGCGCCTCTGTCCTCGGTTTATAGTCCTCTTCGAAGCGCCGAGAGACAATTATTGCATCTAAAACGGCTTAATTCTTGCCTAATTGATGAGCACAGGCAGTACAATGAAGTGAACTGCATGGATAGATGGAAGCAGCCGTGAGTGTGAGTGTGTGCCGGGGGAGGCGGACAACACCCGGGGAAAAGTGAGGTGGACATCCGCCCCGATGCGTTCGCCTCTCCCAACCAACACAGCCGTTTGGATTGACAAAAAGTAGTCCTGTAAAACTATTAAGTATAGCTTACTCTTAATTTTTAATTTTGTTGCTAAACGTGTAATTTGGCACGTGGGGCTGATTTAATTACCACCACATCGTACTGAAAGGCTTTGGCAAAAACATCAGCTTTCAAACTGCATTTTTGCTGATTCACAATATGATTATCATCCACAGTTAATCTCGTTAAATTAAAGGGGAAAATACGTGTTGTAAAAACAGTTGCTGTTTGAGACTCTTAATCTGACATCTAACAAAATCCCATAAATTAGGGACTACTTGCCAGTGTGTCGGCGGAGGGATTCGTCAACTGTGCATCTCTGTGCTGAGGCAGGCTGTCCAGACTTGTACTGATGTATGCATGGTGGAGAAAAGGGCAGGAGAGGGGTACAATTGAACCTAGTGTGTGTGTGTGTGCGTGAGTGTGTGTGCGTGAGAGTGCGAGCGTGACTTTGTGCATGAATTGGCAATGACTCAGATACATAGCCTCAATGTGCTTTATTTATTTAATTTTATTTAAAATGTTGAACAATTCAAAGAGTTCTGCCATGTGCCTCCCTCTGTGTGTGTGTGTGTGTGTGTGTGTGTTTGTGTGTATGCATCAGTCTGGGTGCACAGGTGGATGAGTTTGTGTGAGTGTGTGTGAGTAGAATAGGGATTGTTTCAGTGATAGCTGCAGCAGGATTTCTCACACCTGATGCTGCCAATAAACACAATAACCCCCACAGTAACACACACACACAACCTACTGCTACCTTCACAAGTGCCTCTTGCTGACATGTAACAGCCTGTTACATACTCCTCCAGCTTTCTCTCTCTCTACTCCCTCTTTGGCATCACCACCTCCTCTTCTTTCCCCCCACCTCCTCTTCATCATCTCTCATTTTCCCACCTCATCTCCATCTCCTCCACAATTTCTCGTTTGTCAGCCCCCCTTTTTCTCTCCTGCTTCCTGCTCCCTTCTGCACCTCCTCTTTATGTCTGCTTCTTCTCCCTATATTTAATCTCCCTCCATTTGCTCCTCTTTCTTCTCCTTCTCCAATACTTTCTCCCTCTCCCTTCCACCTCCTGAATATTTGCCCTAATTCTCCTCCTCCCCCTCTTTCCTCTCTCTTCTCACTGTCTGTGCCCCCTGCCTGATTTTTTTTTGTTTCTCCTCCTTCTTCCTCCTTTCTTTTCTCCCCCTGCCTCCCTCCTTTCTCACCACCCATGTCCTTTGCCTCCTCCACTTTCCTCCCCTCCTTAATATCTCTCCCCCTCCCTCCTCTGCTCCCCCTACTTTCTCTCTCCAGTGATTACTCCACGACTCTTTCCTGCCTCCCTCCTCCTCCTCATCTCCTTCCTCCTCCTCCTCCTCCTCCTCCTCTTCCTCCTTCCTGTCTCCCTCTCTTGCCGTCTTCCTCTCATGTCGCTTTCGATCTCAACAGTGTGTGTGCGTACGTGCAAATTCTTCCCCTCCCCCCATCCTCCCCCTACGGTGATACAGTAAAGCAGTTTCGCTCTGCTCACCTCCAGGCCCCCCCTCGTCTTCCTCTCCCTTCCTCTTCCTCATTCTCCAGTCTCATTTTCACCCCTGCCACCTCCTCCCCTCCTCTCCTCTCCCCTCGCCTCCTTCCCTCCTCTCCTCTCATTAGTCAGTGTCCATGAAACTCACCATTCCACTGTCTCTCCTCTTGCTCAGTCCTCCAGTCCCTAACACATCCTCACTAATGAACAACTGCTACATCTCTCCCCTCCCTCCCTCCCATCACCTCTCAGCTCTCCTTTCATCCTCCTCCTCCTCCTCCTCCTCTTCTCTCTGTCCTTCCCTCTCCTCCTCCTCTGTCCTCCTCTCCGTTCGTCACTCCGTCTCACTCTCTCTCTCTTTCTCCTTTCCCTCCTCTTCTCGCTTGGTTTCTCTTCGATCTCTCAGAACTGACTGTCCCTCCCACTCTCCCTTTAGCTCACTCTTGTTTCCACTTCTTTCCTCACCCCCCACCCACCTCCTCCCTTCTCTCTCCACCTGTCTCATCCCTCCTTCTTGCCTGTCTATCTGTCTGCTCTTCTCACTTTTTGTCTGTCTCCCTCCCTCCCTTCCCTGTTTCTCTCCACATGTCCACACAACTCTCCCATCCTTCCCTTACACCTCACCCGGACTCCCATCCCTCCCCCCCTCCGAATTCTCTGACTTTCCCTGTTATCTCAGGAGATGCATGATCTAGAATCAGATGTGATAGAATGAACTGTCCCTGCTGTATTCCTTAAGTACTTCCTGTCATAATAAGGCCATTGTGTATGTCTAAATGTTCTGTGCTGCAACACCTTGATGTAGGCACAAGTGAATGATGCCCTTTGCCACTGCCAACTCATTATCATACAATTTCCGTCATTTCATCATCACTAATGTAGCACTGTATGACACAAACGATGACTCATTATAGTCTGACACAAGCTTTTATGACGTAGATAGATCACAGTATGTTGACTCAAACTAAAATTATACAAGGACGTAAAAGATAATTTATCACTGAAATGTGGGGTGTACAAATGATTAGAAACTCCTCTAATGTCAAGGCCTAAAATTATCTCTAAGAGAATAATCATTATGATTTTTCCCTGATGCCCTTTTAAACCCATTCAGTTGTGGTTTATGCTGAGGTTTGGAGATGCTGGTTGTCCTCAGTGCTGTGCAATGGTGTGTAGTGCCTAAACTCAATATTATACATTATTTAGAGTCTGAAGTGTATTCACACTGGAAAAGTAAGAAATTGCAGGACACTTAGCAAATTCCATGACAATCTGCCTGTTAGATATAAAATATCTTGTGTGCAAAGTTGATATTTAGACCTGAGGGTGGCGCTTATGGATAGTTTGCAGTGTAAAAAAAATGGAAAGTGATCATCCTTTTGGGATCATGAATATCTACTGAAAACTGCATAACTATCCAGCCTTTAGTTTTCAGGATGTCACAGATGTAAAATATGTTGGTAAAGACCCAGCAGCAACCTCCATAGCTGAAAAAAGAAGCCAACATGGAAGTGATAAAAGCTGCAGTTCCTTGAATGGCCACTTGAGGCTGGCTCTGAGAATGAGTCAGTCCCCATAGATGTCTGTGTTAAAGCGACACTTACCTTTTTGGAAATGTTACACATTTCGTTGTTTAGGTTAAAATGCTATTAATAAGCTGATGGCACACTAAAATGTAAGTGAATTCCACCAGAGATAAAAACTCATAATTGTACCATTCTCATATGGTTCTAAGAAAACTCCAACCAGTCACAACAGCCTAGCGTCTTGTCTGTCTTCCCCACATGGAGGCCTCCGACTGACTTAACCGCTCACGTAACTTACGTTATATTATAAAACTCATCAGTCATCACTGACCCCAGATAAGTTTCAAAACTCCAGGGTTGCGTTTGACTGTGCAGGACAGGTAACGTTATGTTTAGTTATAACATATAACGTTATATGACAACACAGCATCCAGTTGCTAATGGCTAACGTTAGCCTACTGTAGCATAGCCTCTGAAACATTAACGTTATCTTCCTTGTGCATTTCCACTTACTAGTAACGTTAACGCTACTATCTAACGTTAGCACTGCAACCTTATTCTAAAACTCATCAGTCATCACTGACTCCGGTTGAGTTTTAAAACTCCAGGGTTGCGTTTGACTGTTTGGTTGTAACGTTACAACTTGACAACTGTACATCAGTTTATAAGATATCTAACAAATTAGCACCCCAAGAATGGCGTCGTCATGTTATATATTTAACGCAAAGTTGCTTCAGTTTAGAAAAATAAACTACAGTGACAAGGTGCTCTTAATTAACTCAAAGGTCATTTGGTTTCACATGGGACACAAACACCAGTCTCCCAGGGGAAAGTTCTGTTTGTTTGACCAACCCACCACCCCAATCTGCCCTTTGACAGCAATTCGTCACATGCATTGCAGCCTTCCCGATAACATGAATTATACACAAATTGTGTTGAATTACTTTTCTTAGGTGTACACACAAACAGCGCATGAAAACAGCCTTTAATCTTTATGTAACTCACCCATTTACAATTTATTAAGGCTTAAAGTAACATATTCTTTGAGTGACAGGCTGTCTAATATAGGCGTCACCACAGGCTCCTGAATGGTAGTCTGCTAACCAGTGGGTGATGTCATGGTGACTATATCCATTGTTCTTAAGGTCTATCGTAAAGACGAAGGGTGGAAGTTCAGCAGGTAACTAAAATCGTAAGGAATCATCTTTCAGCCTTCACCTTTAGATCCTATAGAGCAAAAACATTGGTCATATTAATACTTTTGAATGGCAGCAGCCGATATTTTGTGCTAAACAGTATTATTAATACATTATTATTAATACACAGAATAATATAGTTATTAGAATGGGAAAGCCTATGATATCATATTTACATTTGAATATCACATTTTTAGCTAAGTTGAAGCAGACTTGACTCATCTTGTTTTACCACTAGATATAAAAGCTGTAGGGCCTTCAACATAGTTCAAATACAACCAGCCATAAATCACTTCAGATTAAACACAGATATTGAGGCACCACTGCAGGAGACAGATGCCAGACATGTTTAAACCATGTGTAGACATACTCCTTGTATAATTTCATCTCAGTAGAATAGCCATGTTGGGTGGGTGTCCAGTCTATGTGTTGTAATTCTGTGCTGCAGGGCTCGCTGGCTGCGTTGAGAGAGGCCTCATCCTCATCCACCATTCTTCCTCTGGTCCTCTCCACACTGCATCTGTTGATTCCCTCTCTCATCCTCCTCCCCTCTCCTCTCATTTGTCTCCCTCCCTCCTTTCTCATCTCCTTCCTCCTCATCCTCATCCTCTCCAGTCTATCTGTGTTATCTATCTATCTATGGTCTGCAGGAGAACACCACACACAGCATTGCTGAGCAGAAGAGAGGGATCTGAGCATGTATGGCTGAGTGTGTGTGTGCATGTACGTGTGTGTGTTACCAGTATATGTGTGGGTGGAGGGAGGAGGGGGGCAGCTTGAATTTCATTATCCAGTCCTGCAAGCAAATACACACCAGAGAGAATGTACAGAAACTACCTAGGTGCTGATAGTTAAAGTGTCATACCTCCACTGCTAAATGAGTTGCCATGTTGATGTTTGTCAGCATGTCTCATCTGTATGCAGAAAACAGACTTCTTCCAATGAGCATCAGGCCTCTGGATCAACTCTCAGAGCCTCGTCGCGCCCCCTACTGACACAGGAAATAAATCGTTTTTCTGCCGACAGCCGAGAGACAGATTCCCTGAAGACAAAAGACTGTAGGCGGGGTTTAGAGACTGGGCCATCTGCGTGCTGGGGAAGGCTGCTGTGTGCGTGTGCGTATGTGGAGGAGACAGAGAGAGAACCCCCTATGCAAGGCCTTTATTTGCATTATGAAAAAGTGGGTAGGCTTGTGAGCATGGCCTTCTCATATCCCACCAAACCAAGTTCTCACAGTCAGAGTCAGTGATATACAGAGGAATATTTAACCCTTTTGTTTTGGGCTCCCATAAACCCATTACTATATGTATAAAAATAATATTTGTAGCTACAAAATCAACATTTTTTCCATTTCCCTTTTGTTCATAGATAATGATCAGAGTGGTAAGCCCCCCACACACTCCATTTGATAAAAAGTGACACAACATTACCAAGGTTGTTTTTTTTCTCCCCCAGTTATGCTACATAGAGATGTAATTTATGTGGGAAGTCACTCAGAGCCCAGAGAAATTAAACTACTTGTTAGAACCACAAACTGTGAGAAAACTCCAACAACATTAATGCAAACAGACTTGCTTTGCATTAGCAGATTTTGAGATAATGGGCCCATGGGCACAGATATGAAAAAGGCCCCACCACCTCTACATAGGAGCAGGGTCCACTGTTTGTGGTGGTTTTGTGTTTTATTATGATCTTTTTTTAATCTCTTTGACGTATTTTTGTGGATTTGTGGTTATTCTATGGCCCTTTGAGTTCATTATGTGTATTTTTAGGGCATTTTGTGCCAATTTGTAGTCATCTTGTCTCCTTTTGGTGCTTTTATCTGTTTTTGCACTTGTAATGTGTCCCCTTGTGGATGTTTTGCCAATTTTTGAAGTCATTTTGTGTCTCACTGTGGTTATTTTGTGTCTCTCTGAAGTAATTATATGTTGTTTTTTTTGGTCATTTTGTGTCCAGTTGTAGTCATTTTATATCTTCTTTTGGTTCTTTTATGTTTCTTTGTAGTTATGTGTCTCTTTGTGGTTGTTTTGCTCACTGTTGTAGAAATTTTGTGTCACTGTGGTTATTATGTGTCTCTTCTTGATTGTTTTGCCTTTTTTTGTTGGTATTTTTGTCTTTTTGCAGTTTCTTTGCATCCCTTTGTGGACTGTCTGTGTCTCTTTGTGATCATTTTGAGTCTCCACCTAGTCAGCACGTGTTGATGTAGCCTAGGTGATATTTCTCAGGTGAAGATCTAGGGGATGGCTGACACTTTGGCCCCCTTGGCCTGTGCTTGGTAGGCCCGTTCAGTTATCCATCCATGTTGCTTGGAATTTAGGAGGGTTACTGTAAACTCTCAACACCAGTCATTAGAGAGCAAATGAAAATCTACTGTCTATTTTGATAACTGATTCAGTTCTCAGATTTGATGCATTTACGTGTAATGTATGATAATAACTGATAATAAATTTTGAACTGTTGGTCAGACAAAACAAGAAATATGAAGACCTCATCTTAGAAAATTTTCACTGCACTTGCTGCTTTAGAGCAGATAAAGGGTGAAGGGTGATTCAAGGATCTTTGATTGTCATTCACATCACATTTACATGCAGTGGAACGAAATTTCAATTCTCAGGTCCCGGTATAGCCCATGTAAACGTTGTAAACAATACAAATATATACAATAGATATATAACAAAAAGGAAGAAAATATAAAAAGATAAGTAAGAAATATAAAAAGATAAGTACGCAGGCGAATATAAAAGGTAATAAGGGCAGATAAAGTGACAATGAGATATATCAACTAAGAACATTTCAAACTTTAGTATATGTGTACATTTAAAATGCCATGATTGTGTTGTAATTTAACCACAGAAGTCTCACAACAGTACAGTATGTGTTTCTGTAGTTTTGAGTTAGGCTTTCAGTGACCTTAATGGTATCCTTTGTCTCCTTGGGAATCACTCTGTGGTCCTATAGGGCCCCATAGAGTGACTTTGATATAGTATTCCTCCAACCACATTTTTGTGGTTGCTTTCCAACCTTATGACAGAATATGCAACTCTATCTTTGCTGCTGCAGGGTGAGGGGAGATACCGCAGTGTGTTTTATGCTTCACCAGCCAATTACAGTTTGTTTGTAAGAGCTGGTGTCAAGTGTAGCTTAAAAGAGTGTCTGAAATGTAAGCCAAGGCAGCTAAAGTTTAAATAACAGCCTTTATTTTCTATCCCCAATTGTCTCTTTTCTTGTCCCAGGCTTAACTCTAGGGTTGGAGGAAGAAATTAAGAGCTGCAATATTAGTGGAGTGATTTCATGCTCCATGTTCCCACCTAGTGGACAACATTATGAACAACAACATTATTTATTTGTAAAAATAATTTTGTGTGACATCATATATATATATATACATATATATATATATATATATATATATATGGTGTTAAAGAGATATATATGGTGTTAAAGAGAACAACAAAAATTAGTAATTGCAGACATATATGAACATATAGTCATCTAAGCAACACAACACAGTACATGGCCATTATACTGTAAATGCAAGATTAACAGAGATAACTGCATAAATTAGAAAAATGAAATAAAACAGTAAAATTATTAAACAAAATTATATATCATCTAAATACATCACATAACCCCAGTTTTAACATATTCTTGTGTAGGTACTGTAGCTTAATAGGTGACTGGTAGGCTATATGAGATTTACAAAGAGTATGATATCTGAAATAAGTTATATTAAATAAAATTAAAGTGAAAAATAATCAATATCTTGCTAATAGCAGAGTGTAATGGGTTCCAACATCTCATTGGACTTGTCATCAAAGTATTGTAGGCTAAATTGTGTGATATATATACATATATATATATATATATATATATACATATATATATATATATATATATAAAATATGTTATCTTAAACTCCCTGCATTTCAGTTGTCTAAGGTGATGTGCCAATGGTTATGCTTCAACAACATGAAGTTTGTCTAGTCTTGACCCTGTTCAGCCCTCTGACGGTCTGCCGTCACTTTCTAAACAAGGAAACCGTATTCGCGCGAAAGAAGTGCTGCTTTCAAATGCTGTCGGAATAATGGGCAAACGATAACTGGCGTACTGAGAGCAGTTGCACATGGTAGCGTGGCCGAGCGGTCTAAGGCGCTGGATTAAGGCTCCAGTCTCTTCGGGGGCGTGGGTTCGAATCCCACCGCTGCCAGGAAGCTTTTCTATGGACAATTCACAAATGTGCGGATAGTAGTGTACTTGACAGTTGGATTGTCTGTGGTACAGGCTATCTTGTGACTGTGCTGAGTCTGATACTAGTTCTCATTGTAGTACAGGATGGTTTTGATAATCATGCAAACCAAGAGAATTCCTCTCAGCTGAACATGGACTTTATGTAGTTTGTTTTTACGGCCATGTCTACAATTTATGGTAAACTTTAGTGCTACAGGTTTATAACTTGGAATGCTTTAACTTTAACTTGAGAACTGTGTAATCATAAGAAATGTGTCAAGTGGTTTATAAAATAGCCTGATTAAACTGTAACAAAAGCCAGGATTCATCCACTTTCATTAATACTCTGAGCCAGTGGAATATAATTACATTAAATGAAGTACTGTACTTGTGTTTGAGTACTTCCATTTTCAGCTGCTTTAAAATTTTACATTATTTTGCAGGTTTTCTTAACAAAATCTAAACTGACTGAATAACATATAATGCATTGTTATGGGATACATTTCACAAAGCTGTGAGGAATCGAATAGAATAGAATAAATCTTTATTGTCCACCAGGGTGGAAAATTGTCTTTGACTCACCAACATACAGGACGTAGCATAACATAACACATAACAGAGCAGAAAAGTTTCAGCTGTCTCCAACTCATCCAGTTACAACACTAAAAAAGGCCTCTTACACATTAATGCACCACTAACAACATAGTGCATAATGGGGGTCATTATGCTGCATAATGAGGAACTTTCCCCTTTGATACTTTACATACATTTTGCTGATAACAAATTATTACAAATTATTTTACATTTTGAATTCAGGACATGAAGTTTACTTGCACATTGTGGTTTGCTAATGTCACTTAAATTATCTGAACACCTTCCACCGCTACTCTAAGTAACATTTAGGAAACACAACTTTGACTTTTCTTTGTTTTTTTCAAAGTACATAAAGATATATTTTAAAAAATACAAAAAGTGCTTTATTCACTTTGTTGTGTTAATTGAATATTTTATTTTATTGTAGTCAAAGGAAAACACAGAAGCGGCATTTAATGTTTATGCACCACTCTAAGCTCTTTTAAATCAAGGCTGAAGACTTTTCTATTTGCTGCTGCCTTTTTTTAAATCAAACATTTATTAATTTCTTACACTGCACTGTATCTTTCATTCTTGTATTTATAATTATAATGTGTTTTCTTTTTTGGACTCTGTCTTGATGTTTTATGTAAAGCACTTTGAACTGCCTTGTTGCCAGACTTGCCTTGCCTATATGGTTTACTACCAATAATAGGTCATATATGTCATTATCATTAGCAGTTGTATCTGAATGTTGACGTTCATTAGCGTTTATTTGTACTCACGTGTGTTTTCTTTTCCTTTCTTTTGAATTAATTTTTTTCATGCACAAATGGAAAAATTTATACACTGTAAATTAAGCAGTTTTTCATTAATTTTTTAGATAAAGCAAGTCTTAAAGGTCCCATATTTTGCTCATACTCAGATTCATACTTGTATTTTGGGTTTCTACCGGAACATGTGTACATGTTTTATTGTTAAAGAAAACACAATATTTGTCTCATTTTGTCCACCTGAATATACCTGTAATCACCCTGTCTAAAATGTTCCATTTTTCTATCTCCATAGACCGTTTCAATGGAATTACATTGCTAGGCGAAAGTTTGGGTCCATGTTTAGTTCCTGTCAGCTGATGTCATTCACATACGCTGCAAAACATTCCGACAAGAAATAAAAAAGGACCCATTACATGGCTGTATTAAGAGACCTGGATAAAGCATTGGCAGCAGGCCCCAGTTCATTCATATGAAGCTACCTCAGTGGCGCATGAAGTTAAAAAATCTAGATTTTCATGGTATGAAATTACCTGGATGATCAACACTGCTTACGTGTCATTGGGCCCAAAGAGTAGGTGTACTAAAGACTTACTTGAGCTGACTTAGCTCTCCGTTAACTTGAATGTGGATTAAATAATTTAATCTTGTAGCTCTTTTAGATTTTCTAGACATTATCGGACTGAATATATTAAATCTTGATAATGGAATGAGTCATTTCACGGGGTCGTGACTTAAAAAAATCATATCCGCTGATTTATAGACGTCCCTTTCCCTATGTAAGTCTATGGGAAAAGTTTTTTGGGCCCAATGGCATCTCTTGATGGACCCAGGTAATTTCAGTATCATTGTTTGGCCACTATGAAAATTGGTTTCACAGCTTGGGGCACTAGCTGGCCATTCAGAATGCTTATGTTTCAAACTGTCTTTATAGTTGTGACATCACAAAGTCACAGAAACCCTGACGGCTTGTTTAAAGGCACAGTTTTTGAATACTGTGTGCACCTGTCTGTGGACTGAGTGATTTGATACTTAAACAGTATTTATATAGTTCCTATACTGGCTTTATTTATTTATTTTTTTTTAAAAAGGTGGAAATCTGACACTTCCCAAAATGGGACCTTTAACAAAACTAACTAACTAACTAACCAAATAAATAAAGAAATATAAACAAGGTCTGAAAAATACGAATTTCCCCTAAGTTTTGCAGTACCTTAAATTCTAGAAGTTGAGGCTAGCACGAGTGAGGCTCACTAGTTCTCAGAAGTCGGAGCTCGTGGGGAGCACGTGAACGTAGCATAGTTGGACGCGACGGAGAGGAGAGGAAAGAAAAGGGCAAGGAAGGGACCTGTAATAAATTCAGCCTCGCACTCTTGGCGCCAATCCGACTTAAAGAGAACAAAAACAGCGAAATTTTCATTGACGTTTTAATCAAATTTGCGCCTCACCGCTGCTTCTCTCACAGCCATCGGTCGATGCTGTAGCCAGCTAGCTTCGTTAGCACACTATCTATCATTGCCATATTAATCTGGCCCCCTTCTCTCTGTCTGTAGTGACGGTACTAATAACTCAGCAACAGTACAGCACGGGGACAATAGAGGTGTGTTTCTCCAGGGGGATCGATAAGACACAGCGGCAAAATGGGGGTGAGTTGTGTGTGTTTTGCTTCATGTCTCGGTGCGAGGTGATACAATGAAAGGTGAATGTTTGGGGGCTTGTAAATGCGTGATGGTGAGAGGAGAGAAAGAAAGAAGGAAGGAGGGAGGAAGGGAAAGGAAGAGAGACCATGGTGGATGTATGTAGCCAAAGGTGTTGGTTGGCACCGGGGCTCATTTGGCTGCGTTAGCCGTGTAGCTACCTCCAGATAGCTTAGATAGCATTGTAACGTTAGCGTTAGCTTACACTTTGCTTTATGTGGCATTTCCAGCATTATTACTGCATTGTCCTTGCCGCTATGCACAGTTAACTTCTCCTGGTGTGTGTGTTGTGCCATTGTTAGCGTGCTAGCTGTATTAGCCCCTTAGGAATGCCATATTAATGACGAGTGCTTTGCTAGCCATTACTGCTGCTTGTGTGTGAGAGAGTATATTTTCCCAACAAGCCGGAGTGTGGTGTCTTAGCCCACCTGGTTATAATAAATTGAGACTTATTGGATGTCAATAATGTTCTCCCCAGCAACAGCCAGGCCTGCACTCATGCTGTAAAGCTGAGTTAGTTCCCATAACCTGAGCTAGTCTCTGTAAGCAGACTTGAGTTTATCCTCCACTTTCTCTCCAGATAAACCAATCCACGTGTTTTCACAGTCCCAGCTCAGTCTGCAGCCTCTCTGTGCTTGGTACAGACTTAATGCTGTGAACTAAAGTTGGCAATTCAGTGCATTCCTTCCCATTATTGTTGCCTCTTCTGCTCAAGTCAGGATCTAAATGGGGGTATTTGGCTAATTCCCACTTGTTAATGCATTAAAATGTTCTGTTCAAGAGGCATCAATGCACCATTTCTGTAAACATGTCACTGAAATCCTGATATACACGTAACCCTCCCAGCATGGGTAGTGCATTTTTGATTAATTGAATAATCCATCACTCTTTCCAACACCAAAGATAATGTCTTCAGATAGCTCTTGGATGAATCACGGACCAAAACCTAAATATGTCTAATTTAGAAGTGTAAGTGTCACGCCACTTCTGCTGTGTGTGACTCAGTGTTAATTTTGTCTATAAATTGCAGGTGTCCTTAACAAAGACAGCTAATAATCTCTATTTATGGAAGTGCACCTCAGAGAGACATATTTATTGCGGCTTTTAAAGCGTGTGTTTTCAGTTGCCAGGCATGGATGCAGTCGAGAGTAGTTTGTGTGAATTATGGCTGCACCATTGCTGATTCGCGCATCAGATATCAAGCCAAGAGCGGGCTAAATTAGAGTATCAGTATCAGAGAATTTCCCCAGTACTACAGTCCCACACCGAGAGCAATATGCAACATCAGCGATGTAAACACTCTACTGTTAAAACCAGCATTGTCATAAAAGCTACTGATATCAAAATGAATGCTCTTTTTTTTAACTTGCTATTGTTATCCCACTGTTGCTGTTTCTATAGACACAATCATCATGTCGATGAATATGATGTTTTAAATATAAAGTATAAGTACTACAGTTTGTGCTGCATGACTGACCTTATTTACTTTGATATTTCTGGTTGTACTCGTTCTTAGATTTGATGTTTGTTCTGTTCTCGTGTCATTAAGTCTGTTTTCTCATGTTAATATGTTGGTTCAAATGTTGCTGCAAATGAGGTCTGCACACACAGAAACACAGGCTTGTGTGAAAAGCTAAATTCTGGTGCAACTAATTGCCCTTGATTCTTTTATTTCCCCCTTAAATTTAGGCTTAAGTTACAGCCCTAACAGGGACTGTACATTGCATACATGGTAGTAACTAAAGTGCAAGATTCCTTCTTCTTTAACCACAATCACTGAATGAACTAAATAATACAAGCAGAAAGTTCATAAATGCATGTGACATTTTTGTATGTTGGCCAAAGGCACAGTTGTTTCAATGTAAAATTGATTATATGGCATAGAGAAGAAAAAATGCAAAATATTCTCAGTGAATTAGGAGAATAGATGATTACAGTCTGAAAAGGTCCTTAAAGTATAAAGAACAGACTTAATTACATTTTATTAAAAAGATTGAATATAATTATTGATAATACTGATTAGAAATTAGTTGAATGAGGAGGAGTGAGGAAGAAATGGTTCTGACACATCTTAATATTTTCCCTCTTTTTACCCCTTGTCACCATGTGTCGTTTTCTTTCAAACCTCTCTTCCCTATATGTTTCATCTGTTCCTCTATCCATACTTTTCTCTCCTGCATGTCTACTCCCATCTCAACAACATTATCCTTATTTTCTGTGTCCAGAGGAAGTCCAACAGAGCAAAGGAGAAGAAAGCCCGGCGTCTGGAAGAGAGGGCAGCTATGGATGCCGTCTGTGCCAAGGTGGACACAGCCAACAAGGTAATTTTGGTTGCACATCAACCGGCAAGGTTAATGCTTTATTGGTAGGCCACATGGAGATGGTTTTGGGGAGATGGAGTTGAAACTATTTAAGGAACTGGGATAATCTTGTTCAGGAAATGAACGTTAAGGTGTTAGCTGCTTGCTGACTGCAAAACAAGTTCAAAATTTTCAGTTGTGTCATTCTGATAGTTGATAATGGCATTGTGTTGATGTTAAAAATAAATGCACTTTTGCATCTAAGTGCCTCACATAAAAGCATCCACCACTTGGCCCTTTTACATGATGTTTCAAGCTTTCCAGTGGATTCAGGCTGCATCGAGCATGCCACTTAAAACCTCCATTGTGAGCTGTGATTTTTTTTAAATTTTTTATCACATGCGCATGATTCCATGTAATGACATCAAAAGACAGGGATGCCCTCCTTATTACTCCGAATACACCCATAATTGATATTCACACAACAGGAAAAGCCGAATGCAGTGCCATATGTTTCTTTATGCATAATTAATTGGCTTTATTGAATCCCAGCCATGTAGCAGAACACACAGAAGACAGCTCCTGTAGCTTGGAGGTGGGCTACATCATTAGTAAAACCTTATTGAAGCCCGGTAGAGAACAAAGGTCACACCCTTGCCTCGAGATGTAGCTACAGTACTTCTTCTACAAGCTCTGAACAGGCCTGCCTGTGCTTATTACTTTTCTGTGTCACTTTGTCCTAAAATGGGGCACTGTGTGTTGCATGCTGTTCTCACTCCCGCCCCTCTCCACTGTTGGTGTGCCAACAGAGAAGGAATGCGAGAAATTCTCCCAAAGTAACTTTTATTTTTGTTTGTGTTCTTGCCAACAGCGATGCATCTTGACTTAGACTATTGTTTCAAGTGAACAAATGGTGTATTCACTGCTTAGAAAAACAAATATTTTCTGGTAGATTCAGATTCTGGTAGGTTCCTCTAGGCCTTAAAATGGAGGAGCGGTATGGACAGATTACTGAACAGACCTACTGGGCCCCGACCAAGGGCTGACAGGGCCCCTTTACAAGAGCTACTATCTGTAATGACCTTTAAAATCATTTGTCACTGGAAAAATCTAGTGGCTCATCATTCAAAATGAGGGTTTTTAAAATTCTTATCCTTAAAAATATTTGCTTATACAGAGTCAGAACTGATGTTATTTGTTTTGTATATTTTTTTTTTTGTCTTTCCCTTAATACAGCTGCATCGTTCACATGTCGTTACCCAGGGGCCCAATGTCTTGTAATCTATGTAAGAAGAGGGGTATTCCTAATTTGATATTACTCTCAGGGCCGAGGAAAAGCTTACATTGTGGGGGCTTATTATGGGTGACTAATGGGGCTATTACACTAATAGCTCTGTCATTTTCCTGCCTGTATGGGCCCCTTTTGGCCTATTTAGGCTCCAGAGCCTGTAGTGGAACCCAAGGGATGCTTGGATTAGATATCGCAGTCTCTTTTAGTGTCTACTTTTGAGGGGTTCAATGCGTTCACAAATAAAGAAGTTTGATTTGAAAATACAGAAGTGTAGTGGAGTAACGAGAATTTTCATTAGCAATTAATCTGCCTATTATTGAATCGATTTTTGTCCATAGAACGTAAGAAAACAGTCAATTAAATTTCCCAGAACCCATGGTGACATGTTCAGACATCTTATTTTGCACAACAACGGTTCAAAACCCAATGATGTGTATTTTGCCGCCATCCAACAAAGAGAAACAGTGAATTATTACATCTAAGACACTAGAAATGCCTAACATTTGGCATTTTTGCTCAAAAATGACCCCTGTGTATTTGATTATTAAAAGTTTTTATCTTATATCGATTGAATAATTGCACAATCGACTGATAATTTCAGCTATTTAAAGGCACAGTCCCAGTATATTTTTGAAATGTGTGTACAATAAATGTCAAAGCGAAAGTGAACTCTGAACTAAAATGGCAGCGTTTCAATGGGAGGCAATGTAATAAGAAGCTAATTTTGTCTCTTCTCCTCACAGCTCGATGACCCCCTAGCTGCCTTCCCAGCCTTCAAAAAGTACGACAGAAATGGGTATGTGATATTTTGTACGCCTACAAAGGACTTATTCAGTATTTCATGAAATACATGCTTGTTTGAGTTGATGCATGGAGGGGAGAGTTGGTCTGCTGCTAGTATTTCTGTCTGTTCTTCTTTTAGTCTTTCTCTCACTTTACTACAGTGTAGACACACACACATGCACACACTCTTGATGACATTGACCCTGTTTACTTGTCCTTCCATCCAGGCTGAACCTGCAGATAGAGTGTAAGAGAGTGACATCCCTCAACCCGCTGTCTGTGGAGTGGGCCTTTGAACTCACCAGAGCCAACATGCAGACACTGTAAGAAGTCTCCTCTTGTAGTTCAAGTACAGAGTTAAGGAGCAGAGTGACCCATCTCTAACAGGGATGAACAGGCTTGATATGAGCAGTTGGTTTTCAGCTGAAAATAGATAAAAGAAGAAGAAGTGCAGACGAGCCAGAAATTCTTTGTGTGCAGGAGAATTGGAGAGTGACATCAAACATACGAGTATGAATTAAATCCTACTCACTGGGGAGCCTGTGGAAACGCAGACAGATTTGAGACAGAGGCAGAGAATGACTTCAATTTATCTTCTCTGACTTTGCCAGAATTTGAGTCATTTTCAATTTAGCAAATGGCAGCCAGTCAGTTGAATCCAAATTTGTTCCATTTAGAAAACATGTCCTTTCTGAGTGGCGCTGCCAGGGCGGCCTGATGATGGGGAGAAATGCAAGGGGGGAAATTAGCACAGTAGGTCACGTTTGAGATGCCCTGTTTTCTTTTTTGTTGCTGTGCCATAGGTACGAGCAGAGCGAGTGGGGCTGGAAGGAGAGGGAAAAGCGGGAGGAGATGAACGACGAGAGGGCGTGGTACCTACTGGCCCGCGACGGCGACTCTGCCCCTGTGGCCTTCTCTCACTTCCGATTCGACGTTGAGTGTGGGGAGGAGGTTTTATATTGGTATGATATCCTTCCACAAGTTTGTGGATTTAAGTTCCAACTGTAGGTTTTATTTTAATGACTGGAAACAAAATGTTTTTCATTTGTTACAATTTTTTTTAACAATATGCTCACTCTGGTCTGACATGTTGTCTTGACCCTCCAGCTATGAGGTGCAGTTAGAGAGCAGAGTGCGGAGGAAAGGGCTCGGAAAGTTCCTCATCCAGATACTACAGCTCATCGCTAACAGGTAAAATCTACAGTTGCCATGATGTGTAAAACTCAAGAGGCTTTGCAGCCAAAAACCAAATGGATCTGGATTAATAATCGTATTCTGTTCTATTATTTCATATTGAGTTTTGGTCCAAAAAAAACTTGTGGACGTAGGAAAGTACTTCTATGTCTGTCTCCACTCACCCCGGGCAGTTGGTGAACCCCAAAATCTGCCAGAGAGCTGGAGGGAGACAGTGTGGTGTTACACCAGACTAGCTTACTTGTTAAACCTAATGGTTGGTTATTGCCTACATTAGACTGCCTGTATTAAGATGTTTAAATAGTGGTTTAATTTCACAACAGAGACAAAGAATGCCAAGGCTTAGTGCAAACATTATTGTTACCTGGCTGTCCATGACGGCAGATGAGGGAGATGTGATGCCGCTTTGCAGAGCGCTCAAATGCGGTGGTCGGGCAAATAACACACTTTTAATTGAGAACTGGTGTCATGGGCCAAATCTAAAAACTAAAATTATTGAAAAGAAATAGAAAAAAATTGTCTTGCAAAAAGACCATCGTTTGGTGTTTTGCCTCTATATTTGCCTCTATAGTTATGTTTTTCGCCACTGTGTCTCTTGGATGCCTGCTGCTTATGGTCTGGCATCTGGTTGAGTGGCTAGCTTTTTATAAAGCCCAGACCTCACCTGAGCACTGTAGGGGTACACGCCCATAAACGCCCTGAGTACAAAAAATTAAAAGAAAAATATGAACACAAAATATGACACATTGTTTTTTAGGAAAACCCTGCATGGTGTATCTTTAAGTTCTGTAACTCCACAGGGCACCTTTTAAGGAGATTCGTTCCTCACATCTTTCACTAATGTGAAACTAACTTTTCTTTGCTCTCTTGCTCTTTCTGTCTAGTACGCAGATGAAGAAAGTGATGTTGACAGTTTTCAAACACAACCACGGGGCTTACCAGTTCTTCAGAGAAGCTTTACAGTGAGTATACTGGCTCTGCTAAACGCTTATTCTTTATAAAATGGAGAAATGGCATGTTTAACGTTAAAGGAAAGACCTGTAATGTTATTTGTTTTTGTTACACCTAAGTTAGTCTTAGTAACGTCTTCATCCTCGTTACGTGACCCCTCTCTTTCTCTCCACGCTTTTAGATTTGAGATTGATGAGACTTCGCCAAGCATGTCCGGTTGCTGCGGCGACGACTGCTCTTACGAGATCCTCAGCCGGCGGACCAAACACGGCGAGGCCTCAGCAGGACACACCCACGGGGGCGGGCACTGCGGGGGCTGCTGCCACTGATCGGCTTCAGCTCCACCCTTTTACGATTGGTTAAAAGCCAGCAACTTTCATGGCTGTGTGTGAAAGCTTGAGCTGCCTGCTACTGCTGCAGGCGTTTTGAGTTTGACAGGCTGTAGAGCGCCGTTAAAAATGAACCGATGGTGGAACACCTGGCTACAGATGTCTGTGTCGCATTATGGATTGAGATTTATGGTTTCTTTTTTTTTTTTTTTTTCGGGGTTGTTTATTGTTTGGTGTTTTCCTGCTAGAAAAGCAGTATGCAGTGTGAGCTTTCACACATAGCTCCTTCTTTCTTTCCTACTTCTTGGTTCAATGTCCAAGCCGTCTTTTCTCATTCACTTATCCCAGTTAACGATGACAATTAGTAGTTCCCAGTCAAGAAATGGCATTGCTGACATGAACCTCATCCCACTTTGCTCTCATCTCCTAACGTGTTATTCTGTATTCAATCATTCTGCAGCGCTTCTTAAACTATGGCTTGGGACCTGGCCTAAGGCTGTATTATAGAAACTTTCTACCTCAAGTCCAGATTTCAGTACATTTTTCTAAATAAATCATGCCCTCACGCCAATTAGTACGCATACTAAGTAGATAAGAAGAGTTGGTCAGTTTCTGTTATACAGCCCCTGATTGCTTTGGGACCCCACACTGAGATTATTGAAACAGGGTCCCAGGATTAGGTGGAATTTACTCACATTTGGGTCCCAGAAAAAAGTCCGAGGAGCCCTGCTGTACTGTAACACCACCTGTTAGATTACAAGTTATATGCACGTATGGCTTGAACTGTGTCGGACCATTATACTACCATTACAAGATTACAGAACACTGTTAGCACCGCCCATATTTTCTATTCAGGTGGTGCCTAAATCTATAGGCGTCTCCCCCTGCTTTTATTTTTTTTTATAACTTATCTGACATGATGTCTAAGATTGCCCTTATCTTTATTATGCTGTGAGTAAAACATATTTCATTACTCATCATCTGTTTGTCATGTCAATCTGTCAAGCCGCACCCAACCGGAAAATAATCCCACAGTGACCCTCTTACTCGTTTGGATGTTCAACTTGCTTAAACCCCCAGTTATATTTCCGTATCAGAGATACATGTCATGACCTAAAACTTTAAAGACACCACGAAATCATTTGCTCTCATTTTGTTTCCGTGCTCACAGATTCACCTACACATCATGTGCTTCACTTCAGTCAAACTCCTTTCCTTTCTCCTTTCCGTTCTGCCTCCCTCCGTGTCCTAAAGGCGCCAAGTGATGACTGCAGATGGGTTCGTGTCGCTCTCATCTTTAGTCACCCTTGTACAATCGCATCACACCCGCCTGCCTCTTTGTTCACTTTGTCTCCAAGAGGTACTGAAGATAAACAAGTTGATGTTGATGCTACTGTTAGCTGTATTTAAAAAAATTACTAAAACCATCCTCCATCCCTTCTCTTATGTATTTTGTTAA